>NC_137461.1:142864133-143396865 GCF_964235325.1 Thermobia domestica
CTCTTCTTAAATTAACTGATTAGAACGTGTGCCATTTGGCTGTCCTGTGTCCCTTCGTGGATTGTAGAGTGGGTGATTTAGAAAGTTATCAATGTTGTTGTCGAGTCTGGTAGTTTTCTTCTAGGTACTCCGTTTTTTTCCCACTTTTTATTTACTTAATTCTTTCTTCATACACTTGAATTTATTGTCCGCCTTCTTTGAGATGAAAAACAAGAAACGTAAAATTGCGTTTTACGTACGAAGTAGGCCAAAAAATTGATTTCGTTCAATTCAAGAAGAAAGTGCTAATGTTCTTAAAATTTCAAGAAGAAACACGTAATATATTTGTTGTGTAAGAGTTTATGATAAAATCAATGGATTCGATTGTGAATATAATTTATACAACATAATCAGAGTAGTGTCGTTTTGAAACAAACCATATAAGAACGATAATATGAAATAAGCTCCTATAAAAGAATTTTACTACTGGATTTTTGGTTGTGTACTGCGAACCGTTGTCTACTGAGTCAGTTATTGGCAAGTGATGGAAAAATTTAGATAATGTGGGGTAGAATTTAGATAGTAAGGTACAAACCACTTTCGAGGGTAAGATCTGTTTATTTTTCAACATAATTTTGCATGTGGTTGCCTTTTGAAATAAAAGTACATACAGGGTGTATCAAAAGTTCGGGATCATAGGCCAACTCCGTTCTAAGTAAAGATACGAAGATATAGACAGAAGGGAAAATTGTTGAAAATAGGTGGTTTTTAATCTAAAATTGAGAAATTTTTCCAATCGTACCAACTGTTTGCGGTTTACACTGGTAAGGCGCTCTTGTTACATGAAAAAACAATGTAAGCAAGAATGTAAAAAGAATGAAAAAAAATCTGGAAATACAGTAGATACATTGAATAGTGTTTGAAAAAAAAATTCGTATACTTTTGGCGATTAAAGTACTGGTAGCCTAGACACTTCTAAATGATAATGATAATAATAATAATACTTTAACGAGCAACTAGATATATTATTAGAACTATCAGATGTTTTTCCTTGTATTATATATTTGTACATTTGCTATTTACGTAATTCATTATTTTCCAGGTTAGATGTCACGTGAATGCTCTTTGTCTTTATATCCTTACCCTTGTTTACTTGGCAGATGTCTGACCACGAGGAGGATGATGAAGGTGAAGTAAGACAGGAGGCCAAAGAGAATGGGTTAGTGAAGAACACAAATTTCGATGACGTCGTAAAAGCGGAGAAGGAGAAGCGAGAGAAGGCCAAACAAGATAGTCAGAGAAAAAAGGAGAAAGATAGAGAGGACAGGTGAGAAATGCAAACAAGTATTAGTATTTATTGTATCATTAACATAATCAAGCCATTGGCTGATCACTTTTCGCATATTAACAAATTTCTGTGCACTGCGATCTCTAACTAGCGTAAATAATTGTAATTGTTTTCTTAGTCTATCTCAGGCCCTCCTCTGTAACGACTCGGCATAGGCTTAGACATTGTCATTGATATGTTCCATACCATTATTGTAACACAACCAAGAATCCATATTAATAGCACCGTATCTACAAGATTATAAATAACGTACGTCATCCTATCCCACAGCCAGTAAATTTTACCTAGATAAACTATTACAGAAACTCATTAATTAATTTCTGTACTTCATTTCTATAGGTACTATACCACCAACACTAAACATCAAGAAAGCAAAGAGCAGAAAAATTCGGTTCCCTTTTCTTTTCCAGTTCTCGCAATGCATGTGCCTAGTTATTAGCACTTTTTGCCTCTAACCGTACAATACCTTCCTTTAGGATTAGGTTTCTAGGGTGTCGACATCTAAAGCCATTTAGCCCGTCACGTACATGAAGGATGACGTCCCTCGGCGAGCACACTATCCGATGAAGGGGAAGGAAGAAAGAATGGGGAAAGGAAGGAAGTGGTCTGGGACCATACTATCCCGGCATTTGCCTAGTGTGAATGAGGAAAACCCAGGAAAACTCCACTCAAGATAGCTTGGCCTGAAAAAGCTGTTACACTTTTTTCAACTGAATCTCCACCGTGAATCGAACCTGGCACCAAAGGCGAGAGCGTTAGCAACTACGCCACGCGGGGCCAGTTAATTTATCTCCAGTGTTAATCTTACAATTAATTTCACCTAAGCTGATAGGTAATCAGAATAAGCGTATCTACTCTCTTCCTCTTTAACATCGCAATAAGGGGAAAGCTGATTTTAAGATACAGTATCGTTTAAAATTTAATTTTCCGTCCCAATTTGCTTGCGTTCGCAGTCGCTGAGAATGCATTGCTGTACTTGTAGCCACGATCAACCCCTGCTATCAATAATATTTCACTTTCATCTTTCAAAGGAGCATTAATTATTATTATTACATGTTTTTCTTTAGCTCACAATACGAGTTCTGGTTAACGTTGTCTTTCACCAAATCCTGCACCCTTAATTTAACTCATTTCCCGACGTCATTGAATGAAGAAATTTTGTACAGCGACATAAGTCGGATGATAATACAATACTTCGTTGTTATTTGTATATTTTGTATTAAGCTATTAATATTTTTCTCTATATATTTTTTTGTGTTACGCAAACAAAATGCTCTGGAGTTGGCATGTATTGTATAACATGCAGATGATGTTATTAAATTATTTTTCAGATTATGAAAGTACGATAGATTTCAAGAATTAGTTGAAAGTAAGAACGTCTTATAACAAAAAGTAAAAAATAAACTAAAATAATAAAATAGAAACATTGTTTCTTTACAAATAAAACAACCCATAAAAAGGTAAAACAAGTAAAAAAATAAAATAAAAATAAATTGTACTAAAAAGTAAGGTAAATCGTATTAGAAATTAAAAACTAATTCTGTTTTTGAGAAAATTACGTTAAAACATCTATTTGTTCATGACTATTTGAAAAGCTTGGGGAAGCGCTTGATATTATAAATTGATTTGTACATGCTATAAAATGTAAATGTTACAAACAACTCCTGTATACTTGATCATCTTATACGAACCATCAAGATAGAAGTCTTTTTTCATTTCAGATGATAAGCTACACGATGTTCTTCGCAATTCCGTTTTCCGTCAGGGGCCGCGGTGGCTCAGTGGTAGAGCGTTCACCTCTTGTGCTTGGGGTCCCGGGTTCGATCCCAACCCCCGCCAAGTGAACTTTGTGGTGGACAAACACCGTGTGCGTGGGTTTTCTCGGGGTTCTCCCGTTTCCTCCCACTTTCTTCATTCCACCATTCCATTCATTACTCATCACCGTCTCCTTTAGCCTAACCGGCATAACCGTGGGACGTAAAACTCAAAAGATTTTTCCGTTTTTCGTCTGAGACTTGGTACTACAACAGGAGGAGGACATAATGAACATTCTGTATCATAAATGCCACACCTCATCCCCCAGATAATCTTTACTTTCTTTCACTTGCAATAATTTCGTGATTTTGAACTGAATGGTGCCATGTGAACTAGTATGAACTGTCATCCTGTAATCGCAAAATTGAGCTAGTGAACATGGTATCAAGAACACTTCTGTTAACAGAGTTGAATAGAAAATAATTTGTTTTACTAAAATACGAAAACTATACGGCCTTATTTTAATGAGACAATTTCTAACGCCTTTAAGTCATACTGCGGATGAATTATAGAGCCATCTCGCACATTTACCAGACTACGACTTCATTGATGAATATTTTTCTCACAAGTGATTGTTACACATCGATAATTATGCCCCATTCTGTCTCATTCAGCTCGCGTTGTCACTCGTCGGTTCATTTTGACAGCTGTCACTGATATACACACTTCTGAGGGCTCACAGGCCTCTTAGTAGATCACGATGTGTATTGAATGCCAGAGAATATAAATTGCTTGAATCAGATATGCATATTGCTTGCAGTCGAGATTCGTTGAAAGGAATTGATAGGGAGGGGGAGTAAATGGAATGTAAAGTCAATTTTTACTTAGAAGTGTGCGTTGTGTTCCTATTATGATTAATGCAGTAATTTCCACAGTGGCTTTGGTGAAAACAAAATATTCAATTTTGACGCAATATGGGATATATTTTCTATGAGTCTTCTCAGTAATCCTCGTTTAGTGTTAAAATCGACCAAGAATAATGTAAGAATTTTTTTCATTATTATGTCCTCTTAAAATAGGGTCGATAATTTCGGTAAAAATTCTCCAGTTTTCATGAAACATGACGTGTATTTCGTTCGAGACTTAAAAGTGATGCCAACAGCTTAGAGTTAAAAATTAATGAGAAGTAAGAAGGTGAATACACTTCCATCCTTTAAAAGAATTAAAGATAACTTTAAAAAATAAAACTAATATTCATTAAGCATGGAATGTTCTTTCTTTGAGGCTTATTACTTGAGGTTGAAAATAGTCTAGTATAAAAAGACGAATTTATTTCTAATTAGGAAAATGTTGCATGTTAGCTTTAGTAAAAATTTCTGATTTTCATTAAACATGACTAGCATTTCGCTCGACACTTAAAGGTCTTCACAATGCTTACCCGCCCCCCGCCCTCGATCCTTCAGTTTGAAAGAACTAATAATTGTTGTCCAGCTAAAATTCGTATGACGTTCGAATATTAAAAACGAATATTCGAATAACAAGAAAAAATATTCGAATAATTTTAACAGCACTAGTCAAAACCTTATATCTAGTCTAGAAATTTGAGTTCCCGACGTCATGAGCTTCATGAGCTGCGCATCTAGGTTACTGGCCTATAAGTAAACGTCTGTAGACGAGGGTGACGACAAAACTGGGAAACTGTGAAATATTAGGGAACTTGAGAAATCAGGTAATTGTGCTGAAAGTCAGGGAATTTCGATTCGCTAAAAATGAGATTTTAAAGATATTTAGTAAGTTTGAAAATACTAAGACTGTTTCAAGTGGGATTGAGTGCTTGTTTTTTATTTAGCTACTTCAAAATTAGCAACTTGCATTTTCCACTAACGATTATGTGTAAAAAATAAATAAAATAATAATAATAATAAATATTAAAAATTACAGTTGTGCGCAATATCTTCTGCGTTTCACTTGTGCAGTGGAATATCATATTGGTGAGTTACCTGCAAAATGCATTTGGATCAACGATGCAATGGTAAATTTATTTTCGGTGCACGCATAATTCCTTTTTTTTTTTTTTTTTTTTTTCGTTCTGATTATTTTTTATTTTATCGGAGTTTCCTGTCTTGCTTTAAGTTAAGATAACTAATCACGCAAATGAAAGGATTTTGGACACCGTTACTTGTATTTGAGCTTCAGTGCTGTCATTGAAATATATTTTAGTTCGTAATGAGGTTTAGGTTCAGAAGTGCTTATGAGTTTACAAAATTGTTGATGAAGTTGTTCATCAACGTGTGCATTGAGTCAATACGGAGTGAATAGCCGGACCGATTTTATCGGGCTCTTGATCCCTAAATCTGGGATATGTCTACAGATAACAAAATGTACTTTCAACTTTATGCTTATATTCCAAACTATTTGGTCTAGGAATTAATTCGTGCGGTTGGTACGCACACATTGAAGCTGTAGTACAAACTCAAAATACATAAATACCTTAAGAAAAATATTGTCCATCGCTAGCCACCACTTTCGCCCATCTGTCAGGCAATGTACGGATTCCGTGGCGAAAGAAGTCCTCATCCTTGGAAGCGATCCAGTCAGAGACCCATGTTTCGATATCTTCTGAAGAAGTAAACTGCTGTCCAATCAAATCGTTGTTCATGCAATCGAACAAATAGTAGTCCGAAGGAGCAACGTCTGGTGAATACGGCGGGTGGGGTAAAACTTCCCATCCGACATTTTCTAAATAGGTTTTGACCGGTTTTGCGACATGTGGGCGAGCGTTATCATGTTGAACAATAAGTTTATCATGTCTGTTCTCCCATTCTGGTCGTGTTCTGGCCAGAGCTTGCTTCAAACGCATTAATTGTCGTCGATAACGTTCTCCATTCATAGTTTCACCCGGTTGCAGCAGCTCATAGTACACCACACCTTTCATATCCCACCATATGCACAGCATAACCTTTGCACAGTGAATATCTCGTTTTGGTTGTGATGGACCTGGTTCACCTGGTTTCACCCAGGCCTTTTTTCGTTTAGGGTTCTCGTAATGGATCCACTTCTCATCACCCGTAATAATTCGATGCAGAAACCCCTTTCTGCTCTGTCGTTGAAGCAGCAATTCGCAAATGGTTTTTCGTCTTTCAACGTCTCTGTCTTTCAATTCATGTGGAACCCAATGTGACATCTTTTGAATCATTCCCATGGCTTTCAAGCGTTTGGAGACTGTTGTTTGATCAACGCCTAATGCTGCTGCAAGTTGTTCCTGCGTTTGACACGAATCCTGCTCGAGCAATGCTGTCAATTCTTCGTCTTGAAATTTTTTTGGCTGTCCAGCTCGCTCTTGGTCTGCCAAGCCGAAATCACCACTTCTAAACCGTGCAAACCACTTCTGACACGTTCGCTCAGCTAGAGCGTGGTCACCATACACTTCCACCAAAATACGATGACTTTCAGTCGCACTTTTCTGCATGTTAAAGTAATGCAGCAGGACACCCCGCAAAAACACTTTATCAGGCACAAATTGCGCCATGTTCACTTAACTACAAACTGGTGTTGTTGACGCTTTAATCCACTGCCCTATACTACGAACGATACGCGATGACAGGGGTTTGCAACACATGTGTGGATACACGGAACTGTGGGACGCTCCGTTCGTTGCGCCATCTCTTGTCCACCCGCACGAATTAATTCCTAGACCAAATATGTTAATTATTAAGCGTTTGTGGTACATGAGTGCCATTGTCCCATTCTCTCTCTCTCTCTTTTTTTCGTTCTTTTTGATTATTCTTTAAGCTAAAATTTTGTATGCTTTTTCATTGCCAATACAAAATGTTCGAAAAACAGTGTTTTTTCAGACAAGACTTATAAAAAATATTTTGTAACCGGAATACTATTTTTGAGGGTGGAGTACAAAAACTATCTGGGGATTGGAGAGCGTACTACCCATTGGAATACCCATTCTACCACCTCTCTCCAAAAATAACAACAGGACTTTTTATTTAAATAAAAAATAACAAGAACAGGATTTTTTATTTAGCAATTCGCACATAAATCTGAAATGAAAGAAAGAAAAACAACTATTAGAATTTACTATTCAAATTATCGTCAAATAATATTCATTTGTTTCCAGTACGCTGTAGAAGTGACGAAGTTTAATGATATGCAGTTCCTGCTTTAATGTTGACGTCTTTGTACTGACCGTCTTCTTGGATTCAGAAATACCAAGTAGGAGGGTTTTCCCGGAGTTTTCCGGTTTCCTTTCGTATTCACCTTTCTTTCGTTCATACATCATTAACTAACGTTAAAGAAATGATTTAATGTGAAGTATTGATGTGAAGCAACGGACTTTCTTCAGCCAATAAGCGTAAGGCACCTTCTGGAACAATGAAACTATGCATTTACAGTGGTTTACTTCTTACAACCGTTAATGTTCTGGGACACAACTTTATTCTTCCTGTGGCATAAACTGTTGTTTGCTTGCTTGCTGGCGTGGAAATGTAGTTTACTTTCACGATAGTATTCGTTGCTGGAAAATAAAAAGTTCTGTAATCACGCAAATGCCCGTACCTAATAGTTAACACGAGGTGATGATGCTCTTACGAGAAATTCCAAATTAATAAATAGCAGCCCGCGCAATTATGCTTCATTGTTTCGTTGTTTTAATTCAGCATTTTGATTTCTTATCTTCGAAATTTAACAGTGCTTAAAGGCCTAGACTATACACAACCAAAACGATAAAGAAGTAGCAAATGCAAGTTCATTTGATTTCGATGAATCAAAGCGGCTTACGCGGTAAAAGGAAAATATTTTATACAATCGTCAATAGTAGGCTTTTATTTACAGTGGCATAGTATTTTATAGAAAGGCAATCGAAAAGCGAAGGAAAGGGATAGGAGTGCATAGTAACAGCTTTCTGATAAACTTATTGAGCATTTTCAGAACATCACTACTGATTTAGCGTGGTTTATCCAGAGATGTTCAACCTCGCGAGGGTGGCCCTCTCGAGGGCATCCTCACCCTCAAGTTCCCTCGCCCACAGTGACGCGAGGGCGAGGGAGCGCGAGGGCAAGGACAAGTTTTGGCCGCGAGGGCGAGGACAAGCTTCGATTGCGAGGGTGAGGGTGCGCGTGGGCGAGGAAAAGCTTCGACGAAGAGGGTGACAGTGCGCGAGGGCGAGGACAAGTTTCGGCAGCGAGGGCGAGGACAAGCTTCGATGGCGAGGGTGAGTTTGCGCGAGGGCGAGGAAAAGCTTCGACGAAGAGGGCGAGGGTGCGCGAGGGCGAGGACAAGTTTCGGCAGCGAGGGCGAGGGTGCGCGAGGGCGAGGAAAAGCTTCGATGGCGAGGGTGAGTTTGCGCGAGGGCGAGGAAAAGCTGCGACGAAGAGGGCGAGGGTGCGCGAGGGCGAGGACAAGTTTCGGCAGCGAGGGTGAGGATGCGCGAGGGCGAGGACAATTTTCGGCAGCGAGGGTGAGGGTGGGCGAGGGCGAGGAAAAGCTTCGACGAAGAGGGCGAGGGTAAACAAGGGTGAGGGCCAAGTGTTACTGCGGGAGCGAGGGACTCGGGATTTTCCCGTTTCCTCCCGTTTTTTAATTCCACCTATTCTTTCATCATCATTCACTTGCAATTCCATCAGTCTCCTTTAGCCATCGATGGCATAACCGTTGGATGTTAAACTAAAGATTTATTTTATTTTATTTTATTTTATTTATTTATTTATTTATTTATTTTTTAAGATTGGTATCTTTGAAAGCGTTTTTAATATAGTGTAAGAATATGCAGCGCACAGTCTTGAAAAGGGAGACTATTTTGGGCGTCCAGTAGGCTTCTTTCTGTGATCTGTTACCCTTCATTATCGACGTTTTTATTATTTTTTTTCGCTAAAAAATAGGATATTAAAATAGAATGATTTGGTTCTATATCGCAAGTTTTAAAGCTTCCTGACAACTGATATTTAGTCAGCAAAGCATAGGAAAACTTAGAAATAAAGAAGCAAAACTACCTGAAGTATTCGGCTATGGTTCATCTAACCATGGGCGTCGTAACGAGGGGCTTGGGTGGTCGCGTTCCTCCCAGATTTTCGTCACACGTATGTAAGCAAACTAAGAAAATAAAAGCATATATTCAGGGGTGTAGTCGAGAGTATACAAAGGTGTATTGCTCAATCTTAGTCATTTGCGCATACTTTCTGCTTCAAGGCGTGTAGTACTATATTCAAAACTAGCATATATAACCTGTGAAATTTTTAAAACTAGCGTATACTCTGTGAAAATTTTAAGACTATGGTGTACGCCGTGTGAAATTTTAGGACTTGAGCAGGAAGTTTTTGATAGTCTATTATTGCAACACAGCCCCTGCCCGCTGCAGCCCCTAGTTATTCGCCTCTACTTTCTAAACATTTTCTATATGTTTTACATCCCTGGAGTTGGTGGCCCCGCATCGTGGAGGTTGTGAGGACATTATCTAAGCCTTTGGTCAAGTGACCTTACATTTGGACCTGTCAAGTGACCTTACATTTACATAGATTACTATTGAGATAAGTGGGTAAAACTGCATTCAGGTTTACACCTATAATTTCATGATTCGTAGTGTTCATCCTCCCGAAGGGGAACTTTCGAAGATCATCTCAATTTTAACTATAGAGAAACGTTCTCACACAACAGAATAAACATAATTTCAAGCCGTTCATGATCTATATTTAGAAAAAAATAGCACTCTACTAACGTAATTTGCTGTTTTGGAAAATATAAGTTTTACTTATGAATATCTGGGAATCAGTCGATCTGTCTGTATTCTGACGTATTAGAGTTAATGTCCCTTTATAATTCATCACCGATGCCGATGCTAAATGGCACGTGAATCTATAGTTTATGGTAGGATCCGAACCACCATAATCCGTTCAAACTTCACTCAAGGGAATCGAACCTGAGACTTGCTGCAAAGCAGACATGCTTGCTAGACACTATACTAACTTCCTTTGTATATTTCAATATCATTAACTTTCAGTAATCACCGGTAATCGACCTATAACCAGAGTCGAAGTCTAAGAGGGAGTTATTGAAAATGTTTAATTATCCTAATTTTTATGTAAATATTTCACTTTAGAATATTAGCGTTTAAATACTCCTCTCCCCCATACAACCATTACACACGCTAATACTATGTAACAAGCAGTAACGACTACATATTATCAGGTGCAACATTTAATCAATCAACATATAACATATAAAGCTTATAAAATGTTAATTAGTCAGCTGGATTACATCTTATGAAAAAAGTTGAATAATTTCCACCTTATATGTTAGTTGTTTGACATAACGTAAGCATGAAGGTAAGCTTAGATCTTTGTTCGAAATTCACATTGAAATGATATTCGCAAAGAATCTTCAGTGGGCTGAATCTCTTTCGTTCCAGGTTAACTACAAGACTACGATAATCGTAGGACGCAAAAATGAAGATTTTATTCCCCAGTCAGAATTTTTAAACTATCCTATCTCTTCAAGTCAATAATTGTCTGTTTTGCATTATTACTTTTCAACCACAGAGCAAAATAATTCAGTCACTCTACTCCTGTTTTAATGATGTATGGCAGCGTGTAACAAATTGTTGCGAGGTCCTGGGCAAGAAAAGTTTGTGATCGCCCTTTCAGTTTTTAATTGCTAATTATAATAAAATTTCTGGAAATCAATTAATCTACACATTTAATTATTTGTGCTAAAGAAAATAAAGGTTTGTTATCTTACTTTCCCGTTCCACCATTTCTTTCATCATCATTCACTTGCAATTACATCCATCTCCTTTAGCAGTTACATAACTCTGGGGCGCTAAACTAAAAATTTCATCTTTTCTTTCATTACTACAATCTTACAGTTTGCACGTATTAAAGTTTGCACGACATTATTAATTGTTGAATTGGTGGATTTATAAAATCAGTGCTAAATCATTTTAGGCTCGATAATCTTTCCAAGGCCCCTGGAGGCGCTAAGCTCTGAGTGTGCCATTTAGGGAGGAACGGTGGCTCAGCGATAGAGAAATTACCTTTGTTCGAAGGGTCGCATGTTCGATTCCCGTCCAAGTAAGTTCGTGGTGGAGGACATCGTGTTCGTGGGTTTTCTGGGGATTCTCCAGTTTCCTACCACATTCTCATTCAACTATTTCTTTCATCATTCACTTCTGTCTTCTTTAGCATTTAGCTTGCATAATTGTGGGATCTTAAACTAAAGATTTCATTTTTCATTTACCTTTACGTATTTGTAGTGTAAGGAATCCTTGAGACAACGTTTGAAAGATATCATTTCATAATTGTGGGAATTACTGAAAATAAACTTTTCAACAATGATAGCTGCCAAAAATGAACCAAGACCAAAGTGATAAAGTGCACAAATTGGCCCCTAGGGTAGTTTCTTAAGACAAAGTTTCATATTTATGGCAATTATTGAAAAAAATTCAAAATTTTAACATTGTTAAGGTAGGACAAATGTATCTCTATTAGTGGTGAATATTAACAATATTTGAGCATCGAAATTAACCTTACAAGCACATTGACACATTTCAGTTTATATTTTAAAATACCAATTAACTTAGATTCACATTCAAATCAATGAAGTCATTCATGTTATAGGTTAGAGTGGGTATATATTTCCGAGTGATAATTCAACAATAGTGTTCTGAAGTATTTTATTTGTTTGCTGACGGAGTTTCAAAATTAAGCTCTTTAGATCTCTCCCTTTGAATTTGTTCAAATTCCTCAGTTACGCTACATACATCAGGGATGGCCAACGTGTTGACTGTCAAATTCTGACAGATAGTCCGCGGCAGTCACTCTACCGCCACTCATCAAACCTTGATTTCACTCTCACCCTCATGAGAGCCGCCCTTGTGTGGCTGAATACTTATGCTTGCATCGTAGTTCAAGGAACATTTTAAAGTAAAGGCATTGGATACTGTTGATAAATGATGTAAACGTCATTATCGACCGAGATCTCCATTGTAACAGTTGTTCCATTTTAGGTGTTCCACAGTAAGTTATACGATGATATGTTTAGTTTCCTTTCTTTAGGATGTATGTTAAGCAAGGGCGGATGAAGGACGGACTTCTGGTGGGGGTAGTGGGTTGTAATACTGCTACTTAGAGCTACTTTTAAGAGCTCCAAACTCTGGGATGCGTTTTTTTTTTTTTTTTTTTTTTTTTTTGTATATATAAAATAAAGAAGTTTCCTCTTCGGGGGGGGGGGAGCAATCGCTCCGATCGCCCCCCCTGGATCCGCCACTGACGATAAGGAAATAATTCAACAAATAGGTTGAATAATTGATGCTCTGATCCTCACGAAGGAGGCCCAGAGGGTGCGCGAGGGCGAGGAAAAGTTTTGAGCACGAAGGCGAGGGCGAGCGAGGATAATGGACAACTCCTATCGCGAGGGCGAGGACAAGCTTCGATGGCGAGGGTGAGGGTGCGCGAGGGCGAGGAAAAGCTTCGACGAAAAGGGTGAGGGTGTGCGAGTGCGAGGAGAAGCTTCGATTTCGAGGGTGAGGGTGCGCGAGGGCGAGGACAAGCTTCGATGGCGAGGGTGAGGGTGCGCGAGGGCGAGGACAAGTTTTGGCCGCGAGGGCGAGGGTGAGCGAGGGCGAGGACAAGCTTCGATGGCGAGAGTGAGGGTGCGCGAGGGCGAGGACAAGTTTTGGCCGCGAGGGCGAGGGTGCGCGAGGGCGAGGACAAGCTTCGACGGCGAGGGTGAGGGTGCGCGAGGGCGAGAACAAGTTTCGACAGCGAGGGTGAGGGCGCGCGAGGGCGAGGGCCAACTGCTACTGCGAGGGCGAGGGTGAGTGAGGTCGAAGTAAAATGAACATCTATGGGTTTATCGAGTTCCAGAGGCAGGATCGAAATTGAAGAGGTGTTGTAGTGTTCGTTGTGTCTATTGTTTCTATGCATATATGAATAGATGTCAGTTCAAAGTATTCCAAACCGCGTTGAATCGTTCCTATTAGATAATTCTTTATCATAGATTCGGAAAGTATGAGGTGATATATTTTCTGCTCGCTGCAACTTTTTTTTTTTCGGAGACTTTATTATTTATTTTTTTATTTATTTATTTTTTCGTTTAGTAACATGGGACGACAAGCGGTAACAGGTCACATGAAACGTAAACAGCATACTCATATACCGTGTCGATCTCAATATCGGAACAGTTAGCGCCTTTGTAAATCAAGAAAACAAATCAGTACCTTCTTACTTGTAGTGTTACCCTATTTCTACCTCTTCTATACAGACCATAAAAGCCCTTGGCATTCTCTTTACGTTCTCATCACCTTCTTTCTCCAGCTCTTTTGTTTGCAGGGTTGGCAAAAACCATGTTTTTTATTGAAAACAATAAAAAAAAGTTTTTTTTTTCTTTTTGTTTAAGTAATTTGCTCTATGTATTTATATCACATATGGACAGAAATAAGTTTGTTCCGCATTGGTGTTATTATGCAACAACCGGATTATGTTGGAAGGGGTCACATAAACTTAAAGTGGAATCCAAACCGCTTCTCGGCTTACATCCGAGAGAAATTGTGTTTCATTTGAACTCGAAACCGGGACTAATTGGCCACAAATGCGATACGTCTACAACGGTACGTTGTATATTCTTATATTTTTGGGCAATAAGTATTTTATATATGTACTAAACCAGGTTATTTTGAAGAAGTGAGTTATAAATAATATGATTGTCAATATATATAAAGATATTCAGATGTCAAAAAAAATAATGAGATTGTCAATACGTGGTTGGCAGGACAACCAGATAACAATATATAATATAAATAAATAGAATTATAGCAAACGTAGCTTCGTCAGGGACAACCATATATACAGAAATATAAAATAAATAAATGGAATCAAATAGGAACGAAGTGTGCATAATTTAATTTAATGGCTCGAATTAATTTATAAAAGAACCAGTGTTTATCGTCTAACGTCTGCCGACTCACTCACGAAGGACTCCTGATAAAAATACGTTGTACTGATCTTTACATACTTGTTAATATAATTGTCGAGTCATTTCAGGACAACAAAATAAACAGTTGCACAAGTGAAACCATTATACAGAATTACATGTGGACAATTTCAAAATATTGCAGAGTACAGAAGAACTAATTTAGTACAAGTTAGTTCACTACGACGTTTATTAGTGCAGGTTAAAGAATACGACGACTTCATTTGCATATCAGTAAGAAAAGTGAATCAAGACACGAATTATTTGAGTCCACTTTGACTCTGACCCATTTATACGTAAATAGATATCAAAGATACTTCTGATTTCAATAATTGCCTCTCTTGGTGTTTGTATGGACCTCTCCCCCTCCCGCAAAAAAGTACGGCACTTCGATGTATTTTATCAATAGTAAACATTATTATAACTAAATAATATTTAGGATTTTTCTTTGATTGCAATTGCATAATAATAGTAACAAAATACAAAAAAATCACAAAAGAAACATTCATAAATTTATATATTGCATGGTATTATATGTTGCATGGTTGTGCAACCGGATGTGGATTTATTCCTGCGTCGCTGCTATTCTGTCGTATTGCTCCCTTCCAGTTGCACTTTTTTCTGCCACTGGTATATAGTCAGCTTCTGTAATAGTTACAAATTCCTCCGTTTGGCAACGCTTGACTCAATTGATAGAGTGGGTGAGATATAGACACTTGGAAGAAAGAAGTTATTCACAAAACAGAAACTCTCAAAGAACAAATACGCGTCTGGTGGTAGCAGGGGCGGATCCAGGCTGAATTTTGGGGGGAGGGTGGTCGTTCGAAGTCAATAGGTTTTATTTTACATTTATAATACAAAGGTGAAAATTCTTGTTATAGGTTTTATTTTTAAAATAAAAAATATCCTATTCTGAAGGGGGGAGGGGGAGATCGAGTCTCGAAGTAGAAAATGTCTTACCACTGGTCTAATTCCTAGCTCTGTGTCTTTCGTGCACATGATCCCGTGTTCGATTTCCGGCAGAGAGCATAAAATTAATCTCAAATCATTCACTTTCAATACTGATCTGTCTTTTTTAGCCTAAATTGCTGGAATGTTAAACTAATATTTTTTATGTATTTTTTCATTTTCGAAGGAAAAATCTTCTTCATGCTTCTTTATAGTAAAACAGCAGACAAAATATGTGGTTACTGAAAATGGACTCTTTGTCCCTTATATTCATACAAAGAAATGCTAACAAAATGCATATTGTCGGAGGGGAGAGGTGTTTCTGTACCCTAAAGAAAATAAGCAGAAAATATTTGCTGTAGCGATGCTTTCTATTCAGAAAAACTTGGCGAGCAGCATTTTAGATTTCAATGAAGTCATAGAAAAATTTGAAGCTCGAAAAGAACGAAGAAAGATCTTTCATTTTAAAGTAACGCATAGTTTACATAGTTTACTTAATTAAATAATTTTGTTTAACTGCGTGCATAAATATATGCAATTTTCTTCCTTTTTTCTTCTTTTCGGGTTAAGGATATCATTTATGGCTTACAGCACATGCTATATATTCGATTTATCTCTTGTTCAACGATGAGTGAAGAAATTTTGTATATAAATACTGTATAAACGTACATTGATAGTGGTTGTTTGAAAAAAAAAAAGAGTAATAGCTTATATTAAACCAATATTAGAGAATACACTTTAATCAATAAATATACAAATAGAGCTTAAAAGGACTTTCCTCTTCATATTTCCTGAATATGTTTTGGATAAGACTCAAGAATGCTGGGGGAAGGGAACACTTGCGCATTCCTACACATCTTTGATATTGCAACATTGCAACCGGTGCTTCTACAGACCACAAACCGCTACTGATATATATATATATATATATATATATATATATATATATATATATATATGGGTGATTCCACGAAAAAGGGAAATTTTCACTTGGAAAATTTTTGTTCCGTTGATGGTCGCCTATTTCGATAAAAATATCTCATGCACTTACTACTACTAAGTACATGTTAATTAAGTGTTCAGCAAAGCTGAATCGTTATTGGTGTAGTAAATATAAAATAATAAACTTTTCAGCACCCACGGAGTTGAGACCATAGGTCACGGAGCTGAGATTAGTTAACACGGAGTTGAAAATTGCTGTGGAGTTGAGAAACGTGATACATCTGGGTGATAAGTTTTGGTTTATAAGTGATTAAGCTTATAATTTACATAAAAATTGAAATAATTTTCCAATAGTTTTTGTAAGTTGAATAAAATTCTAACAAACTAGATGATACGTAATTTGTTATACAAAAATACTCCAGGAAATACTGTAAACATATGAAAATATATCTAATGAAGGTTCCAAAATTGAGTGTATATATATATATATATATATATATGAATATGTGACGTAAATAAGAAAAAAAGGAATACACATACACTTATCGAATATTGAAAAATTATTGCGCTTTCAATATGTTGACTATCATATGGAGAGGACAAACTTTTCACATAAGCTTACAAAACAGATGAAGTAGTCACTAAACCTGTCTATTGTCTACTTCATTTGTTTTCTGAGCTTATGTAAACCGTCTGTCTTGTCTGTGTGATCAAGTCAACACGTCGAAAGTGCAATACCGTTGGTGTTAGGAATCACCGTGCAGTTGGTGTTAGGAATCACCTCCCAAACGTTGTCGGTATTGTTTTGAAACGTCCTGTATAATGACAGTGTAAGGCACTCATCATTTCTGTTTTCTTTGGATAAGTCGATGTTCTTTGTTAAGTAGCCCTCATTTTCCACTCCAATGAAGGAAATGTCTTAAGGAAACAGGGAAGGGCTGTTCTAGTCTACACAGAATGACAACTGCCAACGCTTTATAAACGTCAGGTTTAGTAGGCCAGGAGAAATTCCTCCCGATCCGCGTCATAAAATTGACTGTCCGTACATTGCCCACAGACTCTTCGACAATCCCTGAAAAGGAAACAATTAGCTGATCATAAGATTGAGACTTCAATAAGTTAAAAACAAATACCATCCATCTTGACTTGACTGAAGTTTTACCTCCGGCTACCTTACAGCCCCAAATCTGAACTTCCGCGAAACACTCCTTTAAATGGGCTAGGACCCACCAGCCGGCCTTTGAGTGTGAATGACACGTGGTCAGCGTGTTGGCTCCTACGACCGTTGCGATGGTCTGCGCGATCAGGTTTCAGTACATCTCTACTCAAATGAGTTTTTCAATTGCCTCACTGTGCGAAGTAAACACCATTAATTTTTGATCTTCCACTGGAAAACAAACCCAGAACCACGCACGAAAGGCGAGCATACTAGTCACTAGACTAAACGAGCTTTATTTCTATCAATATATTGAAAGAACAAATATTTAGAAGAGCATGAGCATAACAAAAACTCCGTGAACTTGTCTCAACACCGTGAATTCCTTAGTTTTCAGATGGACACGGAGTTGAGAACCATGGAGTTGAGAAAATCGAATATAATTTATCTTTACTGGCCCACTTTTTAACCAGTACATGTGAGTAATTGTGTACGAATTTCCTACGTTAAGGCGTAGGTTCCTCAAGGGAAAGAAGGTGTATATACCATACAAATACATTCAGTAATAAATACCATGGTGTTGAGTATCAATTAATATACGCACCTGCTTTCCTCACAGAAAAATATTTTTCTTGTAGCTTTTAACACATGCACACAACTTTTTCTGTTCTCCAGTCAAACATATCTGCCTTGTCTTCTTGTGGGTGTTGCCAATGTGGACGACCATGCTATCTGTTGAGAGCAATGATAATTTTTTCTATTGCCATGGAGTTGAGACGAAATAGAGGTGACAGAAACGAAGCATAATCAAGCTTTCGAAAATAATCGTTATAAAGGTTTACTTTCCACAAAACCGAAACATTCAAGTGTTCTCTTTCATTTAATTACCATTAAATGATGTTTGATTTGCGACTTCAGTTGTAATTTATTGATTAAAATCAGTCAACTGTAGTCTGTGACAGCCCACGGTGTTGAGAAATGGGGTAATAATTATTTTTTTACGTATGTTTCGTGCTATATTTGCAAACTGTTATACATGGCATATCTACTTTGTGACGGTTACTACCAAACAAAATAAAAATGAGGTGATTCTTTCTAGTAGTAGTTTGAAGAAATGCCCGTGACAGAAAATTTCCCTTTTTCGTGGAATCACCCATATATATATATATATATATATATATATATATATATAAAATTGCTCTTGTATTATAATCTCTTTGAGTAACGAATGGGGAATTTAGGTCTGAATATAATACGAATAGTATACGGGAGTGAAACGTAATAACTCACAAATGTGTGTTCATCAAGACTTTACGAACATTTACACTTTTTCGAACATTTATCGTTTTTTGGTTTAAACCAGTTAAAAAAAAAAAAAAAAAAAAAAAGCCAGCTGGTTTAAACCAGCCAACCCTTTTGTTTGTATAAATCAATCATATGCAATGCACATACACACGTATTACGCACACAAACTGAGTACCAGGTTAACCAGAACATTATTCAAAAGAAAGGTTTTACAAATTTTAACACTTGATACATTAAATATTACAAACATCTATCCTGACCATTCACTATACATATATCCAATAACAATTACTGTTACAGCCAAATTTCTCCCCTCAAATCTCAACGACCTGGTTCATATAATATTTAAACAATGACACACATTCTCCATTACTTACAATAATTACACTGACAATATACTAACGATAAAACTCATTTAATTACAATAATCTAAATATCAGTTCAAAATTTCAAGGGATGATTTAATTGCGACATTAATAATTCTATGTTGTATAAAATTAGGGGCCAAAAATTTCATTAGAAAACGGACAGTGACTTTGTCACAGCTCCCCTGAAGACTATTACCACAGGTATTACGTCGGAAATATTTTCCATCTATAAAAACATTTTTCAGCTTATTATATTTTTGCATTTACTCTCCCAGTGATTGGCCTTCCATATTACTTACTCGAAACGCAAAGTAACAACAATAAATCTTTTATTATATTTTTTAGTTATCAAGTCAAGTTTAAGCTTAGTGCCATCAACAACAACGTTAGGTTCTACTGCAAGTTGGTATCCCATTATTTGAAAATGGAATGCTAAAATGTCTACAATTCTATTATGCCTGGCAAGGACTGGAGAATCGTTGAATTTCTAAGAGCTCTATATAACTTAGATAAGGATGTTTCAGTACACCGTTCCGAATACATTCACTCTAGTCGCTCAGAAAGTTTTCCAGTGAAGTTTTGTTCTGTGCGTTGGCTTGAAAATAGTAGTGTTGTTTAGTGAACCTTTGACACATATCTGTATCTTCTGCTGTATGTTCAAAGTTTCAGAAAGGATAAGAAAGTTTCCAGCTCTTCGAGCTATTGCTACGGGAGTTCATTTATACGTGTCAAGCATGTTGGAAGGTAAAATTCTTGTTCCTAATGTTACATTTCTTGAATCGCTTGTTTCAGAAGCAGAGTCTTGCCTTACGAATTTCAGACTGACGCTTTTCTCAGTTCATTTCTCTACAACATTTTATCAATTGCGATGCAAGTGTAATGCAAAATTTTGTAAATCCAGAATCTTTTAGTTCTTCGAGTTCATGTGTACGAAATGATGCGGAAAATGAAGAAAATCCTGTGAAAAATGTTGACTACAGAAATCTGGAAAGATGAAGATTCCAGAAGGTGGCTACAGAAATTTGTTCTTATACTCTTTAAAATGTGGAAAGGCCTCTTTAAAATATAAATTGACTAGAGCCTAATGTTTCTACAGGATCTGATATTGGAGTGAATTGTGTAAAATCTCTTTAAGCTAAACTAGTTGAAAAATATTTGGTTGGATGGCAATTGGGCAGATAAATTTGTGAGATAGTTCAAAGATTTTTGTTTGAATCCAAATTGAAAAAAGAAAAGTCAGTGTTCTAGAGTTGGTCAGCGTTAACGTTAGGATTATTTTGGCTAAATAATTTTGATACTTTAGAGTACATTGATCTAGGAGATGATAAAATGGTTGTGATTTACAATTAATGCGGAATATGTAGCAGAATGGTCGTGATTTACAATTAATGCGGAATGTGTAGCAGATAATTTAAAAGAATAAACTTTAGTAGCACGCAGACTGTGTCCGATTCAGTAACTTCTTCTCGTGACCTTGAGAAACTATCAGTAAGCAAATCCATGATTCATTATGCACGAAATACTCGTACTTGTTTTGCAGAAACAACAAATCAGCGACGAGGAAAAGAAACAAAATAAACTAAAGACAGAAAATTAAACAGGGTTCGATTGGATTGAGTTGATTGAGATATGTCTTATCAGATTATTATAGTTACAAAACAAAAACTACAGTTTAATAGTTAAATATAGTTTGGAGTTATCTCTCATTAACCGTACTGAATATTGTCATCTTGATAGTGTCGTAATGATAAACTTGATGAGGGGATATTTCAGTATTGAATTTGAGGTCGTCTTCTAACGGCAACACGACTCCCTACAGTGAAGCACACCTTTACGTGTAATTTTAGAAATATTCTTGTGAGTACCACTCGCATCTTTCTTGTATGACAACTGCGTTTAACATCAAGTTTTCGAAAGAATAAATGGAAGGAAGAAAATACGACTAAAATTAAGGGAAGAACCTACACTGATTCGTCCAACATATAGATAACTGCAATAAAAATTTAAATAAACTAGGGACAATTACCTGTTTCGCTGGGTTAAAATAAGAAAAAATAGTAATATGTTTCGTTAGTCAGTCACTTTTTGCTATTACTAAAGCGCTGGCTGATATCGGTCATTTTCGAAACTGAATTTGGAATTAAATGGGATCAGAAGTGTCACTGTTCATCTCACACGGAAGGGTCCCACAAGTTGTCACTAAAATCTGATTGCCACATAGCACATCTGATAGAGCATCATGAGAAATGAACATTAGCAAAATTTAAGGTGCTATGAACCAGAAGGATAGGAGCTAGGGGGCTTCAAAATTTGAATATCCAAAAAATTATATCATGGGATTATGTACGTTTAAAGTAAATATTTTGAAAACCGTTAAAGCAATCAAAACAAAAGTTGCACAATATAATGATGATAAAATGCCCTATCGAAAACCATAACAGTTTTGCCAACTCAGCATAAAAATATTTTGTTTGAAATAGTACCATATACAAATGTGCACAGATTTAAAATGCATTATTATCACTAAACATAACAGTGAAATGTAATGGTACAGTGTTGCACGCTGTTGGAGCTACGTGTGCTGAAAATGTACAATGGAGAAGTGTATATGTGGCAACACTATTCTGGAAAGGAATCTGGGTTAGTGTTGTAAAAAAACGGTTTTTTTTCTGTGAAGTTTTTTTTCAATAAAAAACATCGTTCTTTTTCATGTTTTTTTTCAAATCTCTGTTTTTTTTCTGGCAACTATTATTTATTGATTTACGTCGCAGATTATTGAAATAATCAACAGAACTTGAGTAGAAGCCCTGGTAACTTACAAATCTTTTGTTTATTTGCACCTATATACTAGCAAAATTGTGTGATTACTCCTTTCGGCCCCAGGTCATTTTTGGCGTTTTCCTACATTTCCAGTTAGTGACTTATTGCTCAAAAACCATTCATTCGATTGATATGGTTAAGGCCTTGTTTTTTAGAAAATAGATGTGGCTATCTTTTGGTGTAAGTTGCATTGCAGTGTTGCCAATGGGTGGGAAATTATTGAGGGAAATGTAGGGGTGAAAATTTACAAAAAATTCACTAACCGAATTTCAAAATTTTTTGTATCTAGTACCACTGCTGCTATATGGGTTTAAATCGTTTAAAAAATCTTTGGTGTGTTGACAAGGTACAGTGAAATCCTGAAATTGCTTGCTTCCATCCAAAGAGGGAAAGAAAAAATTCTGTCATACACGAAATTTTGACACTTTTTACGCCATACACAAGCAAAAATCAAATATGCCGGGGCTACAGCTTCTTTAATTATCCTATTGAAACTTTTTATGGTGCGTTCTGTAGGGAAAAGAGAAAGCTTTTAGGTAGTGGTACGTTTGTTTCAATGTAGTCAGCAAGAGGGTAATAATAGAGGGGAAAAGGGAAATTTTCCGAATTTTTCACCTAAAAGCGGGAATTAATTGTTTTGGCTGGAAGCACTGCCATCAGACAGACGAAAACTATCTGAAAATAGCCCTTAGTACTCCAAGAATATATCCTACAAGTATCATGGCGATATATAACAAAGTAAGCATGAATTTTTTTTAAAAATCTCATTCTACCTCAGAAATTCACCATTTTCTTACCACTTACAGAACATGGTTTATTATAAACCTCAACTGTACTTTCCCTAATTATTCTAGTGAAACTTTTTATGGTGCGCTGTGTAGACTAAGGATGAGGCTGTTAGACACTGGTACGTTTGTTCGAATGTAGCCAACAAGAAGGAAATAATAGAAATAAAAAAGGGATTTTTTTCCAAAATTTGCCCTAAAATCTGGAATTAAAATTTTCTGTAGCTGGCAACACTACTATCAAACACACACAAACTATCTTAAAATAAGCTTTGATATCCCTCTAATATATCTTACAAGTATTGTGACGATATCTAATAAAGTAAGCATGTCAATAAAAAATCTCTCATTCTACCTTTAAAAAAATCACAGTAATCTTCCCAATTAGAGAACAAGGTCTACTGTACTTCCCCTAATTATCCTATTGAAACTTTCTATAATGCGTTGTGTAAAGCAAAGACGAGACTTCCAGATACTGGTATGTTTGGTCCGATATAGCCAACAAGAGGGAAATAATAGAGACAAAACAGATAATTTTTTTCAAAATTTCCCCCTAAAATCTGGAATTAAAATATTCTGTAGCTGGTAACACTGCTACCAGATAGACGCAAACTATCTTAAATTAAATATTGGTATACGACGATATTTAAGAAACAAAACTTCTAATTACCAAAAATATATTACTGTAAACAGAAAAGTAGGGAAAAACTAGAAAAATCAAGATTAGAACCTAAATACGAATTTTTCATGCGTTCTCTAATTACCCCATTGTACCGATCTGTATTTGCGTTTGTTAAGTAAGGACAAATGTTCGATTGGCGTAAGTTGACTTGCACTCAGACGTATAGGTACGGATTTATAAACAAAAATTTCTAATTTTTTCCCAAAATTTAGGAAAATTTTAATTTCCCTAATTGGCAACACTGCGCGCAGGCCCGTCTAATTGATGTCAACAGTTAGGTGTCCATCCGAAGTATCTACCTGGCAAGTATAAGGAGGTCTTTCTACAACGAAGGAAGCTACAGGAAAAAAAGAAGTAAAGGAAATACGAAATTAGAAAATTCTCGAATTTTTTACTGGGTCGAAATTTGAGAAGGAAATTCGACACCAGAAGAAAAAAATAATATGATAAACTATAGTCCAACCATATTTTGCAGGAATAATATCCCGATATCTTAATTAGTGTCCACACAGGAGCGGATTAAACAAATGACACACCCGTGTGTGCCACTTTGGCTACCTGGGCCACCGAGTATACATTTGATTACATTTTTTTGACTACTAACTCGTGTTCTTGTTGTAGTTATAGTCTCGACTAATAATAATATAGTTGTTGTAAACAATAATATAGTTGTTGTAAACAATAACTTTATAAGGAAAATTTTCTCTCCGTTTTACATCTTAGTTCCAACACTGTTGGTGAGAAATGCAGGGTGTTTCAAAATGAATTTTGGGGTTTTAAGTCTTCGTAGTACTTATTACATTTTACGTACAATTATAAGCAATGCATCAAGTAAAAGAGCACCTCAAACAATCTTTGCTACAAGTGTTCAATGTGAGATTCATTTGTCACACGGCACACATCTAGTCGATAGGCGAGAAAGGCCCATAAACTTTCCGCCATATGGCACAAAACACATTCAATTTAGGGATCTCATTTCAAGTGTACCATCTCCTGAGAATTTGATGACGGCCAGATACAAACATTATGAGTGTTCACATTAGATCTTAGGTGAAATGTCTATTTATCACTGAAAACTACACGATCCAGAAAATCTTCATTGTTATGCAGCAATATTTCACTTGCGAAATTGGCACGTAAACCGTAGTCTGTAGGCTTTAGACCTGTAGCAACTGCAAACGATAAGGACGTAGTTGCAAGCGTCTCCTTAATATTCTTCACACAGACCGTTGCACTGTACAGATTCAGTCTTTATTAAAACACAAAAAAAACTTTCTGCTCTCTAGTCTACATCTTTTCTGCTTGCTCTTTCTAACGGCAGACAGAAGAAACAATTCATGTACATGCGTGCGTACAAAACTGTTTGAGTTGCTCTTTCATTTGATATAATATTTATAATTGTAAGTTAATTGTAATAGATACTACAAAGTTTCAAAGCTCAAATATTAATTTTGAAACACCCTGCATTACTTCAAATTGTGTCATCCTATATTCATGTCTTTTATATACATGTCATCAGGGCCGGTCCTAGTCAATTTGTAATGGCATAATTTGAAGCCTCCCTCTTTCTCCAGAAAGAACAAATCTTAAAAGTCATGATTTTAAGTATGCTACTCCAGCATGAACAACAAAGGTGAGGGTAAGTGCAGTTGCACTCAGAAAGGCTTAAATACTTACTAAAAATGCAATCCCGTTGTGTCTTTTTTTTTTTTTAAAAAAAAAAAAAAAATATTAATCTATTACGTTAGTGAAAGATAAAGCAAACACACCTGCAGAGGAAAAATGGTAATCCTTTTTATAGAATTCACTATCGAGCTTCAATCTCAATGTATCAGTTTGCAATTCCAGTGCAACTAGCTCTTTTATCTTTATTTCTTAATTTCCCTTCAATATCTGTTAACATTAAAAAAAAAAAAAAAAAAACTTGTTTCTATCTTCAATGAAAAGGAACTTGTTTCTGACAAAAACAAGACTAGTTGTCATATCAAAACTGTGATAACTTACTAACTGGAACAGATATTCACTACTATTCGAGAACTGAATTCTTGCATTTGGCAACAATCAAGCAATTTGTGCTGGGATTTTTTTAACCATTTGCTTTAGCATTGTCCATGTGGACTTGACAAATGCAAACTAAACATAATTTATGAATGTAGTATTCAAATAGAAGGTCAGCTTAGTAAATGTAACTACCATCATCATGAAGTCTGTTTCCAACAAGAAATATTTAATTTAAATAATATACTTATGACAGATTTTACCGGACCATCCAAACTTGCCGCTCCACGCAAATGCACGTGTTGCATATATGGTAGAGCCGGCATATCATATATATCTAGTCGACAAATTATTTATATATGACATTTAGAAAAATACTATTAGGCAAATTTTTATTAGTTTTTACCTTTAGACAAGTTATTTGAATTTTATACTGTTCGTGACATTATTTTCGTACTTATTAAAGGCCTGCTTTCACGAAAAAAAAAAAAAAAAAAAAAAAAAAAAATTTCTACATTTATTTCTTAGTTGATATTGATGAAAACTACTGAAACCCGAATTGTTAATAGCTATGGCATTCATGTAAATTGTAAAATATTTGTAGCGTATTAGTATCTAGCGTTTAATTTATGTTGCATTTTACGGTGATTATACCTACATAAAAATATTTATTATTTAAACAGACGTAAGATGTATTAGAAATGACTATTTGAAAAAAAACGAAATTTAGAAAAAAAACGAGAGGCAATGTTTTTTTTCTAAAAAAACTAACATTTCTGAAAGAATACGAACGGTTTTTTTTCTATTTACAACACTAATCTGGGTCTCATACTATGAATTTAGTTTAAATGCATAACACAGATAGTATAACATAGCAAAATGTCAGCAGTGTCACAAAATATTGATACATTTGAAAAATGAAATTGTGTGATGCCATTTTTACGTCCTGTGTCAGCTTGGAATCTATACCTAGGTATAGGAGTAAAGTGGGATCCGAATCCCAATGAAAGAGAAAGATTACAATGAAATTTAAGGTGAAAAGTACAACAAAAACATGTCCGAGGCGGGATTGGAACCCGCGATGCCTAATATGTCGGTTGTCTAGCCTTCTAGACCACACGGCTATCCTGGCCGACTAAAAACGAAATGAGGTAGTAATAAAATAATTATATTTCCAATGTGAATATGGTAATATTACAGTGTACAAACATATTCATATGGTATGTAGGAGAGGAAGTAAAATAATATGTCACTTAACACGAAAGACAGAAACCAAGAAAATACTCTTCCAAATACTGATAACACAATCGAGAACCAGTTTACAGAAATAGAAACACATGTTTCTTTCCTCACGTGTATCATTTTGTTATCGCGAGTTGTCTGTTTATTCATCGGAGCTACCGAAGTATAATGCAAAATCCTCACTTGTTTATCCTTTGTTGTCACATATCAAACTTCTCTATTGTACATTTTCAGCACATGTAACTCCAATTGTGTGCAACACTGTACCACTACACTTCACTGTTATGTTTAGTGATAATAGTGCATTTTCAATCTGTGCACATTTGTATATAGTGCTATTTCAAACAATATATTTTATGCTGAGTTGGCAACCCTGCTTATGGTTTTTGATAGGGCATTTTGTTCTCATTATATTGTGCAACTTTTGTTCTGATTGCTTTAACGGTCCTCAAGATATTTACTTTAAACGTACATAATTCCATGATATATTTTTTTGGATATTCAAATTTTGAAGTCCTCTAGCTCCTATCCTTCTATTCCATAGCACCTTAAATTTTGCTAATGTTAATTTCTCATGATGCTCTATCAGATGTGCTATGCGGCAATCAAATTTAAGTGACAACTTGTGGGACCCTCGACCACGAAAACTATTGATTCGGCACTTATATTGGGTGCCTTCCATTTTAACTCAGGTAAAAAATAAAATAAAATAAATTTGTACCATCACCATCTCAGATATTGTTGAAACTTTTTTATAGCAACTATCTTCCCGCCAAGTAATAGGCCATCAAAGACTGGGAGTACAATTTATGAATTGTAGAAGACATGGAAAATGGTCAACTTCGGAGTTCCACCATTCAGCTATGGAGACAGGTAGAGTTATAATTCTTGATGTGGGGATATAAGTAAATTATATTTTATTATAGTTTGGTTTGCGCATGCGTATTTTTTTGTACATAAATTAACAAATGAACGTCAGTTTATCTGAAAAGTCGAAGTTTGCGATTTTTTTTTTTTTTTACTTCCGGTTCGAATTTTAAAATTCTGTTTTCACGGTTGGTAAGACCTAGTTACTCGCTCTCCGGAAAAAAAAAATTGTATCGCTTCTGTATGCAACCGTTTCGTTGCAAAAAATTCGAGAAATTGTCAAATTTTCAAAAATTGCCATTTTTTGGGCGGCATTTTTTCGGAAACACCATTTTTTAAAAATTCTGAAATTTTGTCAGATAGTTCAACTTTACATGAATAATAAACACACCAAATACCATTCTCGACCAATGCTTCATGAATTAACTACAGCCTTTAGAAGTTAGCGAAGTTTCGTTAACTTTGATGTCACAGTTGGCGATATTGGAAACATTCAAAGTGCAACAATTTGATGATGTTTGTGATTCACATTCATTAAATAACGAACAAAAGTTGTTTCCTGACTGTTTTTTATTATTTTGATCAAAAATACTCTGAAATAGTAAAATGAGCCTCCCTCCCTTTGCTCATCCGTTTTTTTAAACCGAAGTAACCTGAGGTGGAAATTACGATTACGAAACACACAAATTTTAAGTTCACTTACTTAAAATGATCTTCGGAAACGAAATTTGACTTTTTTTTTTTTTTTCCACATGAACCAATCATTAGCTTGCTTGGTGTCTTCGCTAACAGCATGTAACCGTGCAGATGCTCCAGTAGGTGTTGGTCCACTCACAACTCGTAGCACATTGCCGATAGTTACAAAACACTTATTTTCACTTCTTTAATGCTCTTCTGGAAACCTGTACCCTGCTGAAGGTCCGTGTGGAAGCATAAGCAGCACTTCAACTTTACGTAATTCATGATTTATTCATAATATTTCTGCTACCCACCACTGGTTATCAAATATGCATGTAACAAAAGTTCCTTTTTGCAGACTTCTTAAATCTACTCTGAATTGCAGAAGCTCGATTTGGGGGAAGCATGAAGTTAGTTCATGGTGACCCGTTATTGCCATAAAAACTTCGCCATTTTCGGAAAGCCAAAGGTGACTTCGTTGAATACCAGTTACCAGTCGCACGCTTTCTCATATTTTTTCATATTCTTGCATTTTTTCCCCCCGGAAATTGTCGAATTTGGTTCCAGGCAACAAAACGAGAGTAATACCCGGAGTTTGTACTTACACTATACTCACGAATTCTTCTGCAGTTTTAATAATGTGTATCTGTTTTTACCTAAGATTATGCCGCGTTGCCACATTCTTTACAACCCCCAGAATACCGTCGCAGAGACTCTTGCATGGCCGGTTTCACTGAAAAACCACTGCTTTATCGGACCTGTTTGCATCTCGAACATCTGAAAGCGGTTTTTAAAGTGGGATGCAGCACCATCAGAAATCACGAACATGGTTTGGGAAACTGTAGACACTTATTTTCACGTATTCGAACCTTTTTCTATAATTTATATTTTCGCTTTTGTTCGAGTATTTTTAGAATCTTGTCTATGGCTATGAGTACATGAGCCGAATCATGTGTTTTGTCGTCACTTATTACAACAAAACGGTCAGTTGTTTCATAATAATATACCACTGCCGTAAAGGTGGAAATTTGCTCGTTTTTCCGGTGATAACTCTGAATTTCACATGAAGTAAAATAGAATTTGTATCTTGAAATTTTATACGATGCCTTTCGGTAGCAATTAATTCTCTTCGGATGCTCTTCTTCATTCCACCATTTCATTCATTACTCATTATCACCGTCTCCTTTAGCCTAACCGGCATAACCGTGGGACGTAAAACTCAAAATTTCATTTCATTTCATTTCTTTGGATGCTCTTGATGTAGTCATGAATTACAATTCTTACAGTTAAACCAGCAACGTATGATACAAAAACAGAAAGTGGCACAGTTTATATATATATATATAAAACGAGATAATTGTTTTCCCATATGGCATACCTAACACTTTCATTTTCATCAGGATCAATAATTAAAGACTCCAAACTTATTCCATTCACTCCAGAACATTCACCACATTCTTGAAGAAGGCAGCTGTCATTTTCTACGTATCGTATTGCTAAAGGAAATAGGTCACTCATGACAGCTTCAATACAGGCTTCACCTTTGATTTGGTGCAACGCAGTAGCAGCTTAACTTAAAATTTGCATAATACACACACACACACTTCCCTCGCAGGTTACGGACTGACCCACTTTGGTAGAATACTATAAAATTTCGAGTGACCCATTCTTATGCTCGGATTGTTCTGTTTAAAAAGTCCGTAAATTTCTTTGATGGAACGCGTAAGAAGACGTTTCGATTTTTTAATTTTTTGCCCATTTTCGATCACTGTAATGACATCGCACTTATTGGGACTTTGTCTGGAGCATTCCAAATCATCACTGAGGTAATAGTTTAGCTTTTTATAGATAATCAGAATTTATTGGATGGCCGTTTCAAGTAAACTTAAAATTGGTGTTTCGTAATCGTAATTTCCACTTCAGATTACTTCGGTTTAAGAAAACGGATGACTAGGGGGGAGGCTCATTTTACTGTTTCAGAAAGCATTTTTGATCAAAATAATAAAGAGCAGTCGGGAGAAACTTTTATTCTTCATTTAATGAATGCGAACCACAAACATCATCAAATTGTTGCACTTGGATTGTTTCCAGTGTTGCCAACTGTGACACCAAAGTTAACGAAACTTTGCTAATTTCAAGCTGTAGTTAATTCATGAAGTATTGGTCGAGATTGGTATTTGGTGTGTTTATTATTCATGTAAAGTTGGACCATCTGACAAAATTTCAGAATTTAAAAAAATGGTGTTTTCGAGAAAATGGCGTCCAAAAATGGCAATTTTTGAAAATTTGACAATTTCTCGATTTTTTTGCGACGAAACGGTTGCACACAGAAGCGATACTTTTTTTTTTTTTTCGGAAAGCGGGTAACTAGGTCTTACCAACCGTGAAAACAGAATTTTAAAATTCGAACCGGAAGCACTCGAAAAAAAAAAAAAACCACAAACTTCGACTTTTCAGATAAACTGACGTTCATTTGTTAATTTATGTACAAAAGATACGCATGCGCAAACCAAACTATAATAAAATATAGTTTATTTATATCCCTATGTACATACCACATCAAGAATTATAGCTCTACTTGTCTCCATAGCTGAATGGTAGGACTCCGAAGTTGACCATTTTCCGTATCTTTTACAATTCATAAATTGTACTTCCCGTCTTTGATGGCCTATTACTTGGCGGAAATTTTTTTTTTCGACAAAACAAAAAAATATGGGTCTCTTAAAAACATGTGTAGTAGCTATAAAAAAGTTTCAACAATATTTGAGATGGTGATGGTACATGCTTTGCCTGAATTGTAATGAAAGGTTCCATTGGTCATTTTCGATAATTTTTATATATGTTCCCTCCTCCTCCAAGGTGTGGAGCTGAATTTGGATTTAAATGGCATCGGAGGTGTCACTGTTCACCTCAGCGACCCGAAAAACTATGGACTCGCCACTAATATCGGTCATTTTCGATCGTTATATATAGATATAGATATCCATATCCCTGCCTCTTCCGTAATTGCACCGTCAAAGTGAAATTATAAAAACCATCCCAGGCCTAAATATCATCTATGTTGAAAATTTAGTCGGGATCTGTCGAGTGGTTCAAGAGTTATTAAGTCACAAACATAGTCTCTTTCATTTTTATCTCGTATTTGGATTATTAACCATGTCTACTGAATGCTTGTTTTGAAATATCAGGTCCATGATTATTGTAGAATATAAATTTTTAGGTTCAAAAAACTTATCTTGACTCGATCAAAGGTTAGGAATGAAAATTTACACTCACCCATACCATTTTGCTCAGCTCAGTGAAGATCAGTTGATTGATATATTCATATTTTCTTTTGACATTTATTTAGCTGCGACATGTCATATTTACTTCTTGTTTTCCATTTGTGAATTATAATGATTTTGTCCTTTTGGTTTCAGAGAGAAACAGAAACAACTCCAGCAAGAGAAGAAAGAGAAACGTAAGACTCAGAAAGGGGAGAGACGAAGGTAGCAAGATGACGGTGTCGTCGGCTCTATTTATTCTCGGTGTCATTCTCATTTTTGTCAAATCAAGTTCCTTTGGATCTTGGGTCATGATGTAACTCTAGAAGAGTATCTTGTGGTCTCCCATTTCAGTGAAGTGAAATGTAGAAATACGAAACCTTCTGTAGAACTGTATCTGGACACCTGGTGTCTGTGTCTTCAGCTCGTGTCATTTGTTTGGATGTGTATATTCAAATGTGTATTTAGAAAGTCGTGTAATTGTCTGTGTCATGTGTGTGTATGTAGGTGATAATAACATAGAATTTGTCTAGGTAGCTGTAATTTGTTAAGATTTGTTGTGATAAAAATCGAATATCATTGTTGTTGATCGTTTACCGGTGCTCTCTTGTCATGAAATTTTTTTAATGCGAGATTGATATTATATTAAGGGAATATCCTTTTGTATAACATTTTTTCTCAAACTGTATAATAGTTGACATATTTATCAAGAAAGAAAAGCAATATTGTAATGTATATATGAGGCAACAAACTGTTCGCATATAAAATGGAAAGTATAAAGCTTAAATATTTATATTATTATTGTTTCAGTATTATTGAGATAATCTTTTCTAATGAACTTCAAAAATGTGAAGAAATTTTTAATAATTGGATATAGCTGATGTGAAATGAACATTTCTGGTTTATGTGGTAAACATCTTTCTGATCGTAAATTGCTCTTTTATTTAAATAATTGAAACGTGTAAATGAAAGTTTGGTAATTTTGAGAGAAAGATAATTTTTCATGTAGTCCGCTATTGTTAATAACTGGACCATTTTTTATGACTTCCAAATATTTTAAATGAATTGTGATAGAAATGTAATTATTCTTTAAAAACAAGCAAATGTCTTCTTACTGATAAAAACCTGTACATTTCTTCATTTATGTTTTATTTCTGCTCTACAAATTTTATTAATTTATGCAACATTAAAAAATACATAGTGGAAACACTTTTATTTAACTCTAAATAATGATGAATGAGATTTCACACATGCGAATTGATTGTCTGTCTGTTTTATAAGTTTCGAAACTGATGCCTTTTGCAATAAGTGTGGTCAAAGTAGAAATGTAAGTAATGAATTAATAGTAACATGCATGGATATTACTACTAGGATGTTCGGATCAGCATTTTTTCCCTGCATTTTAGTAATTAGAAATCTATCAAAGAACCTACGAGGTACTTTTGAGAGGTGGATGGATCAGTTACCCAGATAAAGCCATACAGATACAGTACTTGTATACATACATGACTCAATCGTGGAAACAAATGATCATTCTTGTTACTTACTATGGCCAGTTATGTTATGTATTTTTAGTTTCATAAGAAGAGATATATACTTTTAATATAACCGCTTTTCTCCGTCGCAGTGAACACCGTTTTAAAGAAATATCTCCTTTAGCTCTTTGTTTAGTTGAACTTTAATTTAAAGAAATATCTCCGTGATTAGTTGAACTTTCTTTTAAACAAATACATCCGATTAGTTGAACTTTTAAAGAAATAACTCCGTATTCAGTTGAACCTTCTTTTAAAGAAATACTTTCCAGTTTAGTTGATTTTTTTTCTTTTTTAAAGAAATTCTGCCTTGTTTAGTTGAGTTTTCTTCTAAAGAAATATCTCGCTGTTTAGTTGAACTTTTTATTTTAAAGAAACATATCGGTCTTCATTGACTTCATTGGGGCTGCGGTAGCTCAGTGGTAGAGCGTTCATCTCTGGTGCATGGGGTCACGGGTTCAAACCCTGCTCCTGCCAAGTGAACTTTGTGCTGGACAAACACCGTGTGCTTGGGTTTCCTCGGGGTTCTCCCGTTTCCTCCCACTTTCTTCATTCCACCATTTCATTCATTGCTCATCATCACCGTCTCCTTTAGCCTAGCCGGCATATTCGTGGGACGTAAAACTCAAAAATTTCATTTCATTTCATTTTTCATTGACTTCATTATTGCTACTGAAGTGCTAGACCTTAGAATGTGAATAACCCAACGTCTTCACAATTAACAACATCCTTACATCGTGCCTATTAAGCTTGGGGATAATTTCGTGGTGACGCAAAGAAGCTGCTACTACTCATTATCTGAAATGAGTAGGAACCGAGCAAGTAGATCTTCTAGCGAGAGGATAATCACAGAAACACTTTAAGTCGTTTGAACTCATGTATTTGAGTACTAAATGTCATAGTGTAAATGTGTGGAATAATGAATATGGCCTAATTGTTCAGATCACAGAATGTCAAATGCCTGGAGTCTCGATCACGAGTAACACACATAACTGAGGCACACATACCTTGGTAATATAGCTTCAGGCTGGAAAGACGAATATCCACTGCTTGACTCTGGATCTCTATCATGACGAGGTTGGTGTCTGCGACTTGGCTTCCATAGTTAGCCAACTAATGACCAACCATTAGTCGAAGCCACATCTGGAAGCATAAGGTGCCTATAACTTACACGTATCAGATGTGTACCTTATTTAATAAAATTTGCCACCTCGCTTCTGTCTGAAAAGCGTTATTATTATTGTCCGCAGATGGAATTCAATTTAAGGCAGTGCTTCTCAAACTTTCCAATAACGCGGACCCCGGTTCATACGGGAAGTGATCTGCGGACCCCTTGCAATGCTATCTAAAATTTCACATGGTATTAAAAACATACTAATTAGAATTATCACTGACAAGCAAAAGATCAAGAAATGTAATACAATAAGTAATTCATTCTGAAGATACATGATTGTTTTCCTAGTGAACGAAATTTCAATTGAAAATACAGTAACTTTCAAGACTAAAAATCATTTAAAAAAAAAGGAAATTCACTTGATAAACAACATTCTCAAATGTGGGGTCACTAATGTGAGGAATGAAATTCTTTGTGTTTTTCCATAATTGCATTGAAATCTGGAATAGTTTTTGTCACCTTCAATCTTAGGTCCGATTCCACATTAAGACGATTTCGCTGTAAGGTTTTAATACTGCAAAGAGCAGAAAAGGTCTGTTCACATAAGTAAATGGTAGAGAAAGGCATCAGATGTTGCAATGTCTTTTTAGACAACTCTTCGTACTCACAGAGCACACGCAAACCAATTTGAATCAAAAAGTACTCGCAACGGCGGATCTAGGAACATATTTTGGGCGGGGTTTCTCATTTTCTCTTTGAAATTCCGAGGTGTCGTACAGTTAATGTACAACTGATTTTGAAAAAGTGCCCTAACAAAGAAGAAGTTTCTCTCACTTGAAGTAGTCCTATATAACGGTTGACCAACTTCAGGCCAGAAATTTAGTAAAGTAGGAAAACATTTAAATTTACAAACGTAGGTATAATTTCTAATTGCTTTCTTTATAGTAACTGAAAAAATACTTCTTGCGTAACAGGTGTGAGTTCCATTTTATTACAACACATCTCAATTTTTAGGAGCCGCGGACCCCCTGGCTAGGTCTCTCCAGGGATCCGCGGACCCTACTTTGAGAACTACTGATTTAAGGCAAATCGTCTTTAACCAGTTATGATCTTTATTTCAAGTAGGGTAACCATTCGTACTGTTTTTCAAAGAGCTGTCCTGTGTGTTGCGAAGACGCCTAGAAAATCGAGAAATATCCTGAGTTAACTTGTCACCAATATTCTGGGAGTTACCAATTTAAAAGTTCGTTACTGAATTATATGTGTCTGTCTGTTACTTGTGAATTTTTCAATTTTGAGCCCTCAATTCGGTAGAAAACTATCTGAAAGAAGTGATGGAATTTTTCGCATCACTCTTACCGTTCCCTAGATATTGGCCAAAAAAGTTCCGATTTCAGGAGATTTAAGGAGCCATATCTCGGGAATCGTAAGTCATGGAGAGGTGATACTAGTGTTGATCAATACCAATATTGATTCCATACCAATACCAGTTATTGGTTCAATAATTATCGAGTGAATAACTAATGAAGCAATAACTATTGAATCAATAACTGCTATTGGTATTGAATCAATTTCACATAAATTTCGAAAAAAAAAAATCTTTTTAAGTTCGTTCTGGCGATGCTCTTCGAGCATTGTCAACTGGTTTATTCTTTATTCACAACATTTTGAATCACAGGAACTCTTTTGCTGGCTGATGAACCGCTGTGTTTTTTAACACTCCTCAAAAGATTAGGAAAGGAGAATAATCAACGAACTATTGTTTTGCAATACATTGCTTTTACTGCTTGTTGAGACATCGGTAAAATAGGAAAGATTTCTACTTCAAGTTACGACAGTGATGCTAACCAAATTAAGTAGAAGTTCCCTCGTGCCTGTCTAAATTTTCCCTCATTCCTTAAAATAATCACACGCTCCGATAATCGATAAAAGAAAGTATTTTGCCCTACACGAAGTTCCACTGTACATTTATAAAAATAAATCACTTTGTCATTCATCAAAGCATTTGGAGTTGTGTTCAGTATTATTCTTTTTAACAAAAACGAATGATTAATTTAAGGTTAACGTTAAATGAAATAAGGACATGCGTACCGCCGACGTAGTAAACTAAAATATACGATTATATTTGTGTCCTCGCTTGTCAGAATCTGGTCACCTTATTTCAAGTCAAAGTATTAAAATGTACTTATACGATTGCAAGATAATGAGTGGCTTTTTTCCCCCTGAACAATACTAAACTTAGTTATTTAACATTCGCATGTCTTTTTCTTTCTTTCATCAGCTGATGTGAAAAGCAATCACATGACTTCCGACCAATTGTTTTATTACTGCTGTCTTCAAGCAGTGATAGACAACAGTGAAAAATGGGCTCTGATCGTCCTGTAAACTCGTTATGATAAACTTATTTCTGGGGTTTTGTTCTTCAAATACTTATTCACTCTAATCAACTTCATAAGTAGCATGTATTTTATAACAACGTAATCTCCGTAAGAGTTTTCTTATGGCCTGAAAATGTATCTTGTTTTTCTTTTTAATAAAGAGAAAATTTGCTGAATTTCACAAATTATAAAGGACTTGTAATTGTCAGGCTCTCCCTACTTGAAACTTTAATCCCCCTAAACATAACACTGGGAACTTTTTGTTAACTAAAGTCACGAAAAATGTAGTAAAAACTCATAAAAATTTTGTAACAAATCATGCTGAACAGACACGTACGCAGGAATTTATTTCGGGAGAGGGGGTCCAAATTCAATATGAGGATAAATTATATTAAAATTTGTAAAATCGCCTCTAAAATTAGACTAAATTTACAGAGAAGTCGGGGTTTAGGAGATCAAAACCCCAGAACCTACCCCCTACGTACGTCTCTAATGCCCAAAACTGACAGGTTTGACATCAGAGGAAGTTAACTATATGCCATCTCAATGCGAGAAGTAAGTATGTGGTTGCTCAAGTCAGCGATGCGAATGTTTTTCAGAAGGGATCTAAAGAAAAAAGAATAAACTTTAAGCTGTCCGACATAATTTCTTAAGAACAACAGTGGTACATTTTAGTAATACTAAGCGCTATTAATAATTGATAGATTATGAAGGAGAATGTGGTGATTGAAATTGTGACTTCATTTCTAAAAGTTTCTCACAATTGGTTCGAACTGGGATGGATTGGTTCTCAGAAGCGAAGTTATATGCTCATCTGTCAGTCTGTTTTTATTCCAAAGTTTAATTTTCTGCTATTTCCAAAAATTAGGAATCCTGTCTCGGGTCGGATAGAACCTTTCAGGGAACCGCGTCTGGCCCGAGGGTGTGCCTATTACTGGTTTTAGCAATTTGCCGCAGATCACGTAGTCGAACATGGTTGCAATTTCGAAGACATCTTATGCCAAAACTAACCAATAAAACTTGACTTGAACAATGAAAGCATAGCTGTCGAATGTGTATTTTTTGATTCACAAAGACGAACTTCGAGGTTTTATTAATAGGAGGAGTAGAAATCCCTTACACTCGAGTGCTAAAAGGTTCGTAGTGTTAGCAACTAATACCAAAGGAACATTGAAGGTTGTTATCACGTAATTGTGTAACGTAATGAGGGTGTAGTGATTAATGTTTGGTTTGTGTTTCCTGTGCAATAGATCGATTAGTTAATTGAAAGGTGACAAAATGTGTCGATATCTCAGCAATCACCAAGAAGTATTGTTCGGTCTTAAAGCAAAAGGAATATTAAAATTTTGTAAAGAATTATTATTATTAAAAAAATAGGTATGCTGATTCCTTTGACTTAAAGCGCATAAAAAACTGATAGATTAGTTACAATTTAATCAATTGGTAACACTGCTGTTTACATTTTAGTTATAAAACGGCCGTCTGCACTCGTTCGCTAGTCAAAATGTACCCATTTTTACCTTAAACTTATCTTTATCTTGTTTCTAATATGAAAGAACAATAATATGCATACACTCATTGTCGGTGTGCTGTATAGCTCTTTCTCTCTCTCGAATAGTACAGATTATCTACGCGAGATTGTACTTTCCTTATGATTACGTAGTACTAGCATCGAATATATTTTAAAAACCAACGTTAAGCGAAATTCCGTGATAAATCTTAAAAGTGAGTATGTAGGGCATCGCCTTAAAACGCAAAAGGGTAGATAACGGTATTCTGTAACCGAAAAACTATTCGAGAAATAATATTACAAATATGGCAAATAAGACAACACTATCTTGAACGTACACTGCCCTAATTGTGATGGTAAACAATGGGTGTGTGTTTAGAATAATGTAGTTCTACTCATCATATTTGCAACAAGATTTTACGAAGAACTACGTTTACGAAACTACATATTTTTTAACCTATCTTGTCCCCACTCAGTGGTATCTGAAAAAGTATAAAAGATAAAAATATAATGTGTATATATAAATGCGTAGTAACAGGTGCAAATTGTTTATTTTGTCTTGGATCTATTTTCTATCTCTCATATTTCGAAATAGTCTCTTTTAAGAATAATGGACTTTCTCATCGAGTTTTAAAAACTAGATAAAAGTTGATATGTTAAGTTTGTAATTTGTAAAATACGTACTTATCTTCATAAATATTAAAGAGTGTGTGATATCTCTCTCTTCAGATTTTCGCTTCCTCAGGTGAGACTAGCAAACAAATAAATTCCCAATAATAATACCTAGGATGAGTCAGAGATTTTGAAAATGGAATGGTAATGGGAAAGGGGAAACGTTTGATCACGTGACATATCTCATAATGAGAAACGTTCTTTGTTGGTAAGACGTAAAAATACCAAGGAAATACAAGAAACAAAGTGGTGGTTGTGTGCTTGTTAGTTTGGTGCGTGAAGGGTATTCACACTATAGGTCAGCATATTGCTTCTAGTGTTGATTTTGATGTCTGATGAGTTAATTTTTTTAAGTCGTAGGTTGTGATTTTCTCCTGTGCAATACCTCTCGCCTGCCCCCATAAACATATGTATCGTAGCGGAGCGACAAAAAGGAAAAGAACGAAGAAAGAGATGTTTTGGGAAGAACCTCCTGTAAATTTTTTTTACATTTTTCGGTGCTCAAAGAAATTGAACATGTTTCACCAGAAACTTCACAGAATGAAAAATCTGAAAGTATTTGTGAATTCGAGGTGTCTGAAAATATGGAATGTGAACCCATGGAAAGTGAGCATAGTGTTTCTTGCCTTTCGAATAACAAATTTACTGAAATCAACACTAGTTCCCCCTTCGCCTTCACTTCTCAATCTAGCATTGATCGTACTGCAGAAATATTACATTTCTCTTACAAATATCCAATTGATCGAGGTAATTTTCATTTCGAAATCCCAGAAAAGTTAAAAAATTGCATTTTGTGTTATGGCCCCTGCAAACTATCCGATCCTTTCTTTAGAAACGAGAAGAATAGATGTTTTTCTTTCGATTATTATTTTCAAAATATGCAACAGGGCAAAATTCCACAGCAAGATTATGTTGTTCGGAAAAACTGAACCGCGCATATTGTGAATCCTGCTGGCTCTTTGCTGACAGGAAAGCAACTCACTTCCATTCAGCATGGATTGACTGAATAAGTGACTGGCAAGGACTAGGGGAAAAAACAAAAGAACACGAATGTGCTCAATATCATACGAAAGCTTGTATTACTTACAGGACATGAAATAATAATAGTAGTGTGAGAGAGAAATATCTGGTATCTGAAATGGAAGACGAGATAAATTATTTTTGAGAAATATTGAAAAGGATTACAGACGTTACACTCACTCTGGCAATGAGTAATATTGCCTTTAGGAGACATCGAAAAAAAACTTAGCAAACCTCACAGCGCACAATGGGGCCAAACCCGAAAAATGGCAATTCAATTATTGGCAAAAGCCCGAAAAATGAAGTAAAAGATTGACGCGAAATAATTTGTTATACTGAAACCTTAATAGTGTACACATAAGATAGTGTGCAGGAAAGGAAGTGGTAACAGCTTACAATGACCTCATGGCAAGCGTAAACCTGGTTATCCGCCGAAGACGGAGAGGCGCTGTTTAGTGACAGAAGATAGGAAGTTTAATTTGAATGCGACTTATCCCTACAGCGCGTATGGATATTCAGCGGCTGGTAAACATGGTGACACAACCCACAGATATGTATCGTTTTGTATATTAATGTGATGGTAGTAGTACTACATAATATCATATTTGGAAAATGCTGTGATACTGAAAGCATATAAACTATGGTCAAACGATAGAATGGTATTTTAGTAGAAAACATGGCATATCATGTCAGTGATTTTTTTAATACGTCGTAGTGGAAACATTGTTCCTACTGTATGCAAAGAAAAAACCTGCACATATTTGCACTTTTGGGAAATATAGCGCATGAAAACGTTTTAGGAAAAACGCATTCTGCATGTAGTGCTGCTTTTGAATTGAGCTGGGGCGAATAGTGAGAGCAAGTGTTAGGTTATTAGACATGTGATTCCCATACATGCACTGACAAAGTTGAATATAAGTCGATTCTGGGAATTTTGTCCCCAGACCTTGTTGGAGGCTTCGCCCCCAGGTCCCATTTTGTTCCTAACATCTAGCCATACTTCTCGGACATTCACCCACAGAAATAAATTCTAGTCAACCATATTTGATTAATGGTGGCGACATTTTGAAAGGCCAATGTTTGCTAAACAATCTACAAACCATACAAAAAATGCTGTTGATCAATTCAGTGTTTTGTTTAATGAGATGTGTGTGCAGAAGTGAGATTGGAATCAACTGTAATGAGCCTCTGCTCGGTAGAGCGCAGAATGTTCCAGTCAAAGCCCTGAAATGAGCCCACGTATTGCACGATGCAAGATATGAAACAACCTGAACAGCGTGGAGGATGCGTGTAAATCATAATATTTTTAATATATCTGATAATGTATTCATATCGAGAACTTGTGACAATTTTTATGTATTGAAGCGTCCTTACATCATCATTGTCATAACGAATCCTCCACAACTTCGAAATAATTTTGAGCAGCAAGAAATTTTCTTTAATTTTATTATTCTTCAGTTGTGAATTGTATCATTACACTTTTTCCTTTCACGCGCAAGAATGTAAGCCAATAGTAAATTGCCAAATCAAAACATATTACCCACGTACGTGTTTATCCCAATCATATAGTCTGTGATATCATTTAGATGCGAATATAAGGAATATTTCCTTTTGTGATGTAAAACTCTATACTTTTGATGAAATAATGTGGAAATAACATAAACATTTCAGTCCACGGATTTTCTTTTACACTTTCAAAGACATGTTCATATTGTGCATCTTGGTGCGTGCCACCTAAAAACTGTATTAATTTGTTTGCTTGTAAATTTGTTTTATGTACAAATCTTTCTTATACAAATTGAATACATTACTGAAGCCACTTCATACACCGAACTAATTGGTTTTCTTACAATTTTCAGCTTCATATTGCCCATTCCTACTTTTGTTAAGAATTCAGTGCGGCGGTAAGAATTCGTTTTTCATAAGTAGATATCGGATTTTTATGCAAATGCACATTTTATTTGCATATATGCATCTCTGTTAAAGTTGATAGGGGTTTTAACAAGAATAATACAGCTCGAATTTGAAGTTCTATAGTGCATATAAATACACATTTCAAAAGTTAATTCATATTTTAATGTTTAAGAGCATATTCAATATGTTCTATAGGTTTTTATTTAAGATGTATGCTTTTAGCACGAGCAAGTTTTAGTTTGTGTTTTCAATACATTTAAATGTCTTCGTAACATAATGACATTTTGTGACATTTTGCATGGGAGAATGGAAGAATGCCTGGTTTATGAAGGACCAATATTAACAACCGATCAGCAGAGCAAAGATGCTTTTAATTGTCAAGACATTAAGAGAAATCTGATAATGACAAAGACTCATTGTAATATCGTGTCGACATCAATTCAGACACAAGAAACGCGAGGAATGTACTTACTGAATTCTTAGCTCTAGTTAATGAAGTTCAGCAGAGCTCCAGTCAGTTTTTGGTCATTTCGAGCGTGCTGTGGAAGAGAAACTGTTTATTTATTTATTTATTTATTTATTTATTTATTTATTCGGAAACTCCACCTAGAATTGAAATCATGAAAAAATACCTTCCAAGGCTAGATATCAAGTTACCAGAAAATCTAGATACCAAACTTCCTCTTCTTTATAAATATTGTCCAATATCAATTGTTGATGTTGGAGATTTTTTTTTTCTTCAAATGTTACAAACTGACACCCAAAAGTGTGGAGAAGCATTTCGTAATATACTGTAAAGCTCATTAGGGGAAGGAGTAAATCCTTAAAAACGAAAACTTTTTTTGTACAGTTGAAACACGTAGAAAAGTGAGATTCGTATTATTTCGTTTAAAGTAAACGATTCTTTAAAAAATGTGATAAAAATTAGACGTCGTGTTCTCATGTCAATTTGTTTATTTTAATCTCATAATTTGCGTCTTTAAAAAGTTAGAAATATATAAACGCTTACCATCATAAAAGTAAATTTTGAAGAGAAGTTCCTGAAAAATAATAGTAAAAGTACATTTTCGATTTTATATTTCACCTATAAATAGGGGCACGAGTTTTTCGCACTAAGAATTTGAAAATTTCGCGTTTTGTTTTTCATATTTCGCCTTTTGTCGCATTTTCCAAATAAAGTTTCGCATTTTGTAGCTCTTGTGGAAAAGAATTCCCTGACATTTTTACAATTGTTCATTTTATTCATAGATCACTATAAAAATAAACCATTAATTACCTAAAAACGAAATACACCGAATATTTCACTTGACAATGTCAATTTCATTTATAGAAAATTATATTTTTTCAAAATCAAACTGAGGAAAATCAGTAACTAAACTTACTATGAGTAGGAAAGTTTTGCTGTCCTCTGAAAACACATAGGCACAAGTTATATTTAAGCATTAAACATAAACATGTTACATGTTTCCTTATTTTCCTCCTTCATTGTTGTACGTTTGTCACTTATCATCAGTCCATACTTGGAAAAAAATCTCACAATTTGCATTGCTTGTTGGAAGCCACGCATATGTAAGTGCATTTACAACAAACTTTAAACAATCATCACTTCAGAACTCCCCATCCAGCTGCGATGGTGATAGCTAATGGGCAACATGTTCCCTACAGTCGTGTCCTAATCACCCAAAATGCACAGTTCTTGCCACGTTTTACGTTCCGTCAGCGAAAAACTAGCGTTTTTAAAGTAATTCAATATTTTTAAAATTTCGCGTTATATCGCGTATTGTTAGAAATTTCGCACAAAGCTGCAAATTTCGCGTTTTATCTCGCAACGGGAAACAATGAAAATACACATAGAATATCATAAACGGTCAAGAAACTGAAAATTACTTAATTCTGACGCTTTTTGTTTTATCGTGCATTGCGAAAAACTCGTGCCTCTACCTATAAACCTTTGTCACAAATTTGATTCATATTAGAAAATGCTCTCTTATTGCGTTGTTAGTGCATATTAAATTCATATTTTAACAATATAGTTGCATGTACAGGGGATAGACAAAAAAAAAAAAAAATCTGAAAACACTTCATACAGGACACGTAAGTTTGGCCCTCCACTGTACAACACGTGTTGCGGTTGCCGATTGTTTTTGGTTTTCAATGTGTCATGTGGACCTTCCTCTTCCGTCAGCAATAACCAGTTTACCTGTGAGTGTGGTCGTGTGAAAGTGGTGCGGTAAAATGGGCGACCTGATAGACTTCCAAAGAGGCATGATCGTTGGTACACGTCTGGTTGGAGCTTCAGTGGCAACAGTGGCGAACATTGTGGGGGTATCGAAAGGCACTGTGTCCAGTGTCACGAGGGCATATATAATTCATGGGCAAACGACGTCTGCAAAGCACAACAGTGGTCGAAAGACAATCATGTCAGATAGGGACCGGAGGACATTAAAACGGATTGTAGCAGCTAAAAATAAAAAAAAATAAATAAATAAAATAAAATAAAAAAAAACTGTAATGAAAATTACGTTTGAACTCAATTCCAGCCTACAGAACCCGGTTTCATCGAAAACAGTGCGACGGGAACTTCATGAAATGAAAATTCATGGCAGGGCCGCTATCGCCAAACCCCTGGTCACAGCAGTAAATGCGAAGAGGCGTATCAAGTGGTGCAAGGACCACAAGGCATGGACTCATGAGCAGTGGAAACACGTAATGTAGTTCGATGAATCGACCTTCACCGTGTTTCCAACAACCGGTCGTGTTTGCGTAGGGAGAACACCGTCGCCGGCCTATGATACAGACTGTCTGCTCCCAACTGTAAAGCATGGGGGTGGTTCTGTTACAGTATGGGCAGTGATATTGTGGTTTTCTGTAGGTCCCATCATAGCCCTGCATGGAATGATGAATGCTAAGGCGTATGAGGCCATTTTGGGGGACCAGGCTCTACCCATGGCCCAAATATTGATCCCTGATGGTGATGGCATCTACCAAGATGATTTGGCACCCTGTCACGCTGCAAAAACGGTGAGATCATGGTTTGAGGAGCATGGCCAGGAGCTATGATACCTCTCCTGGGTTCCACAATCACCAGATCTGAACATCATTGAGCCATTGTGGTCTGAGTTAGAAAGGCGTGTTCGGTCTCATTACCCTCCACCAGCATCCCTTAAGGAACTGGATCATGTTTTGGAGGAACAATGGTACAAAATTCCACACATCACGATTCAGAAGCTGTATACGTCCATTCCACGTCGAATTCAAGCTGTTTTGGACGCAAAAGGAGGCCCCACACCATACTAGGTATGATTTTCACACTTTTGCAAACGTTTTAGATTTTTTTTTTGTCCAACCCCTGTATATTTCACGAATTCTAAGTGCATGAAAGCCGATGTCTACCGTAATTTATCTTCCATTTTAAAACTAGAATAAAACATTGTATAATTCAATTTGAAGCCACTGGCTGTTATTTTTTAAAATTGTATCTGGCTAGCCTTGGAAGGTTTATATTTAGTTTGGTACTTGGGATAAAAGCAACACAGGGTCTTTTACTGATAATTTTTCTAGGACTATACTTCACAGCATATGACTGGGGTGCACCATCATAAAACAGTTTCAAACAATTCTAATATATATTTCAATAAGTTAGACTTTTCGGACTCGAAAGATTTATATCATTCGTGCTCGGATGAGGACGCAAAATATACCTGTTAAAATACTTGGGGATGTAAGCTTCTTTGTAGTAACAATGAACTGAAAGCAGATTATTGGTTTTATATATTGACAGAAAAAAATACCCTTGTCTCGCCTCGTTGAAAAAATAGAAAAAATGCGTTTTCCCGTAGTGGGGGAGGGGGGACGAGCTCTTATGCATCAATGTCACAGCTGGTTGTATCTCTTTACTCTTGTACAAAACGATGAAAGATTTGGAGGGGATACAAAATACTAAGCCCTGTAACACTTAGAGTATTAGCTCGTTTGAACTAATTGCAGATTATTCGGTCTGCGTGAGAGCAGATTATTCGGTCTAATATATTTCCAGAAGAAATACTTTTGTCTTGTCTCGTTGAAATAACACAGAAAGAGTTATAGTTTTTCCTTCAGATGGGAACGCGCTCTTTGTGAATCCCCACTGCCTCGAACGAACCAGCATAAAATCAAAACAATTTTGCGCTGATATTATCGAGTGGTAATCTCACTTTTAGAAGAAGTCAATAATTAATAGTACATCGAAGAATGATCACGCAAACTCATTTTTTAAAACTCATTTTTGTTTAGCAGTCAACTTTGACTGACGGGTAAATAAGTTTTGTCAGCTATGATAAAAAATCGGTGACAGTTTGTAATGCTCCACTTCGTGATTGATTACAAAATTGTATTTATAATTATTTTATTTACTGTTTTATGGTTTCTTGTGTTGTGAAATTTCTTATTTGTGATGTTCAGTCGTTTATTCATTTAATAAGTTATTCTATATTGCTTCAATGTATGTATTTTATAAATTTTATACAGGTAGTAGGCAAGAAGAAAAATTTTACGAAATAAAAAGACAAGAGATTAAGGAAGATTCTCGAACTATACGTATGAAATTAATCGGAATGCAATTTTAAAAGTTCTTGGACCCATAGGGTCCTCATAATGTTTCCTTCCAACCCGATGTTCCTGATGTCTGTTGTATAGCTTCACATTAATGTACCCTCAAAATTTTAATTTCTTTAATGAAGTTTGATAGGAATGATTCATGTATGGTTTTCTGGATTTCATCTTCAATGTCGTTCTGAGTAGCTCATTTACGACCTATAAGTGATAGGTGAGGATGTATATTAATTATGTGAATACGTATGAAAAAAGCTTGTTGATGATTACGATAAATATAATTATACTATTTGAATGGATTGTGGTTATTACGTTATTAAAGATGTTTATATAAGCCAAAGAGGCAAGTAAATAAGTAATTAAAGTAGGCGGCTGAAAATACGGTTTAACCCTCAAAAAATTCCTACAAAAGGTTTCTCAACGGTTTTTTGTAGTATCAAATGTGCTGAATAACATATTAAAAGTTTACCAAAATTTGACCACGGGAAAGGCTCAATTTTCAAGATGGCGTCCAAAATGGTTGTTAACTCTTTTACAACTTTAGGCTTTCATTCAAATAGCTACTGAATCATCACTATTTATCCTAGGATTATGGTTCGTGCATCATTCTCTTCAGAATAAAATAATCTTTCAGGTGGTGCCATCCAAATGTGTGCATGACCTACTTGGAAAGGGAAATTGAGAATAATTTGAGAAATTTCCCTCTTAAAAATCCCTTTTCTAAAGTTTTGCGCCCTCGGAAGCGGCTCGGATAAAAATACACGACCCAAACCTTCCTAGAAAAGTACTATGAGATATAGGCTATGTACGTGCCAAATTGCATTGTGAAATCTTTAGTAGTTACGACAGAATAAAAAATTTACCAATATCCTACTCTTTGAATGTATCTAACCAAATATATAAGTAGACAATAAATAGGACAGAACATAAAAGTTTCTAACACAGTACTATTAATCCGGGTATTATCATTCGTAACTCATTATTTTTAGAATGAAGCAAGCTTTCCTATGGTATCATCTCCATGCGTCCATGATACACGTGAAAAGGGAAATTGTGGATAATTCGAAAAAAATTCCCCTAAAAATTCCATTTTCAAAAGTTTTGAGTCTTCTGTAGCGGCCCCAGATAAAAGTACACTACCTTAATGTTTCTAGAAAATTACTATGATGAATAGACTATATGTGTGAGAAATTTAATTCTGAATTTTCTATAGTTACGAGAAAACAAAGCATTTACCAATATCCTACTCTGTGAATATACCTAACCGAACCTATAAGTAGGCAATAAATAGCACATCCTACAGTTTTCATCGTAGAAAAGTTATTCTAGTGTCTACTCATAATTTTATGGACTTAACACATATCTGCTACACCGAAATTGTAAACAGTACTTTCTTTATTCTTATTTTAGCAAAAAATTAACAGAATTTTTCTTTAAAATATTTACAAACAATCATTGTAAGATTTTTTCTTCCCATACTATTTCATTCAAAATATTTTGTTTCCTCAGTTTTCATTCTAATGTATTTGAAGTGTATTTTTTATAGTCTTAAAATACATTTGTTACATCTAAATGGTAAAGAATAGTTTCTTTGTCCTTAGTTTACACAAAATTAATATAAGTTTTATTAAACATTAACGTATTTACGAATAGTCCTTGTTACATTCTTCATCCCAAACAGATTCATTGAAAATATTTTCACAGTTTTCTGTTTGGCAAGGTCTGCAAACAGATGTGCATGGTAGTCCATATCTCTTGCAACTGTACCGTTTTGTTAAGCAGGCAGTTGAACAATTACAGTGGAGCACACGAAGAAGACTTTCTGGTGCAACAGATGTATCTGTCATAACAGCTATATACTGATTGTGCCATAGTTTCCACCTCGAATCAATTGCATTCATATCACAGTCATTTCTGATCCAAACCTTGATTTGGTAATAAACTTTAATGCTGTGGTATTTTGTAGAGGACTCAGTAGGAGGAAGCACTCTGGAGTGATGAGTGACATGGAAGAAACAGTTTTTCTTTTACTGAAGAGTTGGTAGCGCAAGGAGGTCAGTACTTCTGCGTATAAACAAGATAGCCATTATCTTTACCCCTAACAATGCTACAACAGATTTTGTTTGATGTGGCAGCAGGAACACATTTCCACAGTTCTGATTTTTTTTTTTTTTTCACTGCTCATGAATCTTTGGAATACTGACTTCTTGCCTACACCAAATATGTGCGAAGTTAAATCACATCCTGTTTAGCATAATAAACAACAGTTGCGAATATACATTACCACCCAGACCACGTTTCATTTTATTGGTGTCATATATCTTATGAAGTGTAGACTTGTCCGAACGAAAATATAGGCCTTTATTATCAAACTGAGCACAATAAAGAAGGAGGATGAGTAAATCTGTATTCTCCCCAATCAATGTTGTTGAATGTTGCTCTAATGACTTGACAGATGCTTTGACGATGTCTACGTCTGCATCTCCTGATGCATTGATAACACTGCAGCCACTTTTCTGCAGTTTTTCTGCCACCATGTGAAAAGTTCCTGTTTGTTGCTAGTTGTGGCAGGAAAATCATCTTTTCCCCCCTAGAAACTCTGTTGCTTCATTGAAGCTGATAGTGAAATGGGTGATTTGGCCTCCTCGATGATGTGTATTATCCTTGATGGAAGGACCAGCTTCGTAAAAGTTAAAAATAACATTTGCTTTGCCATTATGTTTTATGGTAAATTCTACGTATGAAGGTACAATGCCACCATAACTCTTGCTCTTTATCCAAGGCAGCCGATGAAAAAGTGAACTACCATCTAACACATAATGTTCAGTTGCTGAAACCGAATCCATGATAGCTTGTTTAGATTGGTTAGTAATATACAACTCAATCGTATGAGCCAGTTGAGTTTTGTCACTTTTACGAAATTTATTTGGCGTCAAACATGGCTACTGCAAATGGACTGAGCTCATAGGTCAATACACGTTCAAAAGAAAGTTCTCAAGTTTTTGACAACCAAAAATCGTTGATAGAGAAGAGCAGGATCAATGGTTCTGTCTTTGTCAATTTTAATGCTGGACTCGTTGACAAGGGTTTTTGCTTGGTCTTTTCTTTTAAATGATACATTAAAATTGGTTTTCCAATTATATTTTGTACAATATTTTTCCTGGTCATCTGTGAATTATGCACATTGACATCCTCTTTGGCAATTACACCCGTAACAATATTTCTCAAAGAAGAGTCTGTGAGAATGGCATAAAGGTTACAAGTTTTTCTTTAATGTTCTCCAAGTCTCAGTGATTTCTTTTCATCTTGACAATGTTGTTCCTCGATGCTGATGACTGGTTGTGTATGTAAGGCCATTGAATTCCTGCATGGCATCGTGATATTGAGATGAGATAGGCGTGGACATTGTCCACAAAGCACGCATTTCTTCAGTAGTGCCACTTCCGTAGATCAACCTGCCACTGCTTGATTACTAGATCTGGACTAAGACCTGCCCAGAACTGGTTACTGCGGCGAATCACATGGAATCCCTTGACAAATGCGGTATATACATCAGAATGTGGCTCTGCAGTTGACTCATTTCTTGCACTTAGATATATGCAGATTTTAGGTAGTTATAGTGTCCAGCAGCAACAAATATTGGCAGACAGTCTAACACCGCTTGCAGGTGCATCATCCAGGACCCTGTGCGATCTGCTTTGACGAGTGATCGGGCAACCTGCAACATTTTCGATAGTTTGCCCAAAGTAAACTTGTTTCTGACCTGTGGCCAAATTCTGTCTTTCTTGTGTCAATAATTTTCTTTATTTCGATCAGCGTATCCGACTTTATGTCACTTTCGATTGTAATCTGTTTCAATATCATTGATGAATATATCGTTTCTGCTTCATTCACTAGTGACAAATTGTGCGCTGTTTTTTCTAGATCTGAGACTATTAGAAAGTTGAGACATCTGTCTAACAAGAGATGTCCACGTTAAGCCCTCTGTACTGGTTTCCCGGTCATCATACTTTAGATATATTTTACCTACAAAATACCATTTAACAATCTTTACAGGAAATCAGGTATGAAAGAAAGGGTTCATCGTCATTATTTTCTACATAAGATCGAACTTTGAAGAATGCTTGCTCTTAATCTTTGTTTTTGGGTCGGCCAGATCTACTGCGTTTCGCCTCTTAGTCATTATGGAACTGTAGCAGTATGCAAAGCTCAGAACGAAAATTACTGCTACAAGAGTGATGGTAAACACAGCCAGCGGCGTGCAGGTAATGTCCGTAATATTCTATTCTTCCTTTAAGGATACTCACCCGTTCATCTAAACGACTATTACAACACTCAATAATACTGTTCACAATTACTTCTGTTTTCACATAACTAATACCAGCACATCCTGGTGTGAATGTAATACCGCAGAAGAGACAATTTATTTGGCTGTTAGAAGGACCTTAAGATATCCTAGTGGTTCAAGTCTTTTTTGTTGTTTACTTTTAATGTCTTTTGTGTTGCTGTAGCGCTGCTTGCATTTTGAGTGTATTTTTCTCCTGTTGAAATTAACAACTTATCTCTTCTTTCTGAACTTGCATTGCTGACTCCTTCAGCTCCCTTCTGACGAAGTCGTACAATGTCTGAGCCACAACTTAAGTTTTTATGGCCAATTCTCGGGTTGCAAGGTTAGCATTCATACTGAAGGTTGAAAGGAACAAAATAAAACATTATTGGATTGTCATACTATGTCAATTAACCCAGTAAAGTAATAACAAATAACATAGTAAAATAATGAGATATCGGAATGAAATTTAGCATACACATAGCATATACCGCATAGTAATTTTCTAGAAACATTAAGGTAGTGTAATCTTATCCAGGGGCGCTTCAAAGGGCGTAAAACTTTAGAAAAGGGAATTTTAGGGGGAATTTTTCCGAATTATCCACAATTTCCCTTTCCACGTGCATCGTGGACGCATGGGAATGATACCATAGGAAAGCTTGCTTCATTCTAAAAAAAAAAAACAAGTCACGAATGATAATACCCACATTAATAGTACCCAAACTTTTATGTTCTGTCCTATTTATTGTCTACTTATATATTTGCTTAGATATATTCACAGAGTAGGACATTGGTAAATATTTTATTCTGCCGTAACTACTAAAGATTTCACAATGTAACTTGGCACGTACATAGTCTATATCTCATAGTACTTCTCTAGGAAGGTTTGGGTCATGTATTCTTACCTGGAGCCGCTTCCGAGGGCGCAAAACTTTAGAAAAGGGATTTTTCAGAGGGAAATTTCTCAAATTATTCTCAATTTCCCTTTCCACGTAGGCCATGCACACATTTGGATGGCACCACCTGAAAGCTTGTTTTATTCTGAAGAGAATGATGCACGAACCATAATCCTAGGATAAATAGTGATGATTCAGTAGCTATTTGAATGAAAGCCTAAAGTTGTAAAAGAGTTAACAACCATTTTGGACGCCATCTTGAAAATTGGGCCTTTCCCGTGGTCAAATTTTGGTAAACTTTTAATATGTTATTCAGCACATTTGATACTACAAAAAACCGTTGAGAAACCTTTTGTAGGAATTTTTTGAGGGTTAGGTAGGTTTTTTTCATATCTGCAGCCGCCTAAAGAATATTAATGAAATGGCGTATATATTATTACTAGAGATTCGTTCAAAACTGAATTGTCACACATGATCGTTAATCATAGAATCAAGCTACCTCATAATGTTACTTAACCTAAGCTATCTAGTTAACTAATATACTTACCTGGAAATCCTAATCTAATCTAACCTATCAACTTAACCTAAAGCACAGAAGAATTAAAATACCTGTCAGTGATGATTGTTCTTTTCAAATGTATATTGGATACATGGGTACGTAGTGCTATACAACATGTCGGCCTCTAAAATTCAACATTCTTTGTTTTCTGTTGTTATTGGTTATATAGTTTGTCTGATTCGTGGGTGGAAGCTTTTGTTCCAACGGACATGGATTCTGATACAGAAGACTCAGATGCATTATACAATACTTTGCAAGATCTCTTGCTGGCGACCAGATTATGGGCTGGTGCCATCTCGTGGTGATAGCTATTTTCTTCATGAAGACTGCGAGATGTCATCATTATAATATTTTTGATGTGTCTATTCCAACTTCATTTGCTATGGAATTTCAGTGGTTTGATGGGTTGCAGACTTTCGATACTTCTGGAAATCATATGGAAATTAATAATGAACCACCATTGTCTGCTGTCTTTCAGCTCTACACAGCAGAAGGGGTGCAGTTCAGTATGGCGACACCATCGCAGGATCATATTGGAGCTGAATCCACCTAATTGGAAGTCAAATAGAATATGGTGGTACTGGAACAAAATGTTTATGTCTACGAATCAGAAAGTAAGGAAAATTTTGCACATTTAACGGACGTCGGGAAAAGAAGAAGGTTATGGGAACCCGAAGGGTTCAATTTTATGCATTGTGCAAAGATAATGGAAAATCAAAATATGAATAAAGACAGTCAAAAAGATATATGTGGTAAGATGTGAAAAAGAAAATAAATGAATTAAGTCATAATCAAGCAATACCGTCTAGAAGTGAAGCAGGTGTACAGATAGCGACGGCAATCATAACGAGAAATAGGGAAGAAACTAATGAATTATGTAATATAAAAGGTGATAAAGAAAATAGCGTGAGTATAAATGATACCAGTAAAGTTACAAAGCAGGATTTGTTGAATATGATACTATGCAGTATTGAGGAATTTAGTCTGTTTTTCCAGTCGGAGACGGAAAAACTATGTAAATGTATGGAAGATGTGAAACAGGAATTGAAACGTGAAATAAAGCAGGGAGTTACTACATTGAAATCTGCCACTCAGGAAACAAGCACGGAGACGAATAGTGACGTAGAAGATGCAAATAAGAAAATAGTTGCTGACAGATCAAATGAAGTAACTGACTGAGAAGAAACAAATGCTAATCGCGAAAAGGCAAACAATGCTGCGATTAAGTCCAAAGAGAACGTAATTGTTGATGGTTTGAAGGAAAGTGATGTTATGGATGATGATGAAGAACTTCACTTAAATAAAGATAAAGACGTTGATAGTGAATCAAAGAAGAATGCATTTGGCAAGCCACAGGTGGAAAGTGCTGATAAATCAAATCTGCAAAGTGCTGACGAAAAACAAATAGAGAGTAAATATGAATTGGAAGTGGAGAAAGTAAATGAATTAAAGGAAGAACCAAGCAGTCAAGATTTTGAAAGCGGAGATGTTAGAGGAAGGGAGAATGATAATGAGAAATCTCAGGAATTAGAAGGTTTGGATGAAATCAAACGAAAGGAAAGTGACCTGGAGTATACAGAAGCAGACAAATACGCGATTATAGAAAACGAGAAAGACACCGACATCAATTCTAACCTAGAAAGTGGGAACCCTTACAATATGCAATCACGTGAAAATGTTCTCTTTAAAAGGTGTAAGAGAAAAATTGCAATAAAGAAAGAGGATAGAAAGAAATCAAAAATGAAAAGATATTTGATGAACAGGCAGAAGAAGAAGCCACAGTCGATAAGATGTTCAAAGAGAAAGAAAACTCATGGAGAACTTTCGGAAGAAGAAGAAGAGAAAAATCCCAAAACAACTATGGAACCTGAAGAAAAAGAGGAAGAGAAGAAAGAAAATTGGACTGAACAAGAGAATGAAACACCATAGGAGGAAAGACAATAAAGTGGAAAAAGAAATACGTGGAAGAAAGCGGATCAGAAAGAAAGAAACAAAGAAACATTTATATAATGAAAAGATGTGGAACAGAAGAAGCTGGAGAAGAAAGAGACGGAAAAAGACAAGATCGACAAATGGATGGCGTTTCATTGTGTGTTTTGCAATTTATTATTTCATTCAAGGATCAACAGCGACTAACGGACGATTAATTTTTGTTCTTGTTGTTTATTATGTTATTACCATTGTTTTGTTTGTTGAACTTCTAACCATAAATTTATACCTTAATACACTGGACCCTAGATTATAACCAAAGTCTGGAAAATTAGGCTACTTTTAAGATACAGCCTTACACTTTTATGTAGCTCAATACTATTGTAATTTAAAGCATTTTCATGTTCAGAAAGAAAGATAAACCATTTCAACATAATGATACTCAACGGACTTAAATAATTTAATAAAATTTTATCTCAAGATAAAATTTTTGCATGGCCCGGGAAATTGTAATGCTCCACTTCGTGATCGATTACAAAATTGTATTTATAATTATTTTATTTACTGTTTTATAGTTTTTTGTGTTGTGAAATTTCTTATTTGTGATGTTCAGTCGTTTATTCATTTAATAAGTTATTCTATATTGCTTCAATGTATGTATTTTATAAATTTTATACAGGTAGTAGGCAAGAAGAAAAATTTTACGAAATAAAAAGACAAGAGATTAAGGAAGATTCTCGAACTATACGTATGAAATTAATCGGAATGCAATTTTAAAAGTTCTTGGACCCATAGGGTCCTCATAATGTTTCCTTCCAACCCGATGTTCCTGATGTCTGTTGTATAGCTTCACATTAATGTACCCTCAAAATTTTAATTTCTTTAATGAAGTTTGATAGGAATGATTCATGTATGGTTTTCTGGATTTCATCTTCAATGTCGTTCTGAGTAGCTCATTTACGACCTATAAGTGATAGGTGAGGATGTATATTAATTATGTGAATACGTATGAAAAAAGCTTGTTGATGATTACGATAAATATAATTATACTATTTGAATGGATTGTGGTTATTACGTTATTAAAGATGTTTATATAAGCCAAAGAGGCAAGTAAATAAGTAATTAAAGAATATTAATGAAATGGCGTATATATTATTACTAGAGATTCGTTCAAAACTGAATTGTCACACATGATCGTTAATCATAGAATCAAGCTACCTCATAATGTTACTTAACCTAAGCTATCTAGTTAACTAATATACTTACCTGGAAATCCTAATCTAATCTAACCTATCAACTTAACCTAAAGCACAGAAGAATTAAAATACCTGTCAGTGATGATTGTTCTTTTCAAATGTATATTGGATACATGGGTACGTAGTGCTATACAACATGTCGGCCTCTAAAATTCAACATTCTTTGTTTTCTGTTGTTATTGGTTATATAGTTTGTCTGATTCGTGGGTGGAAGCTTTTGTTCCAACGGACATGGATTCTGATACAGCAGACTCAGATGCGTTATATGAACGCTAGGCATATGAATACAAGGTGCAGTGGCGTCTATGCACCATCATTTGAAGATTAATAGTATAAAAGTAAGACTAAAAAGTGAGCGTGTAGTGAGAATCTGTTGATCACCTACGGAAAACTTTTGTGGGTATGAGGTGTCTTCAGCCTGTGAGTCCTGGTGAGTAAAAACGTAACTTTGAAGCTTAATGTATACAGAACAATCGTTTCATATTATTTAATGATTAATTAGCAGCAAACTATGTTTCATGTGTATATGTCGACATGTTAAGTCCTGTTACTTGTGGCGTTTCGGAAATCAAATAGGGTCTAGTAGTTTTGTTAATATGTAACTCTGTGTTGAATACATTGAACACATTAAGAACATGTCTTTATATAACTTAAGTCTGTAAAATTTTAACTTTTCAGATATATAGTTTTTCCTAGATTATAACTAAGTTAATTTTACACTCTCATGCAAACATAATTCGTACTCTAGAAATTCGTGGAAATTACGCGCTATGGTGGATGGAGACTGTTGAGAAAGGTGCGCAAGAAAATGATTTGCCCCGCTCACATTTGAAATTTTGTTACTCTGGCTGTGTACTATTATCCCCAAACAATCTTATTTTAGAACTTTTACCACACGCTCTACCTGATATATGAGGGAGCTTACTATGAATTACTAAAATCATAATACATAGTTTTTGTTTTTCTTCTTTCTTCCTTTCAATTTACGTTGTTCATTAAAAAAAAATCAAAGTATGGTATACACCATACGCGATAGATAAACCTTATCCAATCTTAATCAAATTTGACACGATCGTGGAGTTTAGTAAGCATATGATATGTTATGGTGTCCAAGTCTTTGATTTCCGAATTCTGGACCCTTGAAAGTTGGAGTTTTAGACTTAGTCAAATTCTTCAAGAAAGAAAGAAAGGAAAACCAATAATTGCTACTTAGACCAAATATACCTGGAACAAATCCGTTATTAAACATTAACTTGGGTCTCAAGAAAGTAGATGATGAGACAATGAATAAGCTTTGTTGCAAATACAATATGTAGATGCTTCTTATAAAATTTGCGCAGAAAATCAATGAAGAACCACTGTTTTCGGCAATAGGAAAACCTACTAGTTGTACTAATGTCATGTTGTTTATTGGTAAAAACAGCTCACAATTGTTTCAATTGTGAAAAGTGAAACATGTGTATATTCCTCTCAACCAAAAAATTATATTAAAAAATTCCGAAAATTTCCAGTTGAGAACATTTTTATTTCCTGTTATACTTTCGACCACATAGTTAATTAGTAAGAAATGGCACCTTCCTGAACATTTTAATTCAGAAGAAGCATATTAAAAAAAGATTGGAAAGATTTTTTAAAAAAAGATTTCCCCTCTTGTTTGCAGGAAAATTGTCTATAAATGAATTGAGTAAATGCGTTATTTTTCGCTCCATTTTAAACTAGGTGTACGCTTTGTGATATTAAATATTTAATTTAAAATTGCACTTTTGGATAAGTTTGATAGAAGCGGAAACAACTTGCACAGTCATTTATTTTTCTTAAAGTGTAACGTCCCATGAATATGATCCGAGGCTAATGGAGACAGTGATGATGACAATGAACAAAAATGGTAGGATGAATAAAGTAGGAGGAAACAGGAGAGTCCTGAGAAAAACTCACACATGTGTTTGAATATTAATTCTCATGAATTAAAAATGTAAAATGTTCCACAAAGATATAATGAATAAGGCAAAAATAAGAGTGACTTTCCGTTGTTACCCAATCGGAAGAAGACCATTAAGATGACCTATACTCAGATGAGAGGACATTAAGATGGATCTCGCAGAAATAATAATACAAAGTAGAAACTGGATCCAGTTGGCTTGGAGCAGAATCAATGGAATCCTTTTGTGAATACGACATTGAACCTTCGAGTTCTACGTATATGTCATAGTTAGTTTAAAAACTAATGTATGTAACAGGTGTGTTATTCCTGTTTCCACATAATGAGCAGTTGTAAAAATATTAACTTTTTTTTTTTAATGTGGAGCTGAAGTACGCATACTGTGTGGAAATGATTAAACCACACTTAAATATACAACTAAAAGTAACGTACTGTTACGGGATATGAAGTCAGGACAAGCTAGGACATCTTTATTTCATGTGGAAATTCAACCAGCCATCAATGGAAGCCAAGCAGCCTTCAAGAGTTTACTGCCTGATGTTATTAACACCAATATTCTGTTATACGTCGCTAGCTGACTTTACATCAAAATATTAATTAACTATTGCTTTGTTGTTATTGAGGAAGTCTTTGTACTTGTAATTTGTAATAAACACTGGTAGCAACTTCCTATTACGTTTTGCCTACCAAACAGTCTCACACGCGACGCTTTTAATTTGCTTTGTTAGATCAATTGCTTCTCTCAATTGGTTCGACCTCATTGGCCCATCATAGTCAGGCTACTGCAAGACATTGTCCATTTCGTTCGTTTACCCACGACACGATGTTACAACAAGGAAGTAATAAATACAGAAGTAAGCACTTTGACTCAGGTGAGTCTCTTTTTAGTTCGTTTGTTAGATCAATTGCTTCTCTCAATTGGTTCGACCTCATTGGCCCATCATAGTCAGGCTACTGCAAGACATTGTCCATTTCGTTCGTTTACCCACGACACGATGTTACAACAAGGAAGTAATAAATACAGAAGTAAGTACTTTGACTCAGGTGAGTCTCTTTTTAGTTCGTTTACCTGACAACGTTAGCAATCTCAGGAGCAAGTTTGAGAACTTTGTGTTGAATCGACAACATGTAGAAACATGGACTTGGGCAATGTCAGTTTTGGGTAATCGACCATGCTCAGGAAACTCTGTGGTGTCACCATCATCTCATTCTGACGTCAGAGGAACAGTCAGGTTAAAAGCAATTGATAGAGCACGATCTGGGTCTTTGGATCTCAACCACGACGCGAGACACAACGGAGTCTCCCTGCCTTTGGGGTCCGGCATTGAATGCCATGGTTGACGGTCGGACAAGTTTTCGTCATGGACTTCATCAGGACAACCCAACCTGCAAGTCACTGGAACTTCGAGGACAGCACCTAAACATCACCTATGAGTAAGAGGGAGAAGACTGGAACTATTTCGAATTAGGGTGAGACTGTTCTAAATTAATTGCTATTCCCTTGCTCTACCATCTATTCCTTAACGCCATTATTGCTACCAATTTTCAATGAAAATGCATTGGTTATTTTCAAATTATTTTAACACTAAATTCATATTCATTACCTTGTCTAATTGTGCTCACGGTTCTAGTCGCCCTAAGACTAGTGGTGGAGTCGCCCCCATTTAGTATGTACTTTATTGCTATAAATTTGGTATTGTTATCCTGCACCTCTTAGGTGCCTCTCGTTTCTATCCCGACAGTTAAATGGTGTCGGAAGAGTACAATAATTTTCTGTTTGATAATTATTTCCTAATTCTCATTTCACCCGAGTCAAATGACAAGAAACTTTTCACGCTGTTAAGAAAGCTGATTAAAGGGTGATGAGTTCATACTTTTGCTGTACTATATTCGGTCAACATGGAAATTCCTACTGGGATAATGTGATTTTTTTAAAAAAATAACATTTATTATTCTATTGCTTAGATAACATCTATTATGATTAAGCTCTCGTACATGAATGTAGTCACATGTTAATCACATGTAACCACATGCTTATTAATTCACATACGAAGAGGTTTTAAAAATGTTTGTGAAATCACCTAGAAGATGACAAACTACGAACCCACTCGCACATTATTTCATAGTTAGGTCCTTGTGTGTTAATTATGCAAATTCTGGATTCGTTAGAACAACTTTTTCTTTCTTTTCTTTTCAAGTGAATCATTGAAGGTGCGATGATTGAGAATCTTGAGGTACGGAGCGTCATTAAGTTCCTCCATCTTCAGAGGAAATCAGCAAAGCAGATCTACGAAGAGATGAAAGAAGTCTATGGGGATGAAAACCCATCCTTTGAAATGGTATCCAAGTGGAAATGGCAATTCCAAACTGGACACATGACCATCGAGGACGCCTCTAGATCTGGAAGACCATCTTTCACTGATGATCCCGCCTTGACAGAGAAAGTTGAGAAGATCGTAATGAAAGAGGAGAATAACCATTGGAAGTGTTATGGTTGTAATAAGTATGAGTTTATGGGTCTACCAGGAATATCATTCACTACCAGCTGTATCTTCAGAGAATGTCAACATGGTGGATGCCATCAGTGCTTACATCTTTCCATAAGAGAAAGCGCGAAAATGCTGCAAGAGAAATATTGCACCACAGTGAGGTAGATGAAGAGGAATTTTTCGGCAGACTAGTGGCAATGGATGAAAGTTGGGTTTCTCTTTATGACCCAGGAACAAAGGAAATGGGCAAACTATGCAAACACTCCTCCTCCTCATTCCTAGAAAGGCACGAGTACAGAAGACTACCACCAAAGGGATGTTTTCCGTTTTCTGGAACTATGAAGGGGTCATCATCACCGATTAATTACCACAGGGACAAATTACTACTAGTACTTATTATTCCCATTTTCTGATTAATTTACGAGAGGAACTGAAGAAGAAAATCGTGAATTGGTCACAAAAGGGATCTGCTGTTGGCAAACAATGCATCAGCTCATTCCGCCCATGCATCATTGATGAAGACAGTGGAATCTAGTCCCAAGTCCAGTCTAGTCTAGCATAGTAGTTCTAGGTTTGATTGCCGGTGGGATTTAATTTCACATTCACTTTTGTTAATCGTCTGTCTCCTTTAGCCTAAAAAACAAACTGTGTAACGTTAAACTTTAAAAAAATATTAATAACTACATATTTTATAATAAAGTAAGACTGTTAAATACCTATAAAGATAGTGACTATGTAGCGCTAAGCATTGTTGATTGGTAGAGTATGGCTTAAATTAATTTTAACTAATTGATAAATGCTTCATTATTTTCAAGTTCTTAAATTTCGCGACCTATCCTATAGGACTGCACATACAGTTATTCAGTGGCGGATCCAGGATATGATCAAGGGAGGGCCTAAACCATAGTTTGCCGCTTTATCCAGTGTAAATCAGGATTGAAGCCCATTTTATCCAGTGTATACCTGAGCGTCAATGGGGGGGGGGCTATAGCTCCCCCCTGGATCCGCGCCTGCGACTTATTGCTAACCATTACTTTAAGACAGGAAGCGTTAAGCGTGCATAATGAATAAAAACGGCATTCGGTGTTTAGCTTGGGTTTTAATAAAGGTGTTAACAGGCACACGATATTGTTCCACCTATAGAACATCTGGTATTCAGGAATTTGCATGTGTTAAAAGATAAGCTCTTTATTTTTTAATCTTGGGTTGTGGAGAGGGAGTGAGAGAAAGTTAATGAAGAGTAGCTTTAGATCAAATTCGACTCTCCTGAAAGATTTCGGATACTAAGACTGTAAGTTTGGATTACGTCCATTCTTAGTGTAAAATGTATGATAAATAACATATTTGGTAAGTGGAGGAAATAACCGATTTTATGTCATTCCAAAGCCTCCATACGTACAAATTTAATGACATATGAGAATTAAAAAAAAAAAAAAAAAGCATGACGTGATATGAACCCAAATAGACATACTGCATACTTTCTTATAACTTGATATTCCATACATGACACACCACATCTCATCGTTTATATTTATGAGAACAAAGACTAGAATACTTTTTTCTCTCCATTTCTGATAAATCATGAGAATAATATGTAAACTTCAGAATCTCAAGATTATTTTCGTGTTCAGTTTTTCTATACATTTTATCAATAAATTGAAACTAGTTGGTAGTAACAATTTTATCTCTTTGTAAATTTTCTGTCTCGTCATATTAAGGCGAAATTATACAATTAATCCGTAAAACTTTTTCTTTTTCCTATGCGTCGCTGAAACACTGACGTTACTATCAAGCAAAATGGAAGATAGACTATTTGAATTTGATATTTCAGAGTTATCTTAAAATGGACTGTATTATTCCTTTCACTAGCCTACACTGCGGCATATTGTTTGAACTAAAGGAAATGATCTTCTGATCAGCACAACTAAGCAGAGAGTAGTATCATATGAGACTTAAAACCTGAGTAAATAACGAAACTTACTGAAACTATTTTATGTTTATTTGTTAATTGAAAGTGTCTTCCAACCGGAATAATAGAATAAATATTCAATTGTAGGAATTAATTGATACTGATAATCACTTTACCAATACTGAATAGTTCACTTAGCTAGTTAATATTATTTATATTTTAGATCTGCTGGAAGAAGCCAGTTACTGATGCATATTTAGTGTACCTTTCAAACCACATTGTTTCGAAAACCTAAAGATATTTGATGATGTTAAAAAATATTTGTTTTCCAAGTGTTTTGGCCTTTCTATGTATTATTTGATATCGATAATATTATATAAACTACAAACAGAAGAACTGATGCATGATAAAGGCTCGTAAGATATAATACCCAGAATAAAATTCTAAAATATAAAATTCAATTAAAATAAGGAAAGAAAAAACATTCTAATTGATAATTGGGAAACTCTTCGATTATTAAAGAGAAAGATATGTTGAAAGCTATAAAGGGTTGGGTTAGTGTCTCAAAATGAAACAGTTTCTGAAAAAAAAATAATAATAATAATAATAATAATAGGAGATTAGGTTGTAAGAAATAGAAAGAAAACTATTTTTTCGATGCATACTGTCGTGTCTAAAAGAAGTCGCCATCAAACTTCAAAATTCGCTTAAAAGGCGATCTATTTTATATATGTAAGATACAAACAACAGAATGCCATTTAAAAAATTCAGTGAGCAAATCTAGCCCGTGCTAATAGACATTGATGTTAATAGACGTAAATGATTTATGTGGCATTGAACTTTTGTTTAAATAAAAAGAAACAAGGTTGTACTCAATTTAATTCGAAGTTGACATCAATTTAGTTTTTCTTAAAATATAACAATAATTTTATTTTTCAGTTGTATTTTGAACAGATTAGCTGACATCTATTAGAAGTTATCAGCAAGTATAATAATTATGATTATAGTTAATAACAATCATGTAGTACTTGCCAAAATGTAGATACATGGGTAGATATACAGATATATTATATTACTCATGCTTTCAAGTTATTCACATCATTAAACTATGAAAACTATGAAAAGAAAAGAGTAAAATGTGTTATATATATATATATATATATATATATATATATATATATATATATATATATATATATATAATTTCCTCAATGGATTTATATTTATTTACTTGTTTGTTTATTTGTTACGTAACTAAAGGAATTTATTACTTTCTTCCTCAGAAAATTTGAGATATTTCGTTAACTTTATTTTTTGGACTGTTTGAATTATCTTAATGTGTCTCGGATACATATATAAACCTTTGAGACCATAAGGAGACCATATTTCTTCATAGTATTTCGAAGAATTAAACTGTAAGAAAAAAAGGCTTAAATATTGGTACAGTCATTTATATGGTTGGCTACGGATATTATTCTGTGCAATTGGACATTGAAATGTAATATGGATAAATAATATCGGTTTACGTTGTAGCCGTAATTGATACCTGATTGCAATTATTTATAGTCATTGGTGCGTGTATAGTGATTAATTATTATACCTATAATAGATTAGAAATAAATGAAAATTTGGTTCGGCCAATATATCGGTTATACATAAATTCTGGTTGCAAATACAAACAACTAGGTTGATTATCCTTGGTTGCTACTGAGTTTTCAGTACAACTGGAAGAACAATAAAAACCCTTTAAACATAAATATTAATTGGTGGAATGTATTTTAGCAAAATATTTTTCCCTATAGCATGGAAAATATTAGTGTGTTTCAACCATTTAACATTATTGATAGATGTATATAATCACATTGAACGTTACGAACAATTGCTTTCCCAAAGCCAGATTCAATGAAAGTCACAATATTTTTGGGGCTATTTGGAAATATCTATGAACAACTACGTGACATTTGTTGACCGGTTTTAACATCAGTCAAATCTTACAATCAATTGTTAGGTCTCATGAAAGAACATTACGCTGCATTCACAAATTAAATAGCCCAGATATCACTTTCACTTTTTAAAACAAAAAGGGCACCAGTTAGTAAACAATTTTGTTATCGATCTTCGGAAGCAGGCATCGTACTGTAGTTATTCTTGTTGCCTGAAAGACAATATAAGAGATCAGCTTGTCTTCGGTGTAGCTAGTGAAGCCAGTAGACGCCAGTAAGTAACAAAAAAAGGTTTCATGTTACAGAAAGCGATTGATATTGCATCGTCAATGGAGTCTACTGACCAATAGCTAAAAAATTTAATGCGGCTTCTCCGTATGAGTTAAATGCTGTAAACATCAAATCGAGGAGAATATTTTCTGGTTCATAGCAATTCAAAGTAAAGTATTTAAAAAAACAGTTTGATGCACCAAAGGTAATCTCAAATACGCTATAGGATTGAGTTCTACGTGGAGTAACACCTGTTTTGGTTGTATTAAGTTACATCACTTTGCGTTAGCGTGCCCTTCTTTGTAATCAATTTCAGCAGCAAAGAGTTCAACAATTAAATCCGTACAAAATATTCAAGAATTGCCTCCCGCACCCAGTGTTGGGAAGTAACGTAACGCAAGTAACGCGTTACTTTATAAGTAACGTTTCCTAGTAACACGTTACATTTTTTCCAAAGTAACTAACGGTAACGCGTTACAAATTTTTAAGTAACGTACCTAGTTTGCGTTACTTTTTTCGCGTTACATTTCGGATGAGTAACTACAATATATGAATTTTTTTTTTCGGAAACAAATGTTTCTTTCCTGTAAGTGAATTTTTCAGAATGAAATAATCGAGCATGACTTATGTATGTCAGTGACCGACAGTCACAGACACACAGAGAAACAGATAAGTTCGTAGTGCCACTTGCTGTTTTTTGCAGATGAGGACAGCCTTAGGGAAATCATGTGTACTGATTGCAAGCACCTCGAAGATTTTGTCGTAAATTTTGACAGCTCTAAATCAATATATTCAGTGAGTGAACTAGGAGTGTTTTGGTACCGGTAGTCTATTTTACTTTGATTGGTGTTGTTTTTTATAAAGATGGAGAACGAAAATAATTTACCGTTCGAACATTTGAAAGGTTTTTTTTTCTTAAGAACTGAAGATGCTGGTTGACAGAATTTAAAAGTAACGTGTCTGAAGTGCCCCGGCGGAAAATATTTATCAACAACTAGGGTGCCATAATTACCCAGATAGCACAGAAAATTTTTTAAAAATGTTTAAAAATTTGCAAAGGCAAACTAAAAAGTTTGCAAAAAACTTGCCTTTTCAAATGAGAAAATTTGCCGAAAGTTCAATGCAAATAACGAAGTTGACGCTGGCTGAGTTTGCAGCAAAGTTGCCTCAGAAAATGAAAACATCTGCCAATACAAACGAAATGTTTGCGACTGCACAGCAAGAAAGTTTGCCAGGACTTTGCTGCAAATATTTTGTGCAAATTTTCTTTGACAAAATTTCCGAAAATGAGCTGATAAATTTGGTGAAAATATTAAAAAGTTTGCAGCAACATTGCAGAAAGTGTTTTCACGATTGCAAGATCATGTTTGCTCCAAATGTATCAGGTAATGTTTGCTGCAAATTTATAAAGTGAAACCTAACTTTATGAAACATCAAAATTTTTATAATGTGGATCCGTCTTTTCTTAGTGGCAAGCATTAACATCTTTAGCTACTTGCCAAAGATAAGAAATTTACGAATGATAAACGCACAGACAAAGGATATCGCAATTTATCTACTTACTCACGGATCATATTTCTCTCACACACATTTACAAAATAACGTCAGGCTGCCTGGGTCAATAAAAACACCTGATAAGAGACCAGTGAGTTCATTCTAGAGTCCTCTGGTGCATTAGTTTTTCTCGATTCTCACTTCCCGCTTGTTTTGTCACAGTTGATGTAGCGCAGTGAATTCTGAGTACGATGCGCGTGCACTCGGTAATATCATCACATATTTGCTTTCAGCAAGTTTTTCGAAACAAGTTTTTTACAGAGTTGCAAACTGTTTGCGACGGCAAACTTTCAACGCTATATTTTCAAAAAATATGCTAGTTAATTGCAGTGGTGAATTTATTTTCACAAATCAGCGAAAAATTGCAGATCATATTGAAAGCTTTTAAGAAATATTAAGAAATTTTGCCTTCGCAAACTTTCAGATTGTTTGCTCCACTAAACGAAGCAAAAATTTGCCGCAAGTATTTGTGCTATCTGGGTAATGATTTACAATAAGGTGTTAATATGAATTAACTATGTTCTGATGAGCAGGCCTACTTTTTTACTAGAAAATAGTTTGCTGATGGTATGTAATATTGAAGTTCTTTCAGATCAGTTTGCTTATCCTAGAGTCCCGTTGATTATAGAGTAATGTTTCTCTATATTCTTTATTTTTAATTTTACATAACAACATTGTTATTATTATATAATTAGTTTAACAGAATAATAATAAGCAACCATTTTTTCTAACGTATAGGGATGAGCACGAGTCAAGCTAAAACTTGACTCGACTCGAGTTCAAGTCGAGTTTCGAGTCAATCAAGGGTAATATCCTCGAGTCGAGTTCCGAGCCGATTCAGTTTTTCGCGTCGAGTTTCGAGTCCAGTCGAGTTTGACAAATGTCTCGTTCGTTTTAATTTGTCTTGAAACCATGGCCTGATTACACTGGAAAACGAAAGCCATGAGAAATGTAAGCTAAACAGTAATATGGAATACTTTTAGTGTTGCTCACGAGAGGGGACACGGCTCGCATCTCGTCTCGTCTCGATAGCGAGACCACAAGAGATTTTTTATAACAAGCTCATCTCGGCTCGTCTCAACTGAGAAGATGGTTCGAGCAGGCTCACTTGGGGTGAACCATCGGCTCGAGCTGGCTTGGTAGGGATGAGCCATTTGCTCGGTGCCCAGGGCTTTAGCCGAGTCGGTTGGGTGAATTATTGGCTCGGCTCACTTCTCGGTTCGGGTCGATAGTGAATGAGCTGTGAGCTGAGCTGCTCGAGTCGTTGACAATTCTAAACACGGGCCGAGCAGTTTTGAAGATATTTGGCCAGTGCCCTCTAGCTTTTAACAGTGTTTGGCTCGAGCTCGAATACTCAATCTAGACCATCAACCCAAATTCAGAAGCTCGTGAACAATGTCCTTGACTCCTAGACTTCATGACTACCGAGGTTGGCAATCAACTAGTTTCTTAGTATTCAAATACAAACCGACTATCTTTCTTTTTATATACAGTGTTGTTATAATAATAATAATAATAATAATAATAATAATAATAATAATAATAATAATAATAATAATAATAATAATAATAATAATAATAATAATAACAGCGGTAGTAATAGTAGTACGGAAAATTGAAGTCATATTTTTTCTCAATTTTAAAGTTTCGGACCTAAAAGTAACGCGTTACTTTCGAAGTAAAGTAACAGTTACTTTTTGGGGGCAGTAATGCGTTACTAACGTGTTACATTTTAAGAGAAAGTAAAGTAACTTGTAACGCGTTACATTTTTACAAGTAACTTACCCAACACTGCCCGCACCCCATGAGTATATTGATACATTCCCTTTTCCTAGCTAATAAGACCTGAGAAGTTAGAAAAGATAGCTAATTTGATAAAGTTAAATTCTATTTCATTTGATTCTCAAAACAAAGACCCACAGAAAGAGACGCTAGAAGTACAATTTGGTTTGTTAGATATGTGAAATTATCAGTACGATCAAGACAAAAAAGAAAAGAAAAAAATTCGTCCAACTCTACTTCAACAATACCTACAGAGAATATGTCACGTGAAATTCCCAGAAAAGTGTTGGTTCGACCCAAGGGCGCCGATCCTGGGGGACCGATCCCCCTTCCCCCAAAGCTCAAGTGGGCCTCCTCATTGTATTTGTAAATTTACAATATTTGGCATAATTTGAATGCAATTTGCCTTAAAATCCTCATATATACTTTCTGCATCTGAATGGGCCCCTCAAATTCTCAGAGAAATCGGCGCCCTTGGTTCGACCTAGCTCAGCTAACTAACTAACTAACTCTATGGCCTATGAAACCCGGAGTTTCAATGCCGCGTTCACAAAAGCTCTCCACTGACTTTTATCCTTAGCTAACTGCATCCAGTTTCTACTTTGTATTCCAATCTCTGCAAGATCCATCTTAATATTGTCCTCTCATCTGCGCCTAGGTCTTCCTAATGGTCGTTTTCCGATTGGTCTTCCAGTCAAGACTTTGAAAGCGTTTCTACTTTCTTCCATTCTAGCTACATGACCCGCCCACCTAAGCCTCCTAGACTTCACGACCCTAACAATGTTGGGTAAACCGTATAAATTATGTAGTTCCTCGTTATGAAGTTTCCGCCATTACCCATTCCCGTTCCTCTTGGGTCCGAATATTCGTCTCAGGATCTTGTTCTCAAATACTTTCAGTCTATGTTCTTCCCTCAGAGTAAGCGACCATGTTTTGCAACCATACAGAACAACAGGCATGATTATCGTTTTGTATATTTTAAGCTTCAGATTTCTCGATAGAATTCGCGACGACAAGAGATTTTGAACCGAATAGTAACACGAATTCCCTGCTTTTAGTCGACATTTAATTTCTTCGTGAATATGATTTTCCCCTGTTAATACTGATCCTAGATATTTGAAACTATCCACTTTATCAAAAGTATTATTTAATATTTTAATGCATCCATAATTTGCCGTATTACGGTCCCGACGCACTTCCATGTATTTAGTTTTCTCTGCATTTACTTTTAAACCCATGTCTCTGCAAGCGTTTAATAAGATCTCTGCATTTCTTTCTATTGTTCTCCTATCATTCCCTATTAAATTTACATCATCAGCATATGCCATAACCTGGTGAATACCGTTCAACTCTAGGCCCTGGTTGCTATCTTTGATTTTCCTTATAGTGTATTTCAGAACAAAGTTAAATAATAGAGGCGACAACGCATCTCCTTGTTTCAGGCCATTCTCGACGTGAAAGGTCGGGGACAAAAATTTTCTACCCGGACTTTACTTTGGGATTCATTTAAACATATATTAATTAATCTAATTAGCTTTCTCGGTATTCCAAGTTCTATAAGAACGTTGTATAATGTTTCTCTCCTAACCGAGTCGTACGCCTTTCTAAAATCAATAAATAGTTGATGTACCGGGGTATTGTATTCCCACTTTTTTTCGAGTATTTGGCGAATTGAAAATATTTGGTCGAAAGTTGATCGATTTCGTCTACATCCGCACTGATAATCTCCAATAATTTCATCTGCGTATGGAGTCAATCTTACTAATAGAATATTTGAAAGTACTTTATAGGATGTTGACAGAAGAGAAATGCCTCGATAATTATTACAGTCAGTTTTGTCGCCTTTCTTATGAATTGGAACAATGATTGATCTTTCCACTCCCGTGGCAATTCTTCCTTGGTCCAGATAAGGAGAATGAGTTTGTGTATCTTGTTCCACAATTTTTCGCCTCCAGCTAAAATGAACTCTGTCGGAATTTCATCTACACCCGGAGATTTGTGTTTCTTTAATTTCTTTATAGCGGTTTCTACTTCTATTCGGTTGGGTTCTGGAATATACGGTTCTGCTGTATCTCCTTTTCTCTACGCACACTAGTTTTTGGTTGCGTGTTAAGCAAATCGTCAAAGAAATCTTTCCATCTATTTAAGATGCTATCCGTATCATTGAGAACTGTACCTTCAGATTTCTTTAATATAGTATAAGCACGAGGTTGATAGCCTTTCTTAAATTCGCTGATCCCCTTATACATGTCCCAGATGTTTTTGTTTTTACTATTATCTTCAAGTTCCTTAATTTTAGCTTTCAAAAAATCACGTTTCTTTGTTCTAAAAGTTTTGGAAGTTTCCCGCCTGATATCTGCGAAATTTTGTGTAGTTATTTCATTCGGATTTTGTAGCCAGCGTAATTTTGCCTGTTTTCTCTTCTCTGTTAGTTTAATGCATTCCTGGTCGAACCATGGTTTGTTCCTACGCATTTCCGCGTGTCCCAATTTTTCTTTTGCTGAAATTTTAATGCTATCTCTAATTTCAATCCAGGTATCCTCAACACTAGTGCACTCCGAATCTTCTAAAGCCGAGAATCTATTCGAAACTTCAATCTGGTATTCCTCTCTTACTTGGCTCTCTTCTAATTTCTTTAAATTAAATCTCTCCGTTTTTGGACATTGAATATTACCTTTATTCAATGATAATCTCTCTCGTATTATCGCTGCTACCAGGTAGTGATCAGTGTCACAATCAGCCCCTCTAAACGACCGGACATCAATTATGCTAGATTGCCTTCTTCTAGCTACTAAAACGTGATCAATTTGATTATGTGTTTTTCCGTCTGGTGATGTCCAAGTGTATTTATGAACGTCGCGATGTGGGAATTTTGTACTCTTCACGATTAGGTTTTTGGATGTTGCAAAGTTCACGAGTCTAACACCGTTGTCATTACTTTCCTTATGCAGACTTTCGTTCCCTATAATCGGTTTGAAAATATGCTCTCGTCCTACCTTCGTATTGAAATCCCCTAATAGAATTTTCATATGGTATCGCGGGAGTTGGTCAAATATCCGTTCCACTTCTTCGTAAAAACTGTCTTTTATATCGTCATCTTTATCTTCAGTTGGGGCATGTACATTTAAAACAATAGTATCACACCACCGTCCCTTAAGAATAATAAGAAAGTCTGTCAGTAACAAATTCAATCCGTTTAATTGCTGGTAATATTCGTTTGTGAACGAAAAACCCTGTTCCTAACTGGTGATTTTTATTTCCTTCCCCGTAAAAGAATGTAAAATTTCCGGAATTAACAGATCCATTTCCTTCTCATCTAACTTCCTGAACTCCTACTAGGTCCATCCTGTATTTCTCTAACTCACTCGTTACGGATTTTAACGCGCCTCCCCTATAAAGACTTCTAATATTCCATGTTCCAAATCTCATGTCCATTTTCTTTTGCTGCGGTCGTGCCAAGTTATCAGTCCTTGTCCGAGGCTTTTGTGAATATTTCTGAACGATTTTTTTTTAAATATATATACAGGATGAGGTTGTTACCCTTACCCAAACCCCCAAGCTGGAGGACCACTCCTAGTCGGCTGTCCGCGACTGCTTATTGAGTATATTCGCAGCTGACCTCTATATCTAGAGGCCTTCTCCTCGATCCGCAACCTGAGGACGCGCCATGCCGTGGTGACAGGAACCCAAGCTCAGCTACTCATTCACAAAATATAATTTCAGTCAAGAAATCCAAACAATTGTACAGATGATTTCGCACTGATAGATATAATGCAATATTAGAACGAACTGGCAAATATGAGGAAGGTAGGAAGAAAGCTGACCCCAAATATGGCCCTGAAAAAAGTGCTTGTCCTACTTGCGGAAATAAAAGAGAGAATTTACTACCAAACATACTGAAAGAGCAGCAAAAGATGAAACAACTCTTGTACCAATTACTGAAAGTGGTGAATTGGAATTTTAGTTTACAAGATGGCGGAAGAAGCTGTCTAATGTTAATGGAAGAAAAATTTTAAGAACTACTGCTGATTAACTAACATATAATCTAAAGTGTTCTCCTCTTAATTCATGTTTGTAAGGTATTCAAGATACAAAGAAAGGAGAGTGGTGTCATCATTTATGTGATTACTTACGGATATTATTCTGTGCAAGCAGACATTGAATTGTAATATGGATAAATAATATTGGTTTATGTTGTAGTCGTAATTGGTACGTGATTATAAATATTGATACATCGGTATATGGTGGTTAAGCATTATACCTGTAATACTTAAATTGGAAATACATCAAAATTTGGTTCGGTCAAGATACCTGTTATACATAAATTCTGATTGCGAATAAAAACAACTAGGTTGAATGTTCTTGGATGCTATTCAGTATTCCGTATAATTGGACAAACAAAATATATCATAAACCTTCTTAAAAGATGCACTTAACGAAGTCTCTAAATATCATGAAGAAAACTTTGTAAAACTGTGAGAATTAAAGTTTAATTTATAACTGTAGATGTTCATATAAACTCCGTATTGAGTCGATGCCTAAGTTCGTGCGGTTTTTTTTTTTTTTTTTTTTTTTTTTTTGAGTTGGCAACAACGCGGCGTGAAGTGATTCTTTATCGTTATTCCGTTGTTTCACCGTAGTTTGGAGTTTGTGTGTTGTGAAACAAGGTTTTCTTAATTGTGAACGTATTATTGTATATATTCCAGAAAAACTAATATGTAATGTCAAGTTGAGAAAAGTGATCATTTCCGTCACATTTTACTCTTCGAGTATAACTGAGGATCCAGTGCAGCAGAAGCTGCGAGAACAATTTGTGCAGTGTACGGAAATGAAGCAATTGCTGAAAGAAAAGCACAGAAATGGTTTTCCCGAGCAGGACGGTTTGACTTGTCTGATGATCCACGTTCTGGAAGACCTTCAGATTTTGACGAAGATCGCTTGACTGAGTTGCTCCGTGTGCAATGTGAATGACAGTAAAATGTATGCAATGTATTGTTACACTCGTAGAATATGTTAATGTTATGTTTATGTTGTATTTGTATTTGAATTAAAAGAATAGCAGAATAAAAATAAAATATAAAATATAAGAACCGCACGAACTTATGCACCGACCCAATACATACCATGACAGATGTTTATTATATTATAATTACTTTTTTTGTCGTCAATCATAACTGTCGTCCAACATAATAGGTTCACAAGATATTGTATTTGATAAGTGTAAAGGGTCAACTAAAAGATTGGAATGGTGAAAAATACAATTAATGAAAGAAATGAGTAAATAACGTAGCATGATAGGATATAAAAAAAAAAAAAACACTTGAAACTCATTCAGAAGCAGTTTAATAAAGCTTAAATGATCTGTACATCCAATAGGGATTTATACATGGTAATAATAGTACGTAATATCATAAATAACTACTTATATATTTTATATTTTGTAAGATGTAAACAATAGAAGGCCATTCGGAAAGTTCATTGAACAAATCTAGCCAGTGTTAATAGATTATTTAAATTATTTAAGTATGTAGCATAGTATTTTTTTAAAAAATAAAAAAACGAGGGTAAATTATTTGAAGTAACGATAGTACAAATTTCTTCCAGTATACACTTAAACTGTTCTGAAGACATAAATGGGGAAGGGCGGAGAAAGAGTTACAATAATATTAAGTTATACGTATAAATAACATGTTTAGGTCTTTTTTTGTGAACAATAGCTATTTTTTTTCAAGTATCAGTTACCATGTCATGTTTCGCAGTTATTTTTTAAAAATTATTTGTTCCAAATAGCATATAAACAAGCAGCAATCTTACCTTATCATTTACAACTTGATTTCCTAGTTAACTTTCCCTAGATGGATAGTTATCTTAGTTGTACAACAAAAAAGAACAGGTAATAACGAGAGATTTCTCTTAGTACACTGGAAATATTCTAACGGATTCTCACTGTATACAGTAAAATTTACAAGTCTAGTCTACTAGTCATGACGTGTTTGTTTTTGGTTGTAACACTAGCAACTATACTTACATATGTTACACAAAGAGTAAAAAAGTGCATGACTGGACCGTAACTAGAACCCAGGATCTTTGGCATACAATGCCAGTACGTTAACCACTACGCTCTTAATCTTGAACTCGACTAGGTTCGAGTCGCGGTTAAGTCATATGCATTTTTTCACTTTTTGTGTAACATTGAATTCGTACCTATAGAGGAATTAGTGTGATAAAAGTCGACTGTTTCCTCAATTCGTTAATATACTTGTATAGTTGTTTAGTTATAAGTTTACACTAACTAGAATAAGGTAAGAACTTGCCACAAGGTCATTTTGCTTTTTGGAACTTATCTTTTCTGTATTTCGAGAGAGAGATGATATTTTTTTTTATTATTTCATCCCCATATATTAAAATACTACAACTACATAATACAAAATGGCATACTAGTGTAATTGTTTTTCTTTTGTTTTTTAAGTTTCATTTAAGGCAGGCAAGTTTTCTTTTTTTCTTTATATTACAGTATCATGATCTGTAAAGAATGACAAAGAATAATACATGCTTTACAATACAGGATTGACAGGTAGCGAACATATAGGTAATGTTTTAAGATACTATTTGCATTTACAAACCATCTTCATTGTCTGCCTCTATGAGACTGAACATACTTTATGCTTATTTATGTATAAGCGAGACCAAGAACACTGTGAGATAATATAAGTGTTCGGAATGTGGAAAATATTTATTACTATAGATATAAGTATATATATATATTCAAGTGCAGTTGGTTATTAGCTCCACCCACATATCTACATACAAAAAATCATTTTTAGTTATATAGTACATAAAACTGCAATACAGTTTCATGTTTTCGGCAAAACAGTTACCTTTAACCTCTAGTGCATCTTGATATTATTCAGTCTCATAATTTTTGACAACATACAAAAAGAACTATTGTAAGACAGTTCAATATCATGTATTTTTCTAAACATATATATATATACTGTATTATCATTTGTTTTGTTTTGCTTTGAAAGGAAGAACAATATTGGCTATCATTTTGCAACAATAAAGGACGACAAACACAAGAAACATTGTTTTATTTTCAGTTGATCATAAATGCAGTTTTCTAATTTTTTTCTTTGTTATATCATCTTATTTGAACAGAAGTATCACAGTTTTTTCTTTCTTTTTTAGTGCTTTATTTATACCGTTTTTCATTACATACTTTTTAAAACTTATTTTCTTTAAAAATGTCTTGTTTCTAAATGTTCTCATGCATGAGAACTCTTTGGTTACGTGTTGAATAAACACAGTCACTTTTAAAGCAATACATTTTGTAATAATGTCTATGCATTTGCAACGTTATTACTTACGATAATTCGACATTATTATAGTGTTAACCAATAACCTCATATCACCCAATATATATCACTATTGACACGTAATTTTACTGTGTATTTGTCCAAGTAAATAAGGTATACATACTTCCTTTGTTGATTTTTTCTTTCTTTATATTTATTAGTCTATTATATTCCATGTTTTTAGTATAAACATCTTTCATGGAGCTTTGGTTTTCTTTTCGTACGGACTTTCACGGTGATAAGTACTTTTCTATCTTTGTCCTTTTTATTTGGATTGCGTCTACTTACTTGAGAGAATGATCCTTTAAAACAACAAATATTGAAATAACAAAATTTTATTTTATTTTAAAAGTGTTCTTTGTTTCACTCTATTAAAATTACGTGTAATTTTACATTTTCTTTAAATCAATCAGTAACCTCACTTTAAATGCTACACAGAAGTTATAACGTATATTTTAGACAAAGAAAATCTAATTCGATAACATTCAGATATATATTAATGTCGCAATAAGAACTAATTTTTTTTTTATTATTGAAGTGAGTGAGTATTTCATGTTTATTGTCAATGACAAAAATTTAATTATTTATTACTGAATAAATTTAGGTTACTAGAGTTCAAAGAGGTAAATATAAATGGAATTTAGCATGAACTACTTAATTGTTTTCTTTAATTACTCTTCAATCCTTAATGTGTATTCAGAAGGCAATTAACACTTTTTTTCATCAATCATGTATTTTCTAGCTTTAGTACTTTTTTTTATCTGTTGCTCTGAAAATTCAGTTACACTTCATTAGTAAAGTATATTTCAGAAAATATGGATACGTTTCATTTCTTGCATACTTTTCAAGTGATTAATGCTAATTATGGAATTATTATCTTTTAATATACGCCTTGTATCTGTACGCCTTGTTTGTTTCTTATTTCCTATTAAGAAAGTACAAATTTGGATTACTGATATTTCCTTATGGAGTTATTGCAGTATTTGTTGCTTTACAATTTATAGGAACAAATACAAATAATCAATCTATTAATTTTCTTTCTGAAATTTTTGCTTTAACTTCCAAATTGAATAAAAACATAAAATTGTATTTAACCCAATGTACAAGTATCATTATTCTTCTTTTTTCTACAAAGTTTCTAATTTTATTCACATGATAAGGTCTAATATATATGTATTAGAAATACCTTCTTACCAGTATTTTACTTACACATTTTTGTTTTTCGTACGAAAATACTTCATAAGTCATTTCCAAGGGAAACATTTACGGCAACACCAACATTTGGAACCAACAGTAGCAAAAACTGAAGATACCACATTTTCATATTGGACAAACAAGAAGTTAAACCCTTTTAGGCCTATGTATTTTTATATTTATCAATTTTATTTTTTTTCTTAACTCTTGCGTCTAGAACATTCGTGTCATAACAGTATACATAAATAACACTTTATTGACATATTTTTCCATGAGCGTACTCTTAAACAAATCACCTTACATGATTACTGTTTTATTTCTTCTTTCTATTTTTCATAAAGATATCAGTGTCCCACAGATGTGTTTTCTTGAATTCTTAAAATTAGTACACGCATTTCAATACATGTTAACTTTGACGCATCGAACGGACAAAACCATAGAAAGGATTACACCCTCTTCATTATTTTAAGGATGTAGAGTCAATTTGTTTGCTACCACAGAACTCAGTTTTGTTAACACTGATAATAAAATACCAGGATATGCCAGTATTGATTGCGATAAAAAATATTTGATGTGCTTGTAAATGCCTTTTGTGACAGTAATCATCTTCACCTGGTTGTCAAAATAAAGTGTGTGCAGTATTTAATGGTATTGATATGTGCAGAACTATAGAACTTGTTCAAGATACATATTTGAATATACTGATGTATCTTACCCCACCAATACCATCCGTATAGTTTTTACATGTGTGTTGTGTATAAACTGAGTGATTGTCTGTCCAAATCCAGTGCTTATATATATATATATTTATATGTATATATTTTATTTATTTCAATACCTTTTATGCCTTTAAACACGTGTAAAATATTAAATTGACAATCTTTGTTCTCAAACTGTAAAGGAATGTCACTTTTCTCTTTACAATGAGTGTAAATTTCACACAAAAATATACTTGCATATGTTGTTTTTGTTCTTAAATTTATATGTATAGTTTAGATAAATACATACATATATTGCTGCTCTTTTTACTGTTGCAAGTAGATTTCCATGTTCACAAACATCGTATGTAAGTCACAGATTATAGTCATTATTTAGAGGAAGAAAAAAATCACACACAATTGGAATCCCTTTATTAGGGAAGATTTCTTTTTTCATCTTCAACAGTTTTTAGGTAAGTGTCTAAGTTCTGTTTCCTACACGAGAAGAATACCCTCAAAGAATAGGGGGCAGGAAAGTACCCGAATCATCAAGACTAGGGTCTATGCCTGGAGGTATTTCTCCAGCATCCAACCTTGCAATGGCTGAATGAGTACTGTTAGCTGTTGCACGATCACTTGTGTTACTCCCAGTCTTGTGTCTGGAACTACTATTATCACATATTTCGCCATCGCCCGAGTGATGTGATGTAAGTCTTTCTTTTGACATGCATTTCTTTCCTTTATAAATTCTATAGAGAGAATGTCCCACTTCACCCGGAATTTCCAACTCTGAAGTTGGTGGAATGGATGTTTGTCGCCTTGGACAGGAGACTTCTGACGGAGATCGCTTCGTGTCCTGAGGAGAAGACTGCAACCATTCGTGTCGTAGGGCTTCGTCTGGACTCATTCGTTTCTTCGGATCCCACCTTGAATTACAAAAACAAATAATTAATCAATAGTTTCCAATTCATAACTAATACTGTCAATGAGATATTAACTGATATTGGCTATGGTAATCTAACATAGTCTCAACATATACATACAGTATATATATATTTGTTTTCAATACGCAGAATTTCAAAAGTAATAAATGTAAATAGCAAGATTCTTTTTGTATATGATCTTGTATATTACAGATGAGATACGAAACCATTTTGTGAACACGTACTTGAAAACTATGTCGTGTAGTAGAGGTTTCTGATCTACATTTGCACACAAAATATCCAGCGCCTATAATTAATGCGTTATTGCCAAATATCTGTTCAAAGAGAAATTCAGATGAGTTTCATGTAAAAGGTTCTAAATATATTTCTAGTATTAATAATTTATTCTTTTTATTATTCGTTATTTGAATAATAAAACCAAAATATGTTGCGAACTATTATTCGAACAGCTATTCAATTAGTCGAATTTGGAGTTATTCAAAATGATCAACATAAGTTATAAAATGAAGAACCTTATATTTTTTACGTTCAATACAAATGTTTAAAAAGCTTACAAATTGTCATTAACAGTTAAAGTAATAGTAAATATTTTCATCAAATGTTAAAATATGACACAAAAGTTTATAAGTCCGTAAACATAAAGTTTGTATCTTCTATTTCAACACATTAAGTATTTCCAAGTTGTTTTACTAAAATGATTACAATACTAATTATGTTAAGGTGTAAAAGGAATTAGTTCCCAAGGGTGTAAAAGGAATGAGCTCCCAAACCCGAAGTATAATAAATGTACCTACTCTTTTAATTTTGTGTTTATAGAGAAAGGAACTAAGAGAGACACTCAGTTCCTTTTTCCAAGTAATCCATCCGTTGTTTCAACCCGTACATTTACATGCTCCAATTTAGACTCAAATCTTATCATTTTAGAGAACGTTCGTTTGTTGAGTTCAATCTGAGCCTCCATGTTAAACTATATTATTTGTGTCAGTAAAGGAAACATCAGCAGAATAATGTAAGAAAATCATGGTTATATATATAACTCCCTTTCGGGTTCATCTAGTTATCTTGGCTACTAGGAAAAATTTTTTCGTTTATTTTTCTGTATTGATAATTACTTAACAACTGACTGTCTTATCTTCTCTTGACCATTTCTAATATTACTACATTCCATGTTGTTCCGAATTAATTTTCATCGTCTTCCAATTTAAACAGCAATAGGAGAGATTACGAGGAAAGTTAATGCAGGATATTCAAGTAAAAAGGTGTGTTTTCTATCTCTCTCAACATAGGTATATTTCATTTTATTTCTAGCTTAGAGGACAGTATCAAAATGTTAATGACACAAATGCGTCTGGAATAGCTCCTTGTTCAGTAAGTTGAAATGTTTTACAAACTTTGAGCTATGGGGCTGCTTGGAATATAGTTGAATGTAGTGGAAGGAAACGGTGAATACAGTGCAATTAAAATTATTATTGAAGATGAAAAAAAAAAAAAACGTTTTACACGTTAAAAATCGAACGTACGTTTTGGCCAACCCGTTACATAAAGAGGACTAGAAACAACGTAACAATGTTTCTCTTCTTTCTTAATCGTGATTGCATTAAAGGCCACATAAGGGAAACATTAAATAAAATACTTACTCAAGACATTGGGCGATGAAATCTACAAACAATGCATCGGAACACCTAATGGCAACTGCCAAGTCTTTGGAACCTGGCTTTCTCTTTCGCCCTTTGCTGTTTGTAATACATCTAGGATTGCCTTTTGAATCTGAAAAACAAAATAGTACAGGATTATGGATTGTATCTCAATGAAAAACTATAACATTTTTTAAAACTATTTTTCTGTCAAAGTAGAAGTACTGTAGGTAAGACTCAGGCAAGTCAAAGAAAGCTTTTCAATGGAGACTACCTTTCAGTGGCGCCTCTTGAAGAATGTATACAAGAATTACTACATTATGTAATTTTCTTTCCTTACTTTGAAGCAATAAAGGTTTAATTTTTGACGAATGATTTCTCTCAAGAGCCGCCAATAATTATTTTAATAATATAAAGAAGATGAATAGGTTGAAATAGACTACTTTATCGTAGTGAAGTAAAGGAAATAAATCAATGGTACTATTCCATAGAAGCGTTATAATCGATTATTGTCAAAGGAATTCAAAATGGAAAGAAAGGAAAAAAGAACCACAATTTTCGTTCTTGTGCTGTATGAATAGAAAAATGAGATCTAAGTAACAGAGATGAACGTAAGCTGAAGGTTCACTGAAGACTCCAGAATTTAACGTTCAGTTACGAGCACTCTTAACTGTCTTCCTCCATATCTATCCTCTAAAATCCCACATTGAATTAAACTCTACTCTAGTAAGAATATGGAAAATGCCTGAAGTCTTAAGAGTGTAGTTTGGAAATATAAATTAAATAGGCAACAGTATTGAACGGAGACGTTCTATAGATTCATATCTGCTTCAGTTTGAGCGAAAAACTAGAAGGGTCAAAATGCAAAACAAAAGTTCACTCGATTCAAAGAAAATTATGCCGTTTCTTTCCCTCTAATTTTATACATAGATCTAAATAGGTCGTTCTAGGAAGACCTGTTTATCTAAAAGACATCATTTTGTTGTCCTATCAGATTTGGCAAATTTATTTTAAGTAAGTTAGCGATCATTTTCGTGGCTTAACTGTTACTCTTCCCGTTAATTTATCGGTTTTAAGATTTATATGTGTTCCATTTATTCCATCTTTTCCTCTACAGTATATTTTTTTAACGAACATTATAAATTGTCGCTGGGTCGTAAAGGTTATCTAGTGTTAATATGAAAGGTCTGCAAAAACTTACCGAAAAAGAGACGTTTTCTGGAAGCATTCATAATCACCTCCTCGGGTGGTACCCCTAACACCTCCATAACACAAGCTAACTGCTCGACCTCGTTCTCCCCTGGGAACAGCGGATAGCCTGTGTAAAGTTCAGCCAGAATACAGCCTACAAAAAGAAAACAATTAAAAAGTTGAAGTATGGTTTACTACTTTTTTTTTTATTTTTAAATATAGCATCCAACTTTACTCTTTAATTTCAGCTATACTAGTCCTCCGTTCTAATTATTCGATACTCATATATCCTTACTCATTAATAATTCGATAATAGTATATCCTTACTCATTAGTAATTTCAATTACATCATCTTATTCTCATTAAACTAGATATCCTTTACAATACATACATTATTTCTTTCTTCCTTAATTCTAATCCATATCAGTGTTTTAAGGTTGAAGTATAAATTTCACGATTTAGAGTTTTTTTGAACTGGATAAGAATTGAGGGAGAATTTTAACTAACCATCTAAAATATTGGAATTTTCCGACATCTATAATACCAAATGCAACTCTCTAATTTTATTCTATCCAATTTCGATGAGAGATTGCTCTATGTAAACTTCAAATCGACGGTACTTTGCAGCTACCTCGTATCTCAAAAACAAAACACACCTTTGCAGAAAACTTTTTTTTTTTTTTGTTAAGTTGGAGACTAGCTAAAAGTCAGCGACTTTTTAGATGAAGAAGTCAATTACGATAACAAATTGACTTCTCCATCAGAAAAGTCGCTGACATTTAACTAATAACTTTTTCAAACGTTTTTTTCTCTTGTCTTGTAAAGTTTTTTATTTTTTTTTTTTTATTTTTTTAAGATACGAGGTACCTGCAAAGTACCGTCGAAATAAAAAAAAAAACGTAATTGTTTATAATATATATTGTGTGTGTTTCAAACACAACAGCTTATTCTGAGATGGTTGGAAAACCGAATTTTCGACATCGTGGTAAAGCTGCCATAAGTCGATCATTGATGTGTGCAATGCGTATAGGAGAGTGTGAAGCACTAGACTGGCGAGCTATTTGTGGTGGACTCGAACCCTATTTACATCTTTATATATGTATTATCAATTATTACTTTTTTGTAATATCTTCTTGAGGGGAAGTTTGGAATATAACTGCTGAAAGATTAAGTACTGACCTCCATTTTTTTTTCTGTGTTGGTGATATGAAAACATACGAAATTCATCATTTTCCACACTGAGCATAGGAATATTTTTCTGACATGAGAGCTATCCTTGGAGGGTTTTTTGTCCTGGCAACATTACCTATATTCTGTAGGAAGTTCCTTTACAATATTTTAACTTTTCTCATTAAAATCTTTTACACTATTGAACCGGTTATTTCTTCTTTTCTCATATCAATCAATGTTGATGGTTAATTTTGAACTTAGCATTCCATTCAGCACCAATGCTATACGAGACGTGTACCTATAGCTTAACGTGGGATCCAAACCACGTGAGTTCCCACTACGAATCAAACCCGAGTATGCTGCGCCTAAGGCGCGTACGCAAACCATATAGCCACAAGGTAATTAATGTCAATGAACGTGGCGGACTAAAGAACAAAATGCTTAACGTCATGTATTTCATATTTTCTCCCATATGTATATTCTTCTATTCTATTCTATCGGAAGTCATCTATAGATAATCAAAAGCCTCATACATTTTTGTGTTCGAGTTTTCAGGTTGGTCTTTTGTTTGGGAGTTGAACCTCCTTTTTCAACCTCAATAACATATGAGACATGGACCTATAGTTTAACATGGAATCCGAACGATTTAGGCTGATTGAAAATCGACCCCGGATTTTCACACCAAATGTTAGTGTTTATAGATTTTATTGTATATTTAAGAGAAAATGAAGCATCCATATTGAAATGTTCTGATGTGATTATGTTGATCTCTTCAAAATTACATGAGTCAGTTCCAACATTTGCTTCTGATTTTTACCCGCTTTAAACGAACCCTTTTCTTGTTTCCTGAAAAAGTGCAAATATTAAATAAATAATTTTATAAATCTATATCTATTTTTCTAACTCAGAAGTTCTAAATTCACCATTCTGCTTCATTGGCTTTTCGCTTCTTATTTCAATATGACATAAGCATATTAACAACGTAAATAACATTATAAATGGCATGTGCTTTGGTGTTTCTTCGTGTCTTCTGTCTATCATTACCTGTTTATGTCAGTGAAAACTTCACGCAAAGAGAAAAAAATTAATTTCCGGTCATTTTCACATTTACTTACCCAGGCTCCACATGTCAATGGGAGGTCCATATGGTAATCCAAGAATGACCTCCGGTGACCTATAGAACCGTGATTGAATGTAAGTGTACACCCTCTGGTGGGAGTAGCAAGAACTTCCGAAATCGATTACTTTAATTGAGCTACTTCCTCGTTGCTTCAAAAGAACATTTTCCTGAAAAAAGAAAGAAAGGAGTATTAAAACAAAAGTTAGAACACCCCGAGTAGCGTAGATATTGAAAAGCAAACAAGAAATGCTTTACTCAGAGATGGGATGGAAGCATAGTTTATACTCAGTAATTATTAAATTACATCTGGCTGTGTAAAGTATGCTTGAATCAATGCATGAATGTAATACCTCTTGAAAAGGAATTCTGAATAAAACTTCGTTTTGATCCATTTGGGTAAGTTTCTTTTTATGTTTACTTAAAGAACAAACCATCTTTGAGATGTGATAGATCCCAGTAAGGTTTGGTCTGAATAGTGTTGCCTGGAATCAAACCAAATTCCATTTTGGTTCTACTACGAATATATTTTCTGCATTACTATTGTGTAAAACTTAATTGTTAATATTGAATTCAAAAGTTGGATTTTCACGGTGGTTAGTGGATCCAACATTCACACTTCCACTGTTTGAAGAGATAGAAATCGAATCTTCCAGATGACTTCTTCTGACGAAGACAGTGAAGGTGTGAATGTTGGAACCACCAACCTACGTGAAAAAACAACTTTTGAATTCAACTTTTGTACTTTCTAACCTGATAAAGCAAGATTTGAAAACCTTAATTTCAAATTCGAGTTTTGTTTTCCAATAATTTTTGTTGCTTCCTTATTTTGTATAGCTTCTAAATCTTGGAAAGACTAAAAGTTAAGGTGACACCACATTTGCTGTCTCTAATATGTTCTCCCACTCTTGTGTGAACATTTGTTTATACATGCCAACATACGTTTCCTGGCAAGAACATGCAATCTGATGTAAGTGCAAAGTAACCAGTGTCGTCTTAATAGCATTACGGGCCCGTAGGTAAACTAATGTTCTAGGGCCCTATGATTAAATTTTACACGCAATACATATAACTCTGCTCATGGACCCAATTTCCAGTGCGAAGTCATTGTAAAATTTGAATCAATGCAATTTTATGTATGATATATATATTTTGCAAAAAAATAGTACTGGAAAGTCAATAAACTAAATGTTCTGTTTATAAAGAACATCCAAATGATCACTATAGGTCTAAATTTATTTTATTAAAGCACACGTATGAATACTTACTGGTTTAAGATCACAATGAATAATATTCTCCTTATGAAGAAGTCGCAAACACTGTACAAGGGAGTATGCGAATCGTCGGATCAGACTTAGACTAAAACCTTGGTAATTATTTTTCTTGATCAGTTCATACAGGTTTAGGCTGAAACAGATAAAACAAATTATCATTAAATGAACGAAAAGTGCAAAGATTAAAACCTTTTGAAATGGATATATAGACAACCAATGTAATGAATTAACATTGTAATAAACACATGATGCATCTTTTTTCTGGTACAATAAAAATTTATATATTAAATTCTAATTGAATGAAAATTATTCTTTCTTTCAAAGCGGTGGTGATTAAATCATTAGTTATTACACTATAGTGTGCAAGATAATAGATTCAACTTCTTTTCCGAAACAATAGAAGGCAGAATAGGAACAAACTCTTCTGGTTTCGTTAAATACATTACTACCAAGTTATTAAAAGTTATACAATATTCAATTTATTGCTGTACTACTTAATAGTATCTAAATAAAATGAAATGCAAATGCACAACATTCAATTTGCATAGCATTAATTTTTCAATAACATATTTTCAAGCACAACATAAGTCCTCGATATTACCCTCTAGTGTTCTGGCGCTGTATCATAACTTTTTTCCTTTTGAACACTTATTAAGTATACATTTAAATGTATTTAAAGAATTTAAAAACTACACTTCAACATATAGGCCTAGCTATTGTGAAATTTCGACAGACGATATAGGAAGATAATCAATTAACCTATTTTCTCTAGCAGTATGTAAGTGTGACTTGTTTCTTTACATAGTTTGCACAATTTTCATTTATATACGCTTGATAGCTAAAGTGATATAAAGAGGCACTGTCATAATTTCAAAGTGTTTGTAAATAACTTTTGAGAAAAATTCGTTTCTTATTAATGTATTGTATATGCTATTTCCATTATTTATATGAGATTGTTCAATGAGTTCCATTAAATTACTGTACATCCTTCCATCCATCTAGTTTCTCTAATGTGTTAACTTTCTATCGAAAGATTTCGTCTTTTAAATTTTTCGAGAAACTGCAAAGAAGAGTCATAAATCTTGCAATATTTCGAGAACCCAAACCACAGGCGCGTGATAGACCGTAAGGACAAGGTCAAACTGGCCCAAGGTATAGTGTGGCAAGCAAACTATTTGACACAAAGGCTGCCACTCCGTAAGTATCTTCAGTCAGTTTTTAGTGGCATTGATGATGAGTGCTCAGCAACGTCTGATATGTGAACTGTTACTGTACGAGTTTCTATATGGGCCTAATGCTGCGGCAGAAACCCAAAACATTTGTAATGTGAAAGGGGAAGGTGCAGTGAAACATATCATAGCAACTCGCCGGTTCGAGATATTTTCATGCAGATTGTAAAAATGTTGTAAAACTAAAACAGGAAAACTCAATACCACATTCGGCTCAGAAAAGGCAACAAAAAAAATCGAACTGATGCCACACCGGTCATATAGTCCTGACCTTACCCTTTCGGATTACTACTTGTTTCGGTCCATGGCGCACTTCCTGAAATCACGATGCCTGACAAACAAGGAGAAAGAGAAAACAGCAGTAACTGACTCCTTTGCCTCTAGGGACAAGATGTAATATCGACGTGGAATCGAGGAAATGGCAGAAAGGTGGCTGCAGAAAGTTCAATACGAGGAGAATGTTAACCTGCTTTCATTGTATTGTAATAAATACAAGTATATTGTGTACTACAATATTGCAAGACTTATGACTCATCCTTGTACTACTATAGATTTAAGTCAAAAGACGATGAAGATTACAGTCTCTATTACCAGCCAGTATAATATATTTTGTCAGGAAAAGAAATGTTTGTGAATCATATCGATGGTGTTGTTACAAATGTCAGTGTAGCTGCATAAAGTATTTATATAGTAGGCATAATTTTTAAGAGTGATAGAAATTTGTCTTCCAAATATGACCTTGAATTGTTAAAGAGATGAATTAATTTTTAATCAAATACCCAATGATATGCCATCAAAAATTTTCTTAAAATTATTTTAACAACGCGTGATTATTCCCTTCAAAAGTTTATTGTGCTAATGTGTGTAACTAAATATTATTTTTAAAGTATCTCAATAATTTACCATGTGATTTCCACTAAACTTGGACAAACTCCACGTAAATATGCAAGGAACAAGACACGATATTTTTCTTACCTACTGTAAGTTATTCGTAATATTCGAACGTTGATTGCATTTATTGTACCTACGGATTGGGCTATTTTGAGACAGTAAGAGATATGTGATTTTTTCAATGAATAACTTATAGAAAAAAAATCTGACTTATAATAGCTGCCGGCTGGAAATTGCACCCGTTAATACTACCAAATCAAACTTTACAATTAATATATTTGTTAATATAGAAAGTATACCCGAAACAAAATTAAAAACAAATTAACTCTATATGAAGATGTTTTACCCTATTGCCACATCGTTAGTATTCCGCTGAGGCGTTCTCTATAATTACCCTTTTTAACATCGGTGATTATAGAGAAGCCTCAGCAGAATAATCACGATGAAGCAACAGGGTAACACGTCTTTCTCTAAATATAAATTTGTTTCTTATATTATTCCAAGTATACTATTAGTCACTTTTGTCTTGAAATATTTAATAATATTATGGCGTGATTCACTAATATTATCGAACTTTACAGTTAGTGACTGCAGGCACTTCTCTCTTTTGTTTTTGACTTACTGGAAATCAAATAAAATGGTCAATTCCTCTCTGTTTTGCTTTCCTTTATTTCATTTATAAAATACGTTACAACTCGAGCAAAATTTATAAGAAAGACTACAAATGATGTTCAATCATTTCATGACATCTAGTGATGCGTATGAAGTTCTTAATATATACAACGTTTGACCTTTTCGTACAGAATGATGCAATGTATTTAGAAAAATGATAATCATGTATTGTGATTTTACTCATCACTTACCTCATGAGCTCAAAACTGATGCACAGATGATTTCTGAAGTAGAAATATTCTAGCATGTGAATGACATTATGTGCACCTTCCTTGTCTTTCTTTCGTAAGTGGTCCAAAATTCGAACCTCCACCAGAGCTTGGTGATGAAATCGTTTCTTGTTTCTGTAATAAGAAAATGCAATAATAATTTTCAGTTTTAACCTCTTATATTTAAACAAGAAGTCACGAATCTTAATATTACGAAATATTAAGTCAATCGCTTGCAAATCTGGTCATGTAATTGAACGTTATGAATGGAAATCGCAATAGTGTAACATTTTGGTCAGAATTAAGAGAAGTTCATAAATAACAACTACACACTAGAAAGTTCGCATGGTGAAGAGATCCAAGCAGAATAATGTTAATTGCCACATTATTTATAATTTCACTTTCTTTAAGAAATTTAACGGGATTAATCAACTTTAAGCTCGTTGTTCTCGAAAACAAAATGTATGCACTTATAGTATCGTTATGTTTTTTCACCCATTCAATCGCTCTATAATAATAATAATAATAATAATAATAATAATAATAATAATAATAATAATAATAATAATAATAATAATAATAATAATAATAATAATAATAATAATAATAATAATAATAATAATAATATTAATAATAATAATAATAATAATAACAATAATAATAATAATAGTAGTAGTAGTAGTAGTAATAGTAATAGTTGATAGTTCTGCTGGATATATATATAATGCAAAAATTACACAGTTAATTATCAGATTGTGTAACAGTAACAGTACATCTAACAGTAACGCACGCACTCCTACCAATTATGAAAATACTGCTTATAAGTTCTAGTCTAATACTGCTTATATCTGGTTCCATAGTTCCAGTTGTTAAGAGTATTAAGATAAGGTTGTCGTAAAAAAAAAAAAAAAAAAAAAAGTAATAAAAACTGCTATAATCGTTCGGTATTTCAGCTATTTCTTTCAGTAATAAAAATGTTATAACCAATTATACCATCTTTGCACACATGTGATGTTAATATAAATTAAAAGTTGATATACGCGTACGTACGTACTTTGCTTATAAGTAATTTAACACTCATTTATACACCATTGATACACTATTGATTAATGTATACAGTGTAACCAAGAAACTAGTCCAATTGATCTATTATTACTTACCTGATAATTTTGATGGCGACGTGTTGATTTGTTTTGTGATCCAACGCCTTTATGACTTGTCCAAAACTGCCTTTACCTATGACTTCTAGAATTTCATATCTGTAAGCTATGTGGTCATGCAATACCTGTATTTGTAATGAATTAAAAATACACATGTATAACTAAAAGTGTGATGAACATCAAGCTATATTAAGGTACTTAACATATTATGATTAGAAGAAATATCAAACATTTAAGAAACAAATATACAAAGGTTTCACTACACACAAAGTAATTTATATCAAGCTTTATATTCGATTGACTTTCGTTTACAAAAGTTACATTGTTGTTACAAGCTTAATGCAAAGTATGAGTTTTTCTTAGTTCTAAAATTAATTTGTTATAATGTTGTTACTGTGCCACATAAATAGAAGATTTATATATTAATTAATCACAATACACTTTGCAGGTCTGGTTTCAAATTATTTTCAAGTATTGGGAAGTTGAATTTCTCAGTTTTGACAACTTAGGTTTTTATAATCTAAAATATTTATACTTTCCCATCTAACAGTTTTGTATGAAGCATAGTATTGTAGCGTTTTTTTTTTTTTTTTTTTTAAATAAAGGGAAATATCTTATATTCATATTTTGTTCTCTGATTTTCGCTCTAATTTAAGCTTGTTACAAATTTTATTCGAGAAGTGCTGATATTTTATATCAGATTTTTAATATGGTAGCCAATTACTTTCGTTTACGTTTATTGTTAACTTACAAGCTATCATGGTATTTTTTTTTAATCCAAGTTTGTTTACAAGTGATGCAGAAATTCAAAACCTTGAAATAAGTTAATTATTAAGCTATTGCAAAGCTTAATTATTTTATTTTGTTTTATCTGTTCAAAGATAACTTGAAAGCCTAATTGTTGTTTCTCCTATTTTACCCTTCTCACTATTTTTTTTAAGTAAAAACGAACAACAAATAAAACACTATTATTAATAACCTCAATGTAATAATTTCGTAAACAATAAAAATAAAGGTTTCCTACATATTTTTTAAAACCTCATATTAATGAAGTGTTATAGTAAGTTGGGAGCTCGCAAGTCTCGATGTTTACTGTATTGAAATATATGGAATTCATATTTTTAATTGAAATACATGAGAAACAGGAAATTCTTTCTTCATCAGAAACCTACAATAGGCTACTTACTCTAGGCTAGGAAGAAAATCAGAAAATAGAATGTACACTTACTGTATCTAATGAAAATAATCTATATTAATCACCATAGTTTTGCATATAATTTACCTATGCACATTCTCTCATAATTTAGCCTACTGCTCTAAAGATACAAACATGGTGTTCTAACCTTATTGTAACTTCCATTTTCGTCATCATAGCCTCCATTTTGCGATCCACCTTCTTCTCCATGAATTTTACATGCATCCAATCCTAGATACCAAATTTCCGGATACCTTTCGATTTCTGTTCGTTCGTATTCAGTAAGCCGATTGCCATAATATTTTAAAGCGTCTGAAAACAACCAACAAAAATACGTAAATATCAGTTCCAAAAGGAAAACTACCAGTAAAGTCAGAATAACAGAAGTTTATTTATTTATTTATTTTTAGATTTAGCTGAAACGTTAAAAAATAATAGAACCATGGATGTAATATTTAAAAACAAAGTTCTAATGCAAGAATGTCCACAAGAGATAGAATACACAACGTACCTGATTGCAATTTTAAGAAAGTCGAGATAAATTATAGTTGAAATATTTAAATCAGCTGCTGAAAATTATTATAAAAAGTATATCAGTGTGTAAGAACAACATAATCAAGGCCCTACAAAACAGTTGGGAGAAAAGTGATTAAACGTCAGAATTATTCAATAAGTTTAAAGAAAGTGTTTCTCCGTAAATTTTAGAATGGTGCATCATCACCATCAAAGAGAGGAAGAGCGAACACTCGAGTCTACTGCGTGCAGATAAATAACTGTGTTCAATTGACATTTCTTTGCCGGATTCTTCTCTTCTGTACAAGTATTTATTAGTAAGTTTTAAGTTGTTCCGAATGTTTATTACATATGGTGTGAATACTATCAAACTCCGAAGTAGTGACTGCACGACCAGGAACATAAATAGAGATCTTGAAGACATTTCTATGTGCAAAAGGAGCAACAATCCGCCACCCTAATCGCAAAGTGATCTATAGATATAGATATTGTTAGTAGTACGAAAGTTGCTGAAAGTTCGTGATTATTGGTAGGCCAAGAGTTTTGAACTATCGGGCAGTGTTTTAAGAATTCAGTTTTTCTTTTTGTTATTGAGAGTAACCCAGAGATATCTATTTCTAGTTTGTTAGATTTGAAAGTTCAAGTACGAGTATGGTTTGTGAACAACGTATCAATGGATCGTGATAAAGTATAGAAGATCAATGCATTTAGAGCAAAGTGGCTTTTGTAAGAATTAGTACATAAATACAGAATTTGAAGAAAAAATCATATAGTTTTTATATTTCAAGAAGTATATGCAGTATATTACATATTCAAATTATATAATATTGTGGTAGACCCTACCACAATTATAATTAATTAATTTATAAAATAATTTATTTTGAATTTTGTCATTATTTTTTCCTATTATTTTTGGAAGATACAAAGAAGGCAGAAAATATTATTTTTAAGGTAAAGAAAAAGAATTTATAACAGTACCTGTAATATTTATTGTAACAACGGTTTGTGATTTATTTCTTACGTGTGCTGACTCCAACCTTACGTAAAAGAGTCAAACTCATTGCGCACAGCACGCAAAGATAGATTTTCTCCACAGGACAGCTTTTCAATTAATATATATATATATATATATAAAATTGTAAACGTGGATTTTTATCTTATTCAGCTCACTATAGGTTAGGCCATAGGTGAGAAAAATATTGTAAGCTTGTATTATAAAGGCGTGCGTCTTGTAAAGATGTAGATGGAAGTTAGAGGTTGTTTTTTTTTCTTTTGCTCTCCTGAAAAAAAGTTGGAAATGAGGCTTACGACGTTTTACCTTAACACCGTAGAATGCTTCCCACTTTTGTAATATTTTTTGCACCACAAAAAATAAACTTATCATTCTTGATGAGAAATTTCATCTAAAAATTCGTTGTTTTTTTTTTAATTGTCACCTGCCCAAAGTCTCTTCTTTCTTCTTAGGAAAGGGAGAGTCGAGAGGAGAGGGTGAGAACAATAGAAGGAAATACCGAGGTTATTTCAGTGGACATTAAAAGAAAAGGAATGATACTGTGGGAGGGAACGGGAGAGATCAGAGAGAGAAAGAGTGAGAAGCCGAAAACCATTCAAAATATGAAAGAGAAAATACAAAAATTAAATTCTAGCATATTCAACCATAAAAATGCTTTTCGAACAAAAGAGTTTCAAGTGAATTTAACATGCCTCACATTCCAACACAGTAAAATATAAGTTTTCCGATTCCGTTCCGTTACCGACGGTATTGATGTTTCTCTATTACTCCCTCTGTATAGAAAGAGAGGTGAAGAAGACAAAAGAAAAGAGAAATTACTTTCTTTGGTGACCTGTCATGGAAGGTCATGACGTTCGCACTTCATGTCATTACTAAGAATACTACCCAGATCTAGAAAACTATTCACTTGTTCTGTTTGCTCCCCGCCCACTTTTATATTTGACAGAGACTGGCTATTCAAATATATATGGTCTGCGAATGGTGTCTGAGTCTGATTCAGGAGAGCTACACACTAAAATGTGAGATCAACCGAAGGTGATGTCGAGATGATGAAGTCAATGCAGACTAGAAACCTCTTTACCTTCTGCGGACCTTATAGGCTCGCTAATGATAGGAGGATGGGAAGAGAAAGCTGATCAAAACATGCGTGACTAGCAGGATAATCTTTAGACCAAATATCTTCAACTGAAAGACAACAAAATTGATGAATATTATTGTGAGAATAAAGGCATTGCGGTAGTAGTTGGCAGAATATGTTGCAAAAAGAAATTATGACCAGTGGACAAGATCAATTCTTAATTGGGCCTAGGAAACGTCCTCATACAAGATATTAAGACAAAATCAAAAAGCACTGGAGTAATATGAAAAAAGACTATCCAAGACAAATGGTGTGGAGAAAAGGTAGACATACCACCATCCAATAGTGGGTTGATAATGGATCATTATCACACGTTCCTTTTTATGAGTGAAAGTTTGGTAGCGCTAATTGATACTTATTGATTATGATTAGCAATAACAGGAAAAATTTAAATAAATCTTTTTTCTAATATTTTATTGTATTATCCAATATAATTTCTTAAAATCTTACCAGAAGGCATTAGAGGTAGTCTTCTGCCCTGAGGGTCGAACCGCGTTCCTTCCGATTTCGAAGCAAGGTTACTATTTCGCTGTTGCGTTGGCGTCTCTATTCCCTCTCCTTTATTGTTATTTAACACAGGAAACGTCGACACAGGAGTTGCATTCGTAGAACTTGTCCGGGATTCGTGGTGCAAATTCAAACGGGACGATGATATGCTTTTCCCATTCGTCAACGACGGTAATTTCTGCTGTAAAGAAAGCCACAAGAAGAAAATATATTAATTTCATAATTTTTAATTCCAGTCTCGAAATCATTGAAGTAATACGCATTGAAATACATAGTCATATAATGCACAGTAGTGCTACAAAAGTTTGAATAATCTCGTAATTTAAATTCTTTGAATATTATTAAAATTATTATTCGAATAATTTACTAAAGTAAAAGAGTGATTGAAGTAAAATTCACAGCATTAGTCACAGGAATTGAGCGTTCGTTTTCAGTATCGAAGCTATGATATAATCTACAGTATAAGGTAGTATGTAATCAAATTAATGTATTCAAACTTTAAGGTTCTTCCACCACAAATCGAACCATGAACATTTTGTAACAAAGTAGTACACACTAGAAACTATATCAGTGGAGAGGGCGAGAAACCATCCAGAGGGATACATTTCGTTTTGATATAGTGCATTGAAAACTTCCTTGGAGCTACATGTTTAGTGTACGCGGTTTTGACGAGGGAGACCTGGGTTCTCTTCCCGATAAAAGCTCATGTGGTACGGACCCCATGTGAGGCTGTAGGCCACATCTTATATGGCTTCGTTGCTCAGAGGGACGTTAAACTCCAAACTAACGATCCAAAAGTAGGAAGAGGAAGTATACGAAAAGAATGTCGAGGAGCACGGTGGTTCAGTGGTAGAGTGATTACCTCCGATGGGTGAGGTTTCTGGTTCGATCCCGGCCAAGTAAGCTTGTGGTGGACAACATCGTGTCCGTAGGGTCTCCCATTTCCTCCTACATGCTCATTCTATCAATTCTTTCATCATCATTCACTTGCTTTAATCATCCGTCTCCCTTAGCCTAACAGGCATAATTGTGAAACGTCAAACTGTAATATTTCATTCCATTTTCATTTTACAAAGAGAATGTCAAAAATTTATTTTTAACTCCTTCAGTGTGGGTGGTGTATATATACGCTTTCATTTTGCTTTGGCTATTTTGTATTGCGTATGGCGAATATACTTGCCCATAGTATGAGTAATGTTATCCCGACAATATTTAGCGAGTTTGCGCTCAGCTGGTTTCAATTGTTGCTTAATTAAAAGAAGAAGAAGAAGAAGAAAAGAAAGAAATTAAAATAGAGTTTGGGCTTCGTCAAATATAGTTTTCATTCTTTGTTTTGTTTGAGAGCAGACAGTACAGTAATGGCTTCAAAACGATATTTCAACGATGCTGACATCGAGGACGAGTTATCAATTAGTGATTTTGAAACTGATTTAGAATCAACATCCAAAGTTCTCAACAAAACTACACTTTTTACAGCGGTTCGCATCTGAAAATTACGCACTGAAGGGGTTAAAGAAATCCGTTCACTCTCAAGCATTATTCAAAAACTAATACTTTTGGTGTTCTGTTGTTGAGTGGTTGATTTGAAAATATCTTGAGCATCGAGGTTATACGAGAGATGGGTCTAAAGGTAAACATCAGATCTGGACGATATACGATTCATTAGAAATCGAACGGACCTCCTGAGTCTCATATGTTAACCATATAACTAACAGGAAATTCTTTTTTATTTTTTTGTTTTAAAAATGGCACATTTTCCAGTTCGTCCTGCATATGAATCAACAAAATCAGAAGAGGATTTTCGTTTAGATAAATACGCTACTGTTCAAACACTCATAGAAACTTCCTTCGACTAGTATTTATTAACCCCTTTCAGTAGAGACATTTCAGATTTTGGCAGAGGTGGTGGGGAGCAAGATTGCCCAGTGACATAAGAGTTTCACTTTTTATTAGTATATTCATATATGATTTATTAAATAGTTCGTGTTACTCAAACTGACCCCCCTTCCCAAATGATGCCTCTGATCCCTTTTACTCACGGAAAACCTTTTTAACATAAAGTTCAACAACAAAACCCTTGAACTGTGGCTCACATGCTCATCAAAATAAGGTATTTCCGATGTTTCGCCGAAGTTTGTCGGCAGGCATATAAGTACTTGCAAAAATTAAGTACTTTCAGTGATAAAATATACATTAGTTTTTTTTACGCACAAATAACAAGTTAAGTCAGTGAAAAAAAGTAAATAATATAAGTACATCATGTATGAATAAAAAAAAAAAATAAGAACTATGTGTTCGCGAGGCCTCAAATCAACGCACCACACTTTGGAAAGCGTTGGTCATTTACGATTAAAAATTTTAATGTCCGCTTTTGCATTGTTGGAGGTATTTCTAACTTTTTAAACCACGCTTTAGAGTTCGCGATTAGAAACATAAAGAGTACATTTTAAAGCAGATTTTTTTGGAGCGGGGGGGGGGGAGAAACTGGTAAATTTAGAAAAGGTACATTACCGTATGGACTAAGACGTTTAGGGAGAGCGGGAGTCTGTTTTATTTTATACGTACTAGTTTGTGCACTCTATAGAGGCCTATATTCTTCAAAATTTTAATATTGTCTTTATGTTTCACACATGTTTTGAAAAGAAGGAAAATTGCGCTAATTTTGCTGCGACACAATGCTTAAATTTGTTGGTTTGTTTGTTTCATCCTCTGTCTGTCAGTTGATGTTTGTACAACTTGATTTAACTAATCCAGAGCCAAGGTCATGATATCCTACATCATATTATATATTCTTGCCTATAAATACATTCCGCTAATGTAATTGCCCTATACTTTTCTTTCTCTCCTTTCTATATTTATTCTGCAGTTGCACCAGTAAAAAGAAAGAAAAAAAAATATGGATGCAGAGATAGAAACGCGAACGGAGAATGAGCCCTAATTGAAGGCCATTTACTGTGCGTATGACGAAAATGCTATGACGTCACACAAACGAACCGGATATTCTTCTTCTGGTAATTAAGTTTTCTTCCGAGTTGACGACGAGTCGGCGAGATGATGTGACGTATGAAACGCTGCTGTCGTCTCAATTTTAATAAGAGGGAGGAGTTACGATGAGAGCTGGAAAGGCGAAGGGGAGGGGAATAGAACTATGGAGGGGAGGAAAATGAAGGTGCCTGGAACTTATGCAATTTTTTCGTTCCAAGCGTTGAGCTGGTTGCCTGTAAATCAAGGCGTTTGTATTCACGGGACCGAAGAGAGAAATCTTATCTCAATCTCCTAGTGGCTATTCAAGCGAGGTCTTTGGATCACTTTGTAACGCATATGTAAATATATCAGGTATTGTAGACAGGTTTCCATAAAAGTTTTAAGATCTTAAGTTTTCTTAAATTACAAACTTTGTATACTAATATATTAATTTTACCACAATTCGTTTAAGGTGGATCACTAGGTGTTCTCGGTGCTATGCTAAACGCTGCTTGAAAAGTGCAGCATTGCCAGATAATGTCGAGTGTTTACTGAAACCAGATAATAAAGGGAGTAATCATGGGATTCTGCCTAGATACTTACTGGAGAACTTAGTTTTCGACCTTACCGCGATTCCGCTTCTCGAACTGCTACGCTAGATTCCAGGAATTTTGTTATTATGACTACTACAGTCAACGTACAAATTTGGCAACAACGCACTATGGCGTTCTGCGCAAGTTTCGTCTCAAAATATATTTCTTTAAATGTAAATTAATATTTAAATAAAATATGAAACATAAACGAAAAACGGTCAAACAAATATATCTATTTCGTGATAAGATTATCTTAAAACACTTTACACATACAAATAAACGGAGCATTTCTAGTAAATCTACCAGCAAGTGCCATCTTGTGTGCTCATTGTAAAACGAATCAAATATTTTCTTTTATTTGTTATCTTTTTCGATATCAGAAGACACAACCAAATGAATCAGTGTCTTGTGTTGTAGCTGAAACATAACTCTATCTTATAGTACAATATTTATAATATGTAACGTTTCATTGCGCAGTAGTTAAGGGAATGAGCTAAAATATGTACTGACTTCCGGGTGGTGATCCACCTTAAGATCTATTGAGAAAGGAATATAATCCATTCCCCAAAAAATCAAAATAATTTCTTTTGGGAAACCATAATGTACTGAATCTGGTCAAATAATGATTTCATGTCCTCGCTTGGTAGTATGGAGATACTGAGTTAGATTCCTTTCTCAACTCATCTTAAACAAATTGTGGCAATTAATATTATGTGGAAAAACATAATGGTATGTCATATTTTCTAACTTCGAGTGAAGTGGAAAAAAAAACATTCCTATGCAATTTAATGTAATACACAAGCAAGCAAGCTTCCTCTGGCACATAAAGGTATATTTCCAAAATAAAACTACCTACATACTGTTCTATGGTTCAATGCCAATCTTTACACTTAATAACTCTATTTTACGAAAGTGGTGCTTACCACTATGCTTACCCGAACCGCCCACATATTCCTAGAAGATAGAATAATTTTCTGAGCCTAGTGTTAATTTATCATCGCTCTCTTTTGCCCCCCTCCCAAAAGCTTAAAAGGTGTACAATCAATGAGCGTATATTGATATCGATTTCCCATAGGTTGTGAAAGAACTTGATGAAAACACTTCCAATGGCTAATAACGACACAAAGGATGCTATTTAAAAAAAAAAGAAAAAGAAAGAAACTCGTCTGACCTTAAAACACTAGCATCACGTCTAATCTTAGAAATAAAAGCTAAATTTTACTGAAGTGGTAGAACTATAATAAGAAAAGAGAAAAGGATTTTCTGTTCACGAATGACATATTTTGCCTCTTAAGCTTAAATGAAAATATATAGGCTCTGAAGAGGTCGGAGGAAATTGTTGTTTCCAAGTGAGAGCCCTTGAAAGGAATCTTGGAAAGAGTTCGGTTCGGTCACAGAATTGCATTAATTTTTCCCAGAGAATGTGTCTGTAGATAGAAATGACATCAGTTAAAAAAAAAAAGAAAAGAAAAGAAAAGAAAAGAAAAAGAAAAGAACAAAAACGTGTGTCTTTGTGACAGACGAATATGGCTTTCAGCAGCTACAAACTAACTTGAAAAGATAGGAGGATGCGTTTAATAACTGAAAATGTAGAAACAGTTCGTTGTCATTTGGTTGAACGTAAAGCATTTTTTTTTTTTTTTTTTTTTTTGACGATTTTGAATGGATCGAACAGAAAGAAGTAAAGTAATGTTTTCATATTTGTTTCCTAACTTCCCTTAACTGACTATCCCCAATATTCTTCCTTTCAGCAATATAAGTCTGGAATTGAGAAAGTTGCTGTTGTACAAATGTTAAATTTTTCACCTGAAACGAATATTTAAAATCTTACACAATATATACACTATCCGCTGAAAGTCTGAAATGTTAACTATTGTATAAAATTAAAGTTTACTATTAACAATATAAATATTTTGAAATATGACTTTATTTTACTATTTTTGTTTTAGTTTTCAGATGTCTATTTAGGTCATTCATTTCAGGGCCTAAATAAATTCATTCTTTAACAACAACATACAATACATCGAACTACTGTAAGCTAGAAAAATTCTACACTCAATTATGTACTTTCATAGAGCTTTTAAGCAGTAATTTTCAACCTTCTGATAGTCACAGCCCAGTAAAAAAACAGAATATTTTGTTAATTTGGGAAGCAGAAACGAGCGAATCTACTTTTCAAAGTTTATTATTATTATTATTATTATTATTATTATTATTATTATTATTATTATTATTATTATTATTATTATTATTATTATTATTATTATTATTATTATTATTATTATTATTATACTTTGCTTTGTAAGTAACTCTCATGGAATAATGTATTGCATGTAGGAATTGGCATCAGATTTAACCAGCTCTATCGTTAAAATAATTTAATGTACTTCTAATTACAAAACACTGTTTTAAGTCATTTCTGTTGCACCCATTAAACGTTCTCGTCCTCAAAATAATTAAACTTTTAAGGAAGTTAGCTTGAACCACGGAAGGGCTGTCTCTAATTCCACAATATGCATATTCGTATTTTATATATATATATATATATATATATATATATATATATATATATATATATATATATATATATAGTTGTTATTTTTCTTGGCAACCTATCCAAATTATTGCACGTGTTTTCCGGTTGGAGAACTGTAGTTCGAATTCAGTATTAACTGTAGATCTCCTATATAGAATACCATAAGAAAAAAGACAAGTCAGTCAAGAAAATTTTTCCGTTTCATGAATATCTATCTATCTATCTATCTATCTATCTATCTATCTATCTATCTATCTATCTATCTATCTCTCTCTCTCTCTCTCTCTCTCTCTCTATATATATATATATATATATATATATATATATATATATATATATATATATATATATATATATAATCAGCATTTAATATATATATATATATATATATATATATATATATATATATATATATATATATATGTATCAAAATTTCGTTCCTTCTTTATGCAATTCTTTCGCTGAAGTAATCAACAAACAATTTAATTATTGGAGGAACTTAATTTTCTAAATCGCGCTTTAGAATTCGCGACTGCGAAAATTAAAGACAGTGCAGATGGTCTGTTAAATAAAGTGGAAGCAGATTGGAAAATACTATAATAATCAACATTAAATTACAGAAGATTACTAAATTAACCCCTTACCGCATACCGTGCCACATATGGCACATACCCTTTTTTTACTTTAGCTTTTTTGTGATTTATCAAACGCATCAAATGACTGTTTTGTCTGCTGTGTGAGATATTGACGTGTATGAATAAGATATTTTGTGTCATCTGGCATGTTCTTTGTGAGGTGTAAGTGTGTCATATATGGCACTTACTTATTTCTCATCGGAATTAAGTGAAAATCTAAAATTCAAGTTTTAATTCATTTTTCAAGTTCCCATATGAGGATTTCCAATGCTGATTATTTTTTTCGTTAAAAGAAAAGAAATCATACAGAAAGAGGCTAAAATAGTTATACACAGTACGTAGTGCTAACAAATAAGAGCAGTCAATGAAGAAATTAAAAGAAAAAAAACTAACATGACCGTCCGCACCAAGGGGCAAGGTGACAATTTGCCCCGTTGACATTTTAATACATAAGTAATTTTAAGTCCTTATATGATGTAATTAGTTTTTGTACTGCTTGTATGAATGCTTACATTTGAAATTTTCAGCTTCTTTCCAAAATTTTCACCTTATTTTTATCAAAATTTCGCACCTTTCTGACAAAAATTTTGCACCTAAAATTGTTCTAACAATAATCCACTCATTGGCTCAGGATGGGATGTAAGGCTAAGGCTTCGTTTCCGCTACGATGAACGTTCGTGTTCCGTGAGCCGCAAAATCAACTAACATTAGTTTATTAGAAATTAGACTAATACGTTTCTAATACAATGAAAATTAGAGTTACATAAGACAGAGAGTTTTAGAAATTTCGCTAACATTTTCTGTTGTGATGAACATTAGGATTCCATAAACCACAGAGCTAATTAGTTTACAAGATTTTTTTTTTTTGCTTCGGCGAACATTCTGATTTCAGAGGGCATAAAGTTAATTAGTATATCTAAAGTGTCCGTTTCTGCTGTGATGATCACTCGGATTCTCTAAGCCATGGGATTAGTTAATGTATGCGAAATTTTGCCAAAGTCTACATTTCAACTGCGATGATCATTAGAATTCCATAAACTATAGAGTTAATTTATAAGAAATTTTGCTAAAGCGTACGTTTCTGCTCCAATAAACACTAGGATTTTATAGGCCATAGAGTTCAAAAGCTTATTAGAATTTTTTGGTAAATAATGCGTTTCTGCTCCGATGAACATTAGGGTTCCATAACCACGTGTTAATAAGTTTATTAGAAATTTCATTAAATATTAACTTCTTAAATGATATATTTTGCGCGAACAAGAGAAAGAGTACAAATGCTTAATAAACAGGCATGTCCTAAATTCTAAATTAAAATGAAACATTAGAAATTCTCTTCCTTAATGAATTATTTAATGGCAAACAGATATATCAAAATGTTTCATTTTATTTACTTCCGACTATGTGTCACGACATTTAAACACGAAGCTATTCTATTGTCCACACAATTTTATGCAACGCATCACCAACATCCACGCGAGTGCATGCACTAACACAGTTCCCTTGACCTGAGCTGATATTCACCTGTTGATTCGATCCAGTCGGAGACGGTCTCCATAGTCACCATCTTCTTTCCACTCCCTTCCAATATGCACACCCACATGCATTACTTCAGGAAAACCAATTTACACAAGTCTCGAGGATACAACATTATGCATCATTTGTTTCGATGCAAACGTTAAAAAATAATAATAAATCTGTCCATTTTTTGTAATGTAGAGCAAATCATGTTCTCTAGCTCCAGCTTCCAGCCTCTCGGATCATTGATTACTGCCAAACGGACGTGGAAATTTCCACTCGTTTTCCCGCTTAATTGGGAGTGAGAAGCTAGGGTTCTTTTGTCGCCCATAACCAGGAATTTCTGCTGCACTACTGCAAAATGAGGTTTTCTCATGGCCTTGAATATTGCTCATACAGTCTGTTTCAAATTGTGATTCTCGAAGTCTTCCATTCTGGTTTTCTTAGATTTAACATTAATCAAAAATAAAATTATATAAAATTAAAAAAAGTTACTATTTAGGTGAATTTCGTTGCCCCACACACTAGTTAAGAATCTCAAAGATAATTTGGAAGTTACATGAGCAAGCATCTTTTACCTTCTCTTCCAGGACTGACAATTTATGAAATGTAGGCTGTAAATGCTTCTTACTAAATAAAATACTCTTGATAGCCTTCAGTTGTTAAAACAATACTAAAATGTATTTTATTGTATTAATACCATTACACAATTAAGGAAAGGCTACTTTAAAAACATTAGTGTACTGATATTATCATATGCTTTTTTTTTTTTTTTTTTTTTTACTCCTTCGGTCCTAGGTTTATATAACTATGCAAATTCAGTTAGTGCATTTTTAAAAGATGTACACACTACGTATATTATAATAATAACCACTGGCGTGACAACACTTTGTGGCACTGAGCCGCCCCAACATCATCTGTTAGTGACCGACTGCACTACATCCAACCTAGAAACAAACATGTAGTCAGTGCGTTGCGACGCTCTGTCTCTAACAGGCGTATTAGGAGCTTTCTGGGTCTAATGGCCGTCATCCCCATCAGGAAGTCGCGGTCGAAAAGAGGGATTGCCGCCGGAGGCAGCTGGCACCCGTCCGCGTCGGCACGACGATCTACTCGTTCAAAGTTGCCGACCTTTTGCCGAGGCGGCAAGTGGTTGAAAATAGTAAAATAAAATGCCCTTTGTCGACTGTTGCCGACGGTTACAATCGGCAAAACAGTCGGAAAGGCCTCTTTCCGACCCTCTGCCGACTCCTTATGCCGGACTCTTTTCGATGGCGGCGCCGACGCATTTAATGCTCATTACCGGCTGTTTGCCGACTGCTCGGCAGGGCAACTATTAGTCGCGGTCGAAAATCGCGCGGAAAGGCGCCGGTGTCCGGCGCCGACAATCCAACCGCGGCATCTGGTCGGCATGGACAAATTGTCCAACTGTAGGCGGCAGGATCCTGGTGGGGATGTCTTTTTTCACGTGATTTGCCCCGTTTGCCCCACGCCGCTGGGTGGACATCGAAACCGGAACCACGCAGACGTTAGTCCAACTTTCTAACCACTAGAGTACAGAGCACATTCGCTGTGTATATTAGGTAGTAGAAAAAAGTTTGAGATGCCAAATACATGACAAATAAATCTTTAAGTGTTCGATTTTAAGATGCCCACATAATTGTTATTGGTATTGTTGAGTCGAATTGCTAACAACATTACGAAATGTTCTTTCGTTTACATGAACAAAATTTTTATAACAGAAACATAATACAGTATAACCTCGTTAACACGAACTCGCTTAAACCGAACACTCGGTTAGGACGAACAAAATTTCGGTCCCGGCATCGCTGTACGTTATCTTATAGGAAGTTTTATCGGTTAACACGAATTTCGGTTAGCACGAATTACGAACTAATTTTTAGTCCCTTGAGTCAGTAAAGGTTTTCATTTAACACGAACTTTCAATCTTTTTTTTTTTTTCAGAACATTTTTCTTATTTCAGATTTTACTCCAGATCAGTTTTTGTCATACGGTATTTATACAGACGAAAATTGCCTTGTAAATAAGAGAAAAACCAGAAATAGGTATCTTTCCTCTCTTATGAGGTGTTGATTCTGTCCTCCGTCAAGCGTTGAACATGCAGGTGCTTGGCAGACGAGCTGCTAGCGACAGCTCGAGACAAAACATCTTCTCTCCCCTGTAACTCCAAACTGGTGACAGCAGTCATAAATACCCTTCCGTTACTAGCGGTACCCAACCTGCTAGCAGAGTTATCAATTTTATAACTTGACCTGGATTTTCTGCGGGGATTTTTTTTCTTAATCTTCGAAGATAGCATAGTAAGCTTACTGTAGTGTTTTCACTTTTCAGAGGACGGTATCCAGACCGAAACTAGTCTCGATCTCGATCTTAACTCGATTTTGAGACCGAGCTGTGCTTTTCGAAATCGAGACGAGACCGAAACTCTCAGTCTCGTCTCGATACAATTCTATGGATGGTATCAAGACGGAGAATAGTCTTGGTCTCGTCTCGAATTTGGAACCGAGACTACTCAGTCTCGTCTCGATACAATCTCTAGTGTTTTCTATGACATACGTAATATACTGTAGTGGTATGTATAGTCTGTATACTGTAGTGCGTATGTATGGAGAAAATGTATTCGAATAATAAAATTTGGGTCCCCGGTTAACACGAATTTTTTTTAACACGAACTCCTGATTTTTCAGTCCCTTGGAATTCGTGTTAACGAGGGTTTACTGTATTAAAAAAGGTGTAAAATTTGGTTATTATTATTAGTTTATCATTGGGTAAAACTGCTATCAAGTTTGCTACTTGTTTTTCAATAACTTAGATTTGTACATATATTACTACAGCTAAAATAAATAGATCCTATATATTTAAATAAATAAACGACCGTAGCACAAAACACTCATCCATGTTCATCAGCCAAGACCCGCTAAACAGGAAAACTGACAACTGCTTTCAGTTTATAAGATGTGCACAATTTCATCGCTCGATGTCGCTGTTTTCTTTTAGGTGTGAGCACGAATAATTTCCCAGAACAGAGAACCAAAACAAAGAAAAAGAAACTATGATAAGAGAAAAAAAAATACTTTAAAAAACACTAATTCGTAAAATCAGATTTTGAGCTCTATACAAGCTCTATATACTCTGCGTGAAAAAGTTACTGACAGCTTCGACAGTCTGTGGGTTTGTAGAGTTTACCTTCGTCCTGAATTCTTCTTACTTAGTGCTGAACCTAATATTTTAACATTCTGTACAATTAACTGTGTGCGTATACACTTTCAATTGATGTACAATTAATATTCATATTTGAAAGAATAATTTCTATTAATTACAAGAAGCTATTTTGTAAAAATTAGATTCGATTCTTCAGTTTAGTGTCCCTTTCAGCAGCGAGGTGATATGGGACGTGGACCTACACCTTAACGTGAAATCCGAACCACATGAGTTCCCGCCGGGAAACGAACCTGGGCTTCCCACGCCAAAGGTGCGTACGCTAACTTCGTAGTCATGAGGGAGCTCTACAAGAAGGTAATTAAGAATGCAATATTAAATTGTAACATCACAGATATTCTATCTTTCTTATACGAAAGATAGAACATGACTTTTGCTAGAAAGTCGGATGACCGTAGCGTCGTAAATGATGGGGCCAGGGGGGCCACTTCAAGATAAGACTTTCTTGACCCATATGGTATAATACGAATGAATTTGTGTATGAAGCATGGCATAGGTTCACCATATCCCAAAATATAAAAATAGGAAATACGATCTCTGAATGAAATACAAAAATAAGTGATCTTCGTTCATTTCAGTAAAATGTCTACTATTAGAGTTTTCATGAGTTGTGTCAAATAATGTCCCCTCAATTTAACTAGTGAAGCATGGAATAGACCCACTACTCGTATACCATTTCCATAAGAAGTGAAAATAATTTAAGGTGCTGCTGCTCCCTCATCATGGGAACAAAATATACTTCCCTAAGACGAAGTATAAATGTAATCTGGACCTTATTTCAGTATAACGCCAAGTGGAGCAGTGGCAGATTTAGCCCGGAGCCTAGGTCCTCCCGTTTTCTGAGTGACTAAAATAATTTAAACTATTACTTACCTATATATATATATACAGGGTGGGCCATTTTAATTAATCCACGGAAATATCTGAAAAATGATAAAACATAGAAGAAATTTTTGAAGTACACGTTATATATTGCTAAGGGGGAAAACCAATTCTGCCAAAAGTACCCCTCCCCGCCCCCCCTAAATGGGGGTAACGGGGGGTAACTTTGAAATGTCAAATGAGAACATGGGTCGAGTAATACCTCGTTCGAAAGGTCTTGGAAAACTAAGTAACGCTGTACCAAAAGATGTTTCATATTGTGCACCAGTTTCAAAATGGCCGCCATGATATGGTTCGGAAACCCAGTACCCGTAGTGTGAAAACCATGGAAGGTAAATGAATGGAACAAAATTGAAATACGTAAATATCATAGGGCATATCGAATGATGTAATCCCTGTGATCCCAGTGGCCTCCCTGAAGGGGTCTTGTGGGCTCACTTCAAAATTTCAATGTCCGACCGGACAACGGTTCGGGCGTACGCTTGACCTACCCAATGCTGTTTGGAAGGCAGACTTCATGCATAGAGAATTGGTGCACTAAGTTAACGCGGATGGCCACAGTTACATTTTGATTAACTATTAGCATTCATGTCATATTGTGAGCTTGAGGGACGAAACGGTGTGTACGTATATCACCGAAATGATTTCTGAATAACCAACACGTATTGCATAAAAGTTTCTCTTTGTTTAGTCACTACAGCGTCATCCTTACAAACAAATGTTTCAACCACACCATACCTATTTGTAAGGTTAGCCTTAATTTACGAATTAAAGTAGAAAATGAAATGAAATGAAATCTTTAAGTTTTACGTCCCACGGTTATGCCGGTTAGGCTAAAGGAGACGGTGAAGATGAGAGATGAGTGAAATGGTGGAATGAAGAAAGTGGGAGGAAACGGGAGAACCCCGAGAAAACCCACGAGCACGGTGTTTGTCCACCACAAAGTTCACTTGGCGGGGGCTGGGATCGAACCCGGGACCCCAAGCACCAGAGATGACAGTAGAGTTCTCGTTTGAACTTTCACTTTACTTTCCACCCCACTCACATACAGAGCGCAGGGAGAGGTTATTTTGCAGGGCTTGGATTTATCTCTATACATTATGGCAATTTTACTCTAATATTTTTATCTCTGTTGTATTATTCTCGAGCCTTGGAACGCCTCCGTGGTTTTCCTATTTAATTTTCGTTATTTTCATTTATGTCTCACCGTATTCATACTATGGGCACTAGACATTTTTTAGACACAGTCACCATGTCTTTGCGATCATTTTGAAAACGGTGTCTCATGTCGAAAATTTTCTTACAGAAGCTGTTTGATATTAATTTGTCTATGTAACGTGATGTTACTCGCTTCAAACTGCTATTTGAAATTTTCAAGTTGGCCCCGGATACCTATCAGTTGGCCCTTGGAGTCACCCCGACAACACCTCTCGATGTGCCTTACGTCAGTTAGCTACTCCAGTTTTTCTTTTGTTGATTTATCTCCAATCGCTTTCTTACTACGGGTACTAAACCTTTTCTCTGACACGGATACTATGTTTCGGCGGCCTTTTGAGAACACTGCCATTTCACATCAATCGTTTTCTCCTGCAATATGTTAGATTTTGCAAGATTTATCGAACGAGGCACCACTCGACTCATGTTACTATTTGAAATTTTGAAGTTAGCTCCCAAGACCCCTTTAGGGAGGCCACTGGGATCACAGGGACCACACCGTTCGATATGCCCTATGATATTTACGTATTTCAATTTTGTTCCATTCATTTACCTTCCATGGTTTTCACACTACGGGTACTGGAGTTTCCGAACCATATTATGGCGGCCATTTTGAAACTGGTGCACAATATGAAACATCTTTTGATACAGCGTTACTTAGTTTTCCAAGACCTTTCGAACGAGGTATTACTCGACCCATGTTCCCATTTGACATTTCAAAGTTACCCCCGTTACCCCCATTTAGGGGGGGCGAGGAGGGGTACTTTTGGCGGAATTGGTTTTCCCCCTTAGCAATATATAACGTGTACTTCAAAAATTTCTTCTATGTTTTATCATTTTTCAGATATTTCCGTGGATTAATTAAAATGGCCCACCCTGTATATATATATATGAAAGTTTATAGTAAACTCATGATACACAGCTTGGATTCTGTTCCCCCACCCAATTTTTACAATCTGGATCCGTCACTGAAGTGAAGTCCTTAGGAGATGTAATTTCATATTTCATACTATGTGGGCCCAACTTGATGTTTCTTCTAGAGGGGGCAAACATTAATGCTTGTCCCCCAGGAAAACTTTCAAATTGCGGCGCTGAGTGACCGTTTCCATTAAAATCCACAAACTATAGTTTCTTCGGTTTTTTTTTTTTTTTCTTTTTTTTTTTAATAATGGCTGTAACTTTCCGTTTTGTTAGTGGAATACTCTTTTCTTATTTAGGGGATGGAAAGAAAAGGGGAATATCCTCATTTTGTTCAGATATTTGAGGAGCAAAGCCTTCATATCCCTTTGAAAGCCTTTATTACATCAGGTCTCCCGCCATTTCATGTCTGTCAACTGACTCGGCCGTTAACATTCTTTTATCTTTGTTCCTTTCTCCTTCTTTTTTACTACACAAAAGGTTACGGCCTGTGTAGACCTTAATAGCAATCTATAAATATCCAATCCTACAAGCCATATTGGCTGCTTCAGACGCACGAAGAAAGAAATAGAGGTGAGGATGTAACAATTAAAGATATTCGATTACACGCAATACACGCGACATTTAGAGACTGAAATTACACTTCTATATTTGTTTCTGCGAACACATAAAGAATGATTTTCTGTCGTAAAAGGTAGTTTATTTATAGGCAAAGCCCGATACTAAAAGAAGAATATAGCTTCTATTTTAATCACAAACGTAGATCTTTGCATCCCACATATCTTTGCTTGCCACTTCCGCATTTTGAGCTCAACATTTCTGCACTTAAAATATGATGGTTCATTACTTAAGTTAATACTCCGTAAAGAATGTGTTTGCGACTAATACTGAAGAAATTATAAATGGAAACATATAATATCATAATGTAACCTTACAGATGTTCTGTAAATGTAAAGGTACAGGCGGAATTTTTGTTGATAGGGGTCCACAGTTCGGCGGGCGATCAATACTACAAGACATTACGTTTATGTACTATTGAGTCGATGTTATTGTACACCTGAAAACACAATAAGTAATTGGTAAGTATTACGAACTATATTCTTAGAAAAATTGACAAAGTAAATAGTTTTTATAAGAAAAGAATTAGTACAGATGAAGTATAAGATCAAATCTTTATGCTTCATCAATCATTTCTCAACTAAAAAAAAAAAAGTTTAGTTGTATTAAGAAAGTGCACAAATATATGTCGAGCTACGAATTTTTGAAGGGACGTAGTCTGGATGAGATGGACTCCCTCGTGGGGGCGCCCCTAGTACAGAGTGCCATATGAGGCCCAGAGGATGAGTGAAGGTAAGGCTCCCATTTTCTAGAGTTATGCCATATAGGAGATGATGCTTTCCTGGTTTTCTCAGGTAGTCATTCGGGTTCGATTTTCGGTGGGAGAACATGTGGTTCAGGTCCCAGTTAAGCTGCAAGTCCACGTCTCAAATTACCGCAGTGCTGAATTAGATGCTTAACTCCAAATCAGCAACCGAAGGACTCATTTTACGGAGACTGGTTGAACGTATATCGCATTAGAACGACGATAGAACAAGAAACAATTTCCTCCTTCATCGAGAATCGAACCCCGGCCACTCATCTGTTAGATAGACGCCTTATCGACTACTACATCGCGATTCTATCAGTTGTACTGTATGGACGTCAAAATTGGACGCTAATTATCATGAGGTGTTGCGAGTAGTAAAGGCGAACTAAACAATGGCTTGTTTCCTGAAAATTCACTCCAAACGGTTAAAATAATCGTTCAATAGTTTGAAACTATAATTTCTGAAGGAAAGAGGAATACATAATACAAAGGTAAAATATGGGATTATTTTATATCTTAATAGTTCCTTTTTTCTGGTCATAATGAATACTTAGAACTATCATATAAAAGCGCGTGCTGTGAATTTCTGAATTTTCTCATTTAGAAAACGCGAGAGTCTGCGACCCCCCCCCCTTAAGCCACAACGGACTTTAAGTTTTCACCGTGCTGCTGACTACACGGCCCAGCATACTACTCACTATCTTCCAGCACAGCACTACCAAGACAGTCATAGTCCATGCATGTTCGGTCTTACTAACACACAAGGATTATGTGCAAAAATACCAGTATATGGATGTTTTTATTGTTTGGTTCTTGTTACCGGTGAACCCAAACTTGACATCTTTCCTCAGAGTTTGAATGTACTACCATGAGCAAAATAAATGACGCGTCTCTTTATTTTGAAGTTTTTTGAAAATATCTCCGTTTTCTTTATATGTTCGAAATCTCGGAAGGTTTCCCCAGCAGGACAGGTTAATAACAAACCCGTTTTTAATATTTGTGTTACATATTAGCTTAAAATAAAGAAATTAGAAGCAAAAAACATTAAATCGACAGAAATCTCGAGAATTACCAACTCTGCTAAAGTGGGAAATTTTCAAGAACGCGAGGGAATTCTGCAGTTCAACACGAAGCAGCGACATCTATGTCAGTGAGAGAAGCGTGGATTAGATCTACAAACGAAAATTTTAACGAAATATTTCTAGTATGTCTTATTATATGCATTATCAGCGAACTCCAAATATATGAATCTATGCTAAGTATTAACGTATAGATAGTGCAAATAGTGGAAATTACCTATGGAAAAATACGAATTGTTAGCCCAATCGTAATGAAAAATCGTCTTTACTGTAGAACAGGTTCAGCTTACGTAAGAAAGCAAATAGCTCAGTTAGATAAAGCAACGAGTTTGTGTACCGAAAGTACACGGTTCGAATCCCGTGAAGGACTGTTGTCATTTTTATCACTAAGGTTATTTTATTTATTTTTTTATTTGGGAAAGAATCAAATTGTAACATATGTGTAAAACTCATGACGATACCAAAAAAAAAAAAAAAAAAAGAGAGAAAATATCGTCGCGTTTGCATTAGTGTCTTTAATTTTTGTTTGCAAACAGATTCGTAATTATTTCCCCTGTGCTCACTGATGCATAACGAATGTTTTCCAGTAAATGTTAATTCTAATTTGGAGAATTTTATAGTTTCACAATTTCTCACTACATAGTCTTCTATCTACGTGTTTGGATATTTTGATAACAGATTTCCCTATTAAATGTTTAATTTTCTCTATAAATATTTGTCTTAAATTGAAATTGTTTTGAATTTACTACATAAGCAAAGTTGCCCGAAGGAGGAGAGCTCAAGTAATAGATATTCTACGTAAAAGCAACCTATTGTAGAATGATGATGCTTCTTACCTTCAGCACATAATCTTAACGTTAGAGAGTCAGAGAGAGAAAAATCCTGTTTTTCCTCCCCTATGACCACTCATCTTAAAGCTCTACCTATAATGATTCGTGTCACATAATTTCAGCTCTCCAAAGACATTCATATTTATTATTATTATTATTATTATTATTATTATTATTATTATTATTATTATTATTATTATTATTATTATTATTATTATTCCTGAATATGCCACCATTACATAATGTTGTAACTTTAGACATCTTAGTTTATAGTGCTTTCTTTAGTAATAATTTGAGCAACCACGTCACAAAATTTAAAATGTATGAGGGGGCACGACGTTTTATTTCCCCTCCTCTTTTCAGCACCCTCCAACACAAGGTATATAATTTCTGAGAAGCAGGGCAGACAAAATGAATAAGAAATATATTTAGAACATCCTTTCCTCCTTCGTGAATGTAATATCACGTAGCATTTTTTATTCTACTGAAGACGACCCTAGGCCGTTATGGTTAGGTAACAAAAGAAATACCTAATATATTTATAGCGCCCCTTAACTGTAATATTACCTCTTCTTTATTTGTTCGAGGCTTCCCTACACAACCAAGGGTGACAAAAAGAATAGGAAAAGTGTCTAAAGATTACAAAAGACTTTATAGTTTGTCAGAAACAAGGCAGTATATACACAACATTGCTTTCGTTAACAAGTGTTTCACCCTTGAGTCGCTTATAAAATTAGGCAGAATAACTTTTGCCGATCATTGTTCTAGAGGGATTTGTCCAGGATTGTTTGGTGTCGAGCTAATAACGATGAGTATGTTTATTTACATCACTGTTAAAGAAATAGCAAACTTTCTGAAAGGAACTTACTTAGGAAACAGATCTTCCTTCTACTTAGCCAGAGCCCACTCTGAAAAATTGCAACTTGCGTTCTGAGTGAAAGTTCTATGGGACTATTAGAAAAATATATTCCCGTTTCCACGCTGATGGTAGAATTTCTTAAACCGTTATTGAATTACGTTCGAAGGGTAGGCGTAAATAGCGCCCCCGCAACAATGTGGCGTGGGGACCGCACAAGCTGCAAGGCCAAAAAGTATACAGAAAGTACGCAGGGGCGGAGCAGGCCAAATTTTCACACGGGCAAAGTGACTTTTTGGCGCCCTTCCCCTAGTAGTAGCCTATATTTTACATTTTATCATAGTGTTTTTAATAGTTTAAACCAGGAGCGTCATTTCAGATTTTGCTTTGGGTGGTGGGCAAGACCTCTTGATATAAGTAAAATTTCGTGTTTTTCACTGATTTACTACTATTCTAATGATAAAATCTATTTACATCTCAAACTCGGGGGGGGGGCAAATGCCCCTCCCTGCCCTCCCTAAATGACGCCCCTGTTTTAAACCCATTCTTAAAAAGAAATTCTTACCTAGGAAAACTTCACAAAGAATATGGCCCGCTATAAATAATACCAACTCCACCCCCCTGGTCTAGTGGCTAGCACACCTGCCTTCTGTGGTACCGGGTCCAATTCCCGGTGGATTACTGTTGAACGATAAAAGGGGTTCGGATTCCACTATAATTAGTATCCACATCTCCCTTGCCCATTAAGGCATAACCGTGGAACGCTAAACTCAAGCAAACAAACCAACAATACTTAATTCCCGGCACTCTTTATTCTACATGCCATCTCTCAATTTTTCGATACAGCCCCCTTAGTACTATGAAACTCTCTTCTTCCATAGTGAAATGGAAAAAGTTCATATAATTGCCACTACTTTACAAGAATATAAACCAAAAACGTCAGTAGAAAGCACATTATAAAATTTACTTTTTGAGGCTCGTTTTGGTGCCTCTCTTTCTCTGGCGCCCCGGGCAGTCGCCCGGCCCTTAGTCCGCCCTTGAAAGTACGTACGCATAACTAAGGACTGCGGAGGAGAGGTTAACCTTCATTTTATGCCACTTGTTTGACGTGTTTGAAATGTTCAGTAAGTGATCGGTTAGTGAAATAATTTCGACAGTTACTGATGTTTAAAGTTTAGCTAAGACAAAGCTACTTAATCAAATACATTTGATATCGGGATGTCACAATTTGATTTTTCCTCACACAAAAAAGATAAAAACAATAGTAATAAAAACCCTTACTCGTACTGGGCTCCTAACTAACTAACAACCTAATTCTTACAGACTAGTTGCTCTGACCAACTGAGTTTCGATTTCTTACGCGAAAGAAGTCTGTTATATTAAGAGGCATGCTTTTCATTATCAAAACTGTTCGACGTAATACGAACATGGCTTAAGAACAGAGACGGAACTGAATTACTACTCGATTGACCTTGAGGGCAAATCACCAAAGCGTAGCTATAAACGTAAATTCAGCATGCATTTCTCTGGAGTTGTGTTCAGTATTCCTATCTGCCAGTCATGCTTGTACGTAGGAGTAATATGTTACAAACCTGACCTTTCGATACAGCACAATAGCAAAAGAATAAAAGGGAAGGAATTCTTGCCCTTGTGAACGTTGGATACCACCATGTGCAATAAAACTGTCGCGTCTGCTTGAAGTGATATTTTATCGAAAATAACTCGTTTTCCTTTATATAGTCTATCCGAAGTTTTTGAGGGTTTCAAAATGAGGAAATGTTACTGACAAACAAGGACGCATTTAGGGGTGGGTCCAGGGGGTCCGGACCCCCTCTGAAACCCCAACTTTTCTGTAAATTTAGCCTAATTTTGGGGATTATCTTTTAAAATTTTATTATAATTTATCCTAATATTGAAGTCGGGCCCCTCCCGAAATAAATTACTGCATACGTGTCTCTGACAATTTTCAATATATTCGTTAAATAATAAAGTAAAATAACTAAATTAGGAGCAAAAAGCTTTAATAATAATAATAATTGAAGCGAGCTTAACGAGTTTCAACCGTACGACTCAACCAACGTTTGGGTGCCTGTTCGTTCCTCTCATAAAAGACATTTCATTTTATTGAAACTAGTAAGTGCCTTTTTTAGCTCTGCGGAGTAACTATTGCTTGGAATATGAATCTGCAAAACATAAGAGGTAAAATTAACCAAATGGTGCAAGTTTCCACTTATATATATAAAACAATTTTGCAATATCAACTACGTGAATCTTGTCCCATAAAAAAGCCGAAACCCCTACACCGAAGAGCCCTCCGAGATTTGATCATTGTCCACACGGACTGAAATTGTCATTTGAAGCCAAGACTTTAATATGAAGCCAATAATTTCTTTAAAATAGACGGAAAATTCGGAAGTTATAAGCATTTTCATATTTTTGCCTTTTCCCATAAGGGAGCCGTAGCCCCCTATACTGAAGAGCCCCCCCCCCGGAGATTTGATCATTGTCCACTCGGACTGAATTTGTCATTTGGAACCAACACTTTAATACGAAGCAAAATATTTCTTTAAATAGACGAAAAATTCGAAAGTTATAAACATGTTAATAATTTTGCCTTTTCTCATAAGGGGGCCGTATTAACCTACACTGAAGAGCCCCACGAGATTTGATCATTGACCACTTGGACTGAAATTCTCATTTGAAACCAAAACTTTAATATGAAGCCAAAAATTAAACTTTTACATCAATTTAAACTGACTGGGTTCCGGTTCCCCCCACTATTGTTTAGTTTAGTTAAGTGGTAATTTGTGACAGCTTCACATCATCAAAAGAATGTTTCACTTCCCCTCCCCTCCCCCAGGAGTTCGTGCTGGATCCACCACTGGAATCAATAGACACTCTTCCTATTCTTTTTGTCACCCTTGATTGTGTAGGGGCTCCCTCGTACAAATAAAGAAGCGGTAATATTACAATCAAGGGGCGTTATATATTAGGTATTTTTTTAGTTACCTACCCCTAACCGCAAAGGGCCATCTTTCGTAGAATAAAAAATATTACGTGATATTCCAATCATGAAAGGGGAGAGGATGCTGTAAATATATTTCTTATACATTTTGTCTGTCCTGCTTATCAAAAATTACTTTCTGTTGGAAGGGTACTGAAATGAGAGGGGCAAAATAAAAAGTCGTACCCCCTCCTACATGGTTGCTCAAATAAGTACTAAAGAAAGCATTTTAAACTAAGATATTTAAGATTTAAACTAGGAAACTAAGATATCCTTACATTATGTAAGAATGGCATATTCAGGATTATTATTATTATTATTATTATTATTATTATTATTATTATTATTATTATTATTATTATTATTATTATTATTATTATTTGAATGTTTTTGGAGCACCGAAATTTTGTGAGACGAACAATGATATGTAGAGGTTTAAGATGGGTGGTCATAGAGGAGGAAAAACAGGATTTTTCTCTCTCTGACTCTCTAACGTAAAGATTATGTGCTGAAGGTAAGAAGCATCATCATTCTATAATAGGTTGCTTTTACGTAGAATATCAATTACTTGAGTTCTCCTCCTTGGGTCTACTTACCTTATGTAGTAAATTCAAAACATATTTCAATTCAATACAAATACATTGTAAAACTTTTCCGTAATTAAACATCTAGGGCAGTGGTGTCCAATTATAATAAGCCTGAGGGTCATAACTGTCTTTACTAGTAAGGTGGAGGGCCGCAGCTAATAATAATAATAATAATAATAATAATAATAATAATAATAATAATAATAATAATAATAATAATAATAATAATAATAATAATAATAATAATATTATTATTATTATTATTATTATTATTATTATTATTATTATTATTATTATTATTACACTACAAAAGAAAAATATAAAAAATATATTTGAAATTTAACATTCCTATTCAATGTGACTAATGAGGGTGACTAGCAGCGTTTACAAGGGCTGGGGTATCTACATCCATTCCTCTTGTAAAAGATGTAACCCGCAGATGTAAGAGAGAAGAATCTCCAAGGCAGCTTCTGGAGCGATTCTTTGCAATTTTCATGGTGGAAAATGCACTTTCGCACAGATAAGTACTACCAAACAGTGACACTATTTTCCAACACAACACACAAAAGCTAGGGAAACGTTTGTTAGAAAGTAGTCTGAAAAATCTACTCCTTTCTTTGTTCTTGTCTGAAACAATGGGTCAGACTGAAAGTCACAAAGTTCGAGCTGTAAGTTTGGAGCTTGTTCTTCGATGTTTATTGTTAATGCATTAGTAAATAATGCTATGCCGTTTTTTTTAATTTGTCAAAATCTGAGAATCTCGCATTAAATCCATTCATGATACTCTCGATGTTTCTACAGAACTCAGAAAAATTAAACGCTTCCTTTTCAAAATCTAATGTCAGACGATTGCAGCTTGGAAAGTATGCTAAATTGTGTTTATCACAAGAAGTGGTGTATTTCTTGCGCGCTATGGCTTCTAGACAAAGTTCGAGGAAGAAAGGGTCTGATTTAAAAAGCTAGATCAAATATAAATTCGTTCATTGAAGTAATCGTCCCTTTCAGCAACGGTTACATTACTGACTCCAGTGTTGTCTTGGATGCCTGCTCCTTTTTGTTGTATAGAAGCGCTAAATGGATGCCTTATTCCGAAAGAAGAGTGGAAACATTAAATGAATGAATGAATATAAATTAAAATATTATCAGTTATAACAATCGTAAATCATGAAAGCTTTGTGGGCCGCAGGAAATGGTTTGGCGGGCCGCATGCGGCCCGCGGGCCGCCATTTGGACAGCCCTGATCTAGGGAAAATTAAACATTTAATAGGGACATCTGTTATCAAAATATCCAAACACGTAGATAGAAGACTATCTAGTGAGAAATATTGTGAAACTTTATAAAATTCTCCAAATTAGAATTAACATTTACTGGGAAACATTCGTTATGCGCCAGCGAGCATATGGTGAGCAGTGAGCACAGGGGAAATAATTACGAAACTGTTTGCAAACAAAATTAGGGACGCTAATGCAAGTGCGACAGCGGCATTTTTTCTTTTTTTTTTTGGTATCGTCATGAGTTTTACACATACGTTACAATTTGATTCTTTCCCACATAAAAAAATAAATAAAATAACCGTAGTGTAGTGATAAAAATGACAACGTCATTTCCATGGGATCGAACCTGCTACCTTCAGCATACAGACTCGTTGCTTTAACTAACTGAGCTACTTGCTTTTTACGTAAACTGAGCCTGTTCCGGTAAAGACGATATTTCATTACGATCGTCCTACCAATTCGTCCTTTTCCATAGATAATTTCCACTATTTGCTCTATCTTTATGTTAATACTTAGCATATATTCATATATTTGGAATTTGCAGATAATGCATATAATAAGACATACTAGAAATATTCGTTAAAAGTTTAGTTTGTAGATTTAATCCACATTTCTCTCAATGACATAGATGTCGCTGCTTCGTGTTGAAATGCAGAATTCCCTCGTGTTCTTGAAAATTTCCCACTTTAGCAGAGTTGGTAATTCTCGAGATTTCTGTCGATTTAATGTTTTTTGCTTCTAATTTCTTTATTTTAAGCTAATATGTAACACAAATATTAAAAACGGGTTTGTTATTAACCTGTCCTGCTGGGGAAACCTTCCGAGATTTCGAACATATAAAGAAAACGGAGATATTTTCAAAAAACTTCAAAATAAAGAGACGCGTCATTTATTTTGCTCATGGTAGTACACTGTTCAGTTGACCTCCTTGATCTGGCTCTTCAGGCGTAGATGCCTTGTTGAAGTAAAGCTTACATAAATAGACGTAACATTTGTGTAAATAGAGGGAAAACTTTTGTACAACAAATAGTAAATAAATAGAAGTAAAGTTCATGTAAATCCAAATAAAAATAAAAGTTCGTGCAAATATATTAAATAAAAATAAAGCTTGCTCAAATACAAAGTCAAGTGAAGTTTGTGTAAATAGAAATACAAGAAAATCTTATTCTGTAAATGTCAACTAAAGTTTTTTTTCCATTGCTCTTATATTTATTTCTCTCGTCAGTACCTAGTTTTGTAGATGATAGTGTAAGGAGGATATTCTTTGCTTTCCTTTTCAAGAAAAGACTATATCATGTTTACAGCAAAACTACATCGTATTGTCTTTTAGGGAAGAGTAAATATCTATGGATACGGTAAACTTCTTGTTATTTGAAATTCCGCTCATTTTAACAACGGAAACGCCTACACTCACGACATATAAATCGAGACTAAACAGAAATCGATTTTAAGTTCTAAAATTAAACGATATCATAGCTTTTGATAGTGGATTGTTCTCTCACACAGCCATGAAACTTCAGGAAGGAATTTTCCTCTCAAGTTTGTTTCTTTATTAATTGAGAAGCTTTCACTTTGAAAAGCCAATCTTTCTTTCTCTTTCTTCTCAGTTTGTATGTGTATTTGTGTGTAGGCATGTATTTTTTTTCTGCAAATAAGAAAACAATTTCATAAATCATGAAGTTTAATATAAGAAAGTTTACTTTAGTAATAATAACTATTAAGTTCTTGGAAGACATGTTTCTTAGAAAAAGTAATATCCTACATCAATTTTATCACTAAAGAATTCGCCTTTTTTTATCTTCCATTTTGCGTGGAGTTTTTCTCAGAATTATCAGACGAATAACGAATAAAACCTTGCTTAACATACACATTCATTAAAACTCAACAGGTAAAAGCCAATTAAGCACTCTTTGAGATGGTTTGGCGAGATTCGTAAGCTACTTATTATTTGATTTGATTTTTTAAAAATTTAGCGTTTCTTTCAGCAGCGAGGCTATATGAGACGTGGACCTACAGCTTCACCTGGAATCCGAACCACATGAGCTCCCGCCGGGAATCGAACCCAGGTTTCCCACATCAAAGGCGTGTACGCTAACCGTTCGCCACAAGAGCGATCGTTTATTATATTATTATTATTATTATTATTATTATTATTATTATTATTATTATTATTATTATTATTATTATTATTATTATTATTATTATTATTATTATTATTATTGAGAAACGAAATTCAAAACGATGCATCAAAACTGTGTAAAAACATCTGAACATCTTGGGAAGCACCCTTTTGCAATCATTACACAAGAGTTTTACCTGGTCGCGGTTAACAGCTAGCTGAATCTATCGGTGTTTAACAACTTAAGTTTTCAGAATATTCTCTCCCTGCTGCTTCTAGTAAATATTTGAGATTGTTAATACACATACTTCGCGTTAAATTTTAAAATATCCGTTAATATTCACTGAATACCCGCTGCGGAAGAATTTACTGAATTAAAAAGAAACAAGAATTTTACGAATGATCAAAAAATGCACCAAAAGATTGAGATCTTGACCAATAATTAGTTTTTGGATCAGGGGCCACAAAATTTTTGAACGGCCCCTAAATCGAGTTTTCATATTTTCTACGGAATAAGCACATCATACTGAGTTAAGTGATAGTTTGGGTTTGGCATGTAGTTCTCCAGATATAAAGCTTACGAGAAAATTTTTGGTTGAAATATATTTTTTAAAAATACATTTTTGGATCAGGAACCAAATCCAAAAAATAGTAGAGGAAGTGCGGGTAATTTGGACCCCCATTTTTATTTTTAAACATAAATTTGTCAATATACAAATGTATTGTATACTATTAGAAAAAAACAATTCTTTGTTTATTTGTACAACATTTGAACACAACAATTTCACTTACGTTGTGTTAAGTTTTCAGTTATTCCTTGTTAAATAAAAAATGGCGAGTTTTGCCCATTTGCAAAATGGTCGGATAAAGTGACCCCCGGGACCACTTTAGCCTCAAAATTTCAACTATAACGAAAAGATGTAACCACAGAAAATCACTAGTTATCACAAAAACATAAGTAATAAAAGTAGACGAACAATAACCAAAATAAAAATGTACTACGCGCTCTTCATTCAATTTTACGTCAGAACAATTAACAATTCAGAATTATTTGAGCATTACTTAGCAACCCCGAGCTGAGCAATATGTTATCTATTATTTACACAAATCACAGACACAACACTCAATAACATCTAATCCAGTGCATATTTCATGCTACCACTCAAAACACTGTACCACTGCACTCAATTCTCACCACCACAATCTTCGCTAAATTTTTACGATGACAGTATAGTGGTTAGCAGTGGCGCATTTAAGGGGGGCTTCCGTACTTAAGCTCCTCCGAAATTTTGTCCTATTTTTAAAGTAAATGAAATATCTTGCAGAATTTTCACATTTCCAGGAATAAAGTTAGCAAAATTCCCCTGAATGTGTAAATACACCACTGGTGGTTAGATAATATCATCTACCACTATAATCGCTAATTTTTTTTACTATGATGCATCACTTTTGTGTATAATAGGCATAAATTCATAAATTTCATGTTATTCGTGTAATAAATAGTAACACAAACAATAAAACACTCTATTGCTATGAAAAGGTCGGGCAAAGTGGATCCTATCCGAGTTTAGCCGCTATGTTGGGGTCCACTTTAGCCGCTAATAGTGATGTTACATGTTTCTTGAATAAATTACATTGTATTCATTTTAAAGTCACACCAAGTTAATGTATCATACAGCGATATTTCATTCGTGATACAACATATTTATATAATCCTGCATAGGGCCTATACAGATTATAAGAAAAAAAACATAAACAAACAGCTTTGCCAAATATTAGAATCTTCTTCACACACACATATAATAATACCTCCTAACTCGAGTTCAATGCCTTCCTTACTGAAAGTTTACGTAGATGACTAGGGAAGAGAGTGATACCTTCTGACAATATTACTAATTCGCTGTCCTTATTTCTTCCAGAGAAAAACAGAGGGTCCATTTTAGCTGCCCGGGTCCGCTATACCCGCACTTTCCTCTACCATGTATAGAAATCTTCCGATTCGAACGAGGATTTCCAGGAGTATATGCAATTAGCATTTCAACATCATTCTTTATATATAGTCTACAAGATGGAAGGGAAATTAACCTACAAACTGTGAGAGGCAATATCCTACATGAATAACAACAAAAGGAGTCGCAGTAGATCAGTGGTAGAGCGTTCACCTCAAGGGCATGGGGCCCTTCGTTTGAACCCAGCTTCCACCAAGTGGACTTTCCTGTGGACAAACAACTAGTGTATGGGTTTTCTAGAGATTCTTCCATTATCTTCATTCCGCCATTTCGTTAATTATCACCGTCACCGTCTCCCTTAGCCTCGGAGCCTAACTGTGGGACAATTAATTCAAATAATAATAAACTCTCTGTAAACATGAATCCTTTAAGAGCTCGTTAAAAACTTATAGCTTTCTTTATGAATATTTCAAAACTATTAAAGTTTTATTTAAAGTTTTAATGAAGCATATCTCTTCAACTAGCGCATATATCAACATCGGTCCACATGTAGAAATAAACTTTATTCACGAAATACACTGAAACAGAAATTGCACAGGCGTAATTATCTAAAACAAATGAGATGATAAAACTTACTTATAACTGTATACCAAATTAAATATTTCCCATACCAAAATTGACGGGACTAGCTCATAGATACAATATTATTAAGAGATAAGATGAATATTAAGAAGTTGATTCTACGTAGTAATTCACGGCCGAAACGAAGTCCTAGAAAGCCTACCACTATAAGGGCATCATAATTCAATATTTTCCAATAGTGTTCTTTTCCCCTCTATCTTCTCTATAGTTAATTCATCGTTCCTTTTGCATTCACAGATAATTTTCTATATTCTCCATACCCAGATTTCAAACAGTAATTTTCACTACTATTTCGTGCTATGAGTTGAACATGATTCAAAAGATTAAAATATGCTTAAGTCCAAACTTCTAGTAAGAAAGATAATAGTTTTATTAGGATAATGTTATCGTTTGGTTGTTTCAAAACAATACTATTTTCTTAACTATGTGCGGATTATTTTTCTTTCTCATATTGAGATTTTTCAAACGGACATGGTTGTTGTTTCTTCTTTCCATCTTCATTCCGAATTTCCTGTCTGACTACGACTACGCGCAGAGATATTCTTTTTACGAAGAAATATTCTCGTCTGTGAAGAAATCAGGATTTCCAATCCAATTGGGAGACGAACGAACGGAAGATATGAAATAATAATAATAAAAAAAAGTATTCGTTTCCGGATTAAAGGAGAAAAAATGTCCGAAAGAAAGACGTTCTTCCTTATTTCATGTGAACAGCTGAGTTACAAGAAGTTCAAGGACGATACTTTAAGATATAACCCAAGAATTGAACGTATATGTGTATAAATTTCTGCATGTATCCAGTGCACGAAACAAAATTGATTCAAATGACATCTTCTGGAATAATGAAATGGAAAACACACATTGCAATACTTCAAAAGTGATTTTCGTTTCTCATTATGACGCTATGGTAGACTTCTATACTACCGGTATGGCAATTCAATACTAAAACCGGAAGTAGATATATCTGGCTGCAATAGAGGTGGAATCTGTTCTTCAGACCAGCGGTGAAAATCTTTCTTCAGTATTGGGGGGAACGGGTAAGACTGTTCCCATAATCTTTATTTCTTTTTCTTTAAGCGATGTTCAAAATATTTATAAAGTTGAAAAACAATTCTGTGAAAGACCAATCATGCAGAGTTGTCTTCAACATTGGGAAACGGGCAGATTAGAGGTTTATTTCGGAGGGACATCAACTTCATCTCCCTTTCCTTATGGGACCATATAGTGAATATCATGGTCCCATATCCATCTCCCTTATCATAGCTCATCAGTGTCATTCATTTAACTAAAACGATATTCCTCTTAAGAACTTGTAGCACATCATCTTAAATCGCATTTATTGTTGTTCTTGTCCATCTATCTATACGAGTACATAGCCAACTCAAATCGGCATGTTCTCTTTAACTATACATTTTCTGAACACTCCCAATATATACATTAACCAATATGCAATGACCAGCCAAAACATTATGACCACCTACTACATTTTGAACGATGCCGTTGTGCTGACATAAGAGGTATGATACGAGCCATAGCAGAAACACTCGCCAGTCAGTGTGATACGTGTGATTAAAACGAGGAAAGCTGTCGCTATATCGGAGTTTGATAGGGACCAGATTGTTATGGCCAAACGGTTGGGAACGAGCATCTCGGAAACAGCGCGACTTGTCAGATATTCGCGAGCTGTCGTGGTTAGTGTCTTCCAGAGGTGGGAAAGGACGATGAAACTAGCATCAAACTACAAGATATGGAGCGGCCACACATCATTAAAGATGTTGAACGTCGTAGGCTGTAGAGGTTGGTATAACAGGATAGGGCGCAAACTATGGCACAATTTAACAGAAGACTTCAACAGTGAACAAAGCACGAGTATGTCTGTACACACAATTCATCGTACACTGTCAGATGTAGGCCTCTGTTGCCAATTCCACATGTTAATGTTAAAACCATCATCGATAACGATTGGAATGGACACGTGCTCATCGTCATTGCATCGCAGAGCAATAGCACAAAGTCGCATGGTCTGATGAATCGCGGTATTGCCTTCATCACATCGACGGCAGGGTCAGATTTCATCATCTTCCAGGGGAACAGCTGTTCGAGACGTGTACAGGTGAATGACGACTGGCCGGTGGTGGCTTCATTATGATTTGGGGGACCGAGTCATCCATGTGCCCGGTAGCACGTATAGAGGACACTAGGACCGCTTCTAGTTATCGGCGTCATTGATGATCACGCACACCCATTAGGGCAGGTAGCCTATGTTTTCAGCTGGGAACGGCATATTTCAGCAAGACAACACTCCTTCTCACAAGCCAACGTCGTGTCGCAATGGTTTGAAGGCCGCAGTGGTGAATTTCAACTGCTGAAATGACTCCCAAATTCACCCGATCTTGAAATAATTGAACTCTCTTGGGGTGTAATTGAATGCCAAATCCGAGCTCCGCCTCCGCAGAACTAACAAGAATTAAGTAACCTATGTGAGCCGATAGGGTGCGCCATGCCTTCAGCTGCCTACCGAAGTCTCAATGCTTTCATACCAAACCGCACTGTTGCTGTCCTGAGAGCCAAATGTGTATATACTACATAATAGGAAGGTGGTCATTACGCTCTAGCTGCTCAGTGCATTTTCTTAATTATGCAATTCTTTTTCTTCTTTCTTAATCTTAATTGAGGTTTTATATCTTAAGATACTAACCTAGGTTCGAATTACATATATCATTAGTTTTGATAGTAATTCTAACAGTTTAAAAAAATGAAAATGATGGATGATGTTAGAAATAATAAAAGATAGCGGATGAAACTCGGTTCCCATTTAGAGTAATGAGATGAATTATCCATTTATTTATTTTGTCACCTAAATATCTTCACATATAGGAATCAGATTCCAAGTATCTGAGAATAATTTGAGGAAACCAAGAAACCCCAAAATGCATAAAGAGGAAATGTAAGTACATTAATAGATTCATCACACTAAATATACAGTGAAAATGGGTGGTCTTTGATTTTGTTAACGCGTCAGCTTTTTAACACGATATGACTACGGCGTTGTATGACACCAATTACGTACCTTAAAAAAAGTTATAAATAATACACGAAAATTCGTTTCCTTCCCTCTGTACTTTAATGTGCAATGAGATTAATCAAAATAATTATACAGTCTAAGATTTGAGATTTCTAACTTCTATTTCAATCATCATATGAATATACATTGCTGTTATACAAAATGTTTCTCTCATATTCACGTACACCTCGTCCCAATGTCACTCAGATTAGCGTAAAACCACATTGAACAGTACGATCAATTAGGCAGCGCACTGAGAATTAATCGTGTTATAACATAATTACAATCAAGCATTTTGGGATCGGTTTTAGGTCAAGTTTTTGTATTTTGTTTCGTGTCCAGGTACTCCAGTTACACAGCTGAATACTCTATTAATTAGGCCTAATCAAACCACTACATTGATTCTTGAGTGCTTGTGTGTTTTCTCTTAATTAAACAGCCATTTGCTCTGTACGTCTAGTTAACAAACAAAACAAACAAACAAAAAAAAAAAAAAAAAAAACTGCTTCTGCTACTGTGAAAGTGATTTTTACATCAATTACTTACAATTTTCCAACAAAAGGCGAAATATGTTCATGTAAAATGTTTGGTGGTCAGTTACTTTTCTCTGGTTCAAATCAGAAAATGGAAATTGAAACCTCTGTAGATTAAGAATTATGAATAGAGATATGAAATGAACAAAAACTCAGTATCTCTAATCACCATTACACATATATTTATTTGCACACGATTATTACGGTATTGGAATGCGAAATGCAAATCGAGTTGATTAATTTCAACGGCCAATTTCTGGTAATTGGTAATCTAGCTGCATCCGTATGAACGATGGATACAAATATTTCAGTTGAAAAAGTTTTGGTTCAGTGAAACAGACTTCTAGTATTGTCGCTCAAGATGGAAGTATACAATGGGAAACCATGATCAGAGATGTACCATATTGTTGAAACAATTTAAGTTTAGCGTCGGGATGGGTCAAGTACCGTGGGCAGAAAACTTGATGATAGTTGGCACATGCTTGTGCAGAGGCATGGATAGTTTATCTACGCAAACAAATGTAGTTTTTTAGTTTTTTTTTTCCTATTTGTATACTTCTTGGCAGAAGTAGTTAAAGGGAATTGTACTCTGTACTGGAATTCTAATCTTGGAATAGAGGAACGAAATAATTTCGCACTGATTAGTCCTGTGTGGAATTTACAAGAAGGAGCCGAGTAAATAAAGAAACGGTTTACCGGATATTTAGAAGTGTGATATTGCTTGCAGTTAGGCAGTATTGCAATAGATATTGAAGGTAACACATATGAAGAACGATTTTTGTTTGTTTGTTTTCTTGTAAATCAACTGAAATTTCAATTATCTGATTTTACTAATTTCTACTTCGCATACATTTTAAATGCCCCTTACTTCATGAAAACTAAATTTTGTTACATGTAATTTTAGTATTTAATAATGAAATGTAATAGAAGTAATATTACATTTATATAGGGTTAAGTTCAGGTAAGCTCCTACACGCCAAACTTACATACTAAGTAAGTGAACGAAACGAAACGAAACCTAACCTAACTTAACCTATTGAAAAGTAATTATTCCCATATTGAGAAGCTGGCGGGGCTTAACGCAATAAATTCCTTTACATACCGTATAATGCAAATTTATTTTCGAAAAAAAAAAAAAATCAGGAGACATTTAACTGGTTTTGAAGAATAAATCAGTACAATCACTTTATAAAAATTCCAGTTTATTAACACCCCCCCCCCCCACACACACACAAATAATTTTAGAGATAAATCAATGGGCTAAAAATAAAAATGTCGCAGCTTTTCAACACCGTTAAAAAAAACAAGTACCCTTTTTAATAAAAATTTAAAAAGTGCTATTCTCCCTAAGAGAAGTAGCGTAAAGCTCCATTCCTTTTGGATGTTAGTAAATAACTTAAGTTAATATATATTAGAATAAAATATATTTCAGGCAGAAATAAAATAAATTTCAGTCAGACGCACTCGCCAATCCAAAAATAATGGTCGCCAGTATCTGTCAACATACAAATTATGAGAGGGTCCCCCCATAGCCTTTGGTTTGACAAAGAAAGAGATTGCATCAGAACATAAAATTTCAAAACCAGACAATTAGATTCAGGGTAATCAAGTTTGAAATGGACAATTCATATTTAAAAATATCTTATATCTTTCGATTGAAGGTGGGAAAGGAGGAGCGAATTACAACGTTGTGAAGACTTCTTTCCATGTCCGTTGTAAAAACTTCACATTCCGTGTTTTCTCTTACTAAGTGACAATTGTTTTCGTGCAAAACAAACTGCGCAACCCTGTGAGTTTAGGCAGAAACCATTCCTACTAGACACTGGTGGCCAGCTCTGAATATCTAGTTGCCAATGGCGACCTGACGACCGGTAATTTTGCTCCCTGATATATTTAATGTATTAATATACAAGGTATCAAACGTTTACTTATGTAATTGAGCACTATACTGTTGTACTGCATGTTCGCGTGTAAGTACGTAAATGTGGCATTATAAATTCCCAAGTGAAGAAACTAAAAGAAGTTCTGGGACCATTAATCTCCAAGAACACGTCTGAAGAATTACAAATGTTTTGATTCAAAATACCTGCCGTTAATGTTTACTATATACAGAATTATTAGAGAGGATTTATTTAAGAACTAGTTTGAACACCCAGAAACACATGGAAATTCATATAATCCCACTGAAATTTGAGTAGTTTTTATACATGCCAGCATGTCTTCAGAAAGCAGTTTATTTCCTTGTTTTCCGGATATCCAGTGCATTTCTTAATGTTCATTATCGTTTGATGTTATCGTTTGATATTATGACGTCTATTGGTTCAAGTTCCCGTGCCTCGACTGAGGTTTTTGTTGATTAATTCCTTCCTGAACTCAACGCAAGATTTCACAACATTGATAATGATTAAAGAAACGGTACGAGAGAAAAGCTTAAGATATTCAGAGTAGATAACAAGAAATAAGGATTTATGAACAAAAGGAAATTATAATACTGTAAAACAAAACAAAAAAAAAGTCATTTTAAAACTTTCTCGTTAAAGGTTTGCTTTAAAAATATTTTAATTGTGTCTTTAAACTATGATCGGCTAATAATTCTTTCTTTATGTGTGGTTATAAAGTTCAACAAATGCCCACTGTTTGTAATAAAGCTTTAAATATTACAAAATCTGTCTGTATTTCATTATAAATATGATGAGGAAGAAAATTTAAAAACAATAACAAATGGTTTAATTATGTGTATGCAATTAAAATGTAAGTTGATTCATATATTGTAATAAAGATCTTCAACCTATCAATTAGAATCCATTCTCAAATAGAGGTATGTCTTCTCATACATCCCAAATATTTCTCTTCTTTTACCCCGAAAGTAAATCATAACGACGGTTCAAGTAGTTTATTCTCTGCTACCAATTTTGTGTGAATCATCGATACACTTGATGCCACCACATGACCCCTCAGGTTACCGCGACACCCATGTTGGAGAGCTCTGGTCCAGTGGCTAGCGCGTGCACCTTTGGTGCTTGTGCTCTAGGCTCTATTTTCGCTGGAAGAGCATTAGACACATCACAAGTGTTCGACTTCCATTTTAAACTGTATGTCTCATATAGCCTCGGGGCTGGAACGGCCGGTAAAGCAACAAACAATTATACTCTCGTCTGCATAAAGTAGTCAACGTAAGTACATTTTTTGATTGATTTGTAATTTAACACTCCTTTTCAACATGAAGGCAGTGGCGGATCTAGCCCGAGGCCGGGGAACCTAGCCCCCCCCCAAGTTTTTTTAGTGAAAAAATAATCCAAGCTGTTATTTATACATCCTTGAAAGTTTGTAGTAAACTCATGATATACGTATCATAGTCTGGGGGCCGGCTGCCCCCCCAGTTTCCACCTTCTAGATCCGCCTCTGCATAAAGGCTGCATATACGAGACAAAACTTATTTAAATCGGGATGCAAACCACCACTCGGATATGAATCCGAGGCAACTGCCCTCTCCAGGATTCGAATATGGGACCACGCACACGGAAGCAGGTCAGTCACAGCCACAGTTGAGTGTTTAACCACAAAAGACACTTAGATACTAATGATTCTACGTATTTCGAAACCTTGTTCATTTGTAGTTAGAAATAGCTCCTTAGGGATTATACATTAAATTTGCACATATGACCCTCAAGAGACTTTTGTTTGTGGCTGTGCAATCTAATCGGTACATATGGGTAATCATATTTTCATCTTGGATATCAGGGTTTCATTAAACAATCTTAAATAGTGTTTGACTTGTTATTACAGTATGACATGACAATATATCAATCGGGAGGCATGTAGATGATAAAATTTTCATTACCAGATACGTCTCGTAAATTGATACTTGACAGGATACTTGAAATTCAAGACTTGTCTTGCAAATTTAATTTAATATTGCCTTCTTAAATATATATTACACACACAAAGCAGCTTTTTGTCATTTGGCAGTATTAAAGAAAAAGCGGTAAATTCACTCCTTTTAAAGCCTAGACCATTTATTTGGTAAAATCACTTGGTGTGTGCAGCATAAATAATGGAGAGGAAAGAAAGCTATATTCCTGAGAGGTTCTTGGGTGAATGAGTGGAAATCGTTGTACCACGGACACTGATTTCACAAGCATCCATCAGTCTTTCCTCTTTCGCTGTCTATCGATCAGTAACATGAAAGGAATGAACAAGCAAGAATTCCCCAATAGGGAAAACTATCGCTGAACATAAACACCAAGGTCTTTCATCCATTATGTGAAAATGTACCACAGTATAAATTAAATGTTATTATTAATCCTACAATATTTAGGTATTAGTGTACTAGTATTAATATTACGAAAAGAGATGTCCAAAGGTAAGACATAAACCAATCCGTTCTCATTAAGCTGGACCAAATGGTGTGGGCGAGTGTAAAGCTTCATGCATTGTTTTCGAGAAAATCGATTTTTTTACGATAACTGCGCCACCTATCAAGATGAAACCGATACTAAAGTAGGGTCTATATCCTCATCAAACTTTTCAATTTAACGGGGTCTACTAAAATTCCAAAATGAAATTTCCTGACTTCTACGTGACCTCGTTACCAAACCGTAAAATTTCGTAACATTCAAAAACTAATAACTGGAGCGATAAAAACTAAGTGCCTTCTCACAGTTGAATAAACTGGTTAGATTGTCGGTGGTTTTGGCGATGCGATGCGATTTGCATCGCCACTGCTCAATGATGCCAGCTGAAGGACAATTTTGAGAGCGAATTTCGGTGCGAATTAGGCTGAATTTTCATGCATGCGATAGAACCGTGCTATGCTTGCGATTTGCTAGCGTCTAAAGCCGACCATAGACATTTGTGGTGGTGAATTTTGACGTTTTATAGAACAAAATTTTCCATTCGCTACTTAGATTTTAAAAATCGTAACCCCAAAGCTAAATTTCTTGACTTTAATGACCGTTTTCTGATTTCGTGATTTTTCATGACTTTCGTGATCGATAGACATCCTGTATAACACTAGTAGGTGATAGTACAAATATAGTGTAGGCAATGAGATAAAGCCCGATGTCATGATTCAGTCAAAAGCATTTTTGGAGTAACTATAACATTGCGCATAGCGAGACACATATTAATCGATAGAAGATATCAAACTGAGGAAAATGTCATACCTGAGAGTAAATACTCATGAGTAGTTTTCAAAAAAATAAATTTTACAACGTTAAAAAATACGCCATTTCTTTGCTAATAATAACTGATAGTTTTCATTGCTGGAACTGATTATTTATTTATTTATTTATTGGTCGGTTGATTTGTTGCACTGACAAGTAAACCTTACGTTTGGGTGAATCGAGTTGCTGACTGAGACACATATGAGAAAGTAGTACTAAATATGGTCAGTATTTCTAGAAGTTGTAGGTGCGAAGCTCCAGGGGTTTAGGAGATACAGCTACCAGAACATCACATGGAAGTACAGAATAGTCTTCATACAGTTGGAGGTAAAAGCCCTGTAAGACCTCTTGTAACGACAAAAGGTGAATAACAAATATATGGGTACATATTAGGACTAGGGGGAAGTCATATAGTAAGGGTATACCTGACGGCAGCCATCTTGAAATCCGCCATTTTGAATTAAGGTTAAGTTTTTAAAATAGGAATAGGGTCATATGATACATGATTTAAGGCGCAAATTTAATCAGAAGAACAATAGTGACGTTAGTTTTGATTTACGCGCAATTGGTAAAAAGTTACAGGGAGATTAAATATTGTTGCAGCGTATGTATTAGTCCTTTACCCCACCTTGTAAATTTTGTGTTAATGATAATGATTAAATAAAAAGCAGGTGGATAAATATTAGGTCTATGGTAAGAGTTGCCTTGATGGCGGCCATGTTCAAATCCGCCATTTTGAATCAGACAAAAGTTTTAAACAAAACGCATATCAGTGACACCTTTTAATAGCAAATTTTACCATAAATCGGACGGTATAACCATTTTTGCTTTATCATTAACCAGCACAAAATTAAATGGGAATAGAGTAATTCCATAGAGGACTTCGGGCTAGAAGTTATTCAGAAATACAATGGTGGCGTTACAATGTTAGTTGTTTGATGCTGTACTTGCACGCCATTTCGTGGTTTTTCTTGTATCCTGTTCACATCTATTTCTCGCTCGCTCTTGTCCTTTGCTATTAATAAGGTGTCACTGCTATGCGTTTTGTTTAAAACTTTTGTCTGATCCAAAATGGCGGATTTGAACATGGCCGCCATCAAGGAAACTCTTACCATAGACCTAATATTTGTCCACCTGCTTTTTATTTAATCATTATCATTAATACAAAATTTACAAGGTGGGGTAAAGGACTAATACATACGCGGCAACAATATTTAATTTCCTTGTAACTTTTTACCAATCGCGCGTAAATCAAAATTAACATCACCATTGTTCTTCTGATTAAATTTGCGCCTTAAGTCATGTATCACATGACCTCATTCCTATTTTAAAAACTTAACCTTAATTCAAAATGGCGGATTTCAAGATGGCTGCCGTCAGGTATACCTTTACTATATGACTTCCCCCTGGTCCTAATATGTACCCATATATTTGTTATTCACCTTTTGTCGTTACAAGAGGTCTTACAGGGCTTTTACCTCCAACTGTATGAAGACTATTCTGTACTTCCATGTGATGTTCTGGTAGCTGTATCTCCTAAACCCCTGGAGCTTCGCACCTACAACTTCACTGAAATACTGACCACATTTAGTACTACTTTCTCATATGTGTCTCAGTCAGCAACTCGATTCACCCAAACGTAAGGTTTACTTGTGAGATATGGCGTACGTAAAAACGTAGGTTACATGTGTAAATCCTGTAGATTTAGACTTAACGTACAGCAGACGTATAAGTGAAAAAGTAGGCTTTATATGTACTTTCCATATAAGAGTTCCGAACAAACGCGCTTTCCGTACGAACGAAAGAACTGTATACAGGTGGTCAGGTTCTCACATACAGATAGATGTATGTAACATACAGGGTGCGGAAAAAGTCCCGGAACGGTCCAATATCTCGCCAAGTATAAAGATCAGCAAAACAAAAATAGCACGTGTTAAATATTTTTGAAAAAGCTATCCAATAGTACCAAACGCAACCCCTATCCTCACCCCCTTCCGGGGTACAGGGAGTAACTTTAAAATTTTAAATGGGAATCGTCATTTCTTATTACAGATTTGGATTCTCCAGAAAAAGTAACAATGATCTGACCCAAAATTGAAAACAGTGTTTTTGCAGATGGCGTTTGAATCGATACACAAAAAAGGCGGTGCAGCAAAGCGTTACGAAAATGCAAATTGTCAGTCCCGTGCTCTGTGGCCGTACTGTATCAACCAGTATGTTGCTGCTAAACTTTGGTATTACGCGCGCACCTTTCCCCTCCCTTCTCTTTACGCTCGCCAAATAGAATTTGTATTTATGTGGTTTCTTTGGCGGGGCTACTTCTTCCGCCTCCACCACAACACTATTTATCTTCCTCGCAGCGAAGAGGGCCTTGGACTCGTAAACATTCGTCTTAAAAGTCAAGTGTTATACATGCTAGATGCGTATCAAGACGTTGAGCCCCACATGGACTATACACGGGTGTGGATCGAATGTTTCTGGCCCGAATACTCTCAACCACGGAATCCGCCTTTCTGCAGATTTGGCAACTTATGTCCTACGTATGTCACCAATCTTGTTCAAGCATGGACATATTCTGGTGAGCTTGCTTCCCCTACTACATATACTCCCCAAACCTTATACCGGCAATTGTGGAGAGCGTCACTTGTAGATGTGAGAGTCCGGGTATAAGATATGTTCCCCAATAAACAATGGCGCCATATTTGGCAAAATCAACGAACCAATGTCCTCCCTTTGCACACACAAGCAGTATGGACGACCATAGTTCATCAACTGCCCGCCACACAAGAAAGACTTCTGCGCATTGGACGTACCACAATCCTCACCTGCAAATATTGTGGCCACTCCGACACACTACAACATCGCTACATGTCATGTTCAGGTGCCGATATTATTTGGAACCTCCTCCTTCGTATGTTGAGCTTGATCTGCCGTACACCTGTTCCTTTATTTACCGTAGATCTCCTAGTTGGCCATAGTACTTTCGACTCTTGGGGGAAGTCACAGTATAAATTACCGCTATAAGCTCAAGGAAGAAACTATCTAATGTTCTAATATCTGTATTACAAGAGTTAGAACATTAATAATGTTCCTTCCCGTAGCGATAAAATTTTAATATTTACGGTTGTGACTTCACTTAAAAGCCTCTACTGCGTTTTAGGCAAAATTTCGTGTGTGTGAAGAAAATATTATTATATGGAAAGGCCCCCCTACACCTTTCTTTTTCCCATCCTTCAGTATCTATGCAACTTAACATCTGATAGATGGAAATGTGTATTACATATTGCATGTGTAATGAATAATTCTTGCGGCCTGTTCTTTCATCACTTCCCTTATGCGCTCACCCTATAGACGAAACCATTTCCCAATCTGAACGTGCCCAGGTAACTAAGCTCCCAGTATTAAGGCTAGGGACCTCCGCGTAGTGTATTCTCCTGCTCTTCGCGTCCCGGCATCGATCGCTGACGAAAGGGGACCTTGACCCAGCTGGAGTCACCACGAGACCAAGAACAGCTTTTGCATGTGGCGATGCGATTTTCTATCCCGTCAGCGCGATATATCGCTTGCATCCGTCCTCCACTAGGGAAGATTGCATTTCCTCCTTCATACAGTCATATCTATCTTCTTCATCGGGGAGCAACAAACACTATATTTTTCATTTGACGTTATATCGCGCCCTATATTTCAAACACGTACTTACAACACAAGCAGTTTTCTTTTTTGGTCTATTAACGATCACAAGGACATTTCTTTTTTTTTTTTTTTCTTTTTTCGTAAGGGAAATTGAGAATTCTTCGTGTTCCTTCCTAGAGATGACTCATTTCCGTTTATAACAAGATTTCCAACTGAGTAGTAAGCATTGTGACAAGAACATGCAAACAGTTTTTTCTTCCTCTATTTTCCTCTCTATTATGATGAGAGAAGAAAGTATCGATTTTTTTTTTTTTTAAAAAAAAAAAGGAAATTCGACGTTTTGAACGGATTTACCATGTTTCATGGTCTCTCCGTCCGTTCGTCCCTAACGTATATGCACTAGTCTAGAGGCCATACTGTTCAACGTATCCAGATCAAACTTAAGGGTTTTATAAGATTCTCTAGATGAAGATTAACATTTTCTTCCTGCCCCTAAAAATAAAAATAATTTACTGAAGACTGAAAATCAAAATTTTGTTATTTTTCTCGAAAACGGCTCTAATCTAATATATAAAACTGAAACTCCTTATATTTGTGACTTTGCACCTCTTAACCACCCGACCAAGAGGTTCGGGCCTGAGATGTTTTTTTTTTTTTTTTTTTTTTTTTAATCATTTCACTTTGATGGTGAAACTTAGGGAAGGGAGAGGAGGAAAGAAATTTTAAAATGATCGAAAATGAGCGATATTAGTGTTGAACCCATAGTTTTCGGGGTCTCTGAGGATCTCTGATGCCGTTTAAATCCAAACTCAGCCTGCATTACCCTTTGTGTCCAAAATGAAACGTATTCATCCCGTGTAAAGAACGGGTATTCTGCTAGTATTTCATATTTTAACAAATTAATTATTATTGATATCCCTAAAATCAAGTATCAGTATTTGACATGTATCAGCGTATCCCTGAAATGGAGTTTAACCGTCGTTTTCCTAGGAATAATCCAGAATGTGCAGTTTAATGTTGGGAATTTCTAGAATATGACTCTTGCAATTTTGTTTAGATTTCATAGACATTTTATTAATAGCGTAAGCTATTTCTCTTGAAAATTTTTCAAAAGGAATAACTTCTTGTTGAGTTTCTTTTCGGACAATATTCTCAAAAGGAGTCAGACGATTTTTTAAAAGTAAATATTGTACTAACATCACTAATTATATATATATATATATATATATATATATATATATATATATATATATATATATATATATATATATATATAGTTTAAGTGTTTCTCCTGGAAAGGTTCACAAGGAATTTCAGCTTCTAGAAAAAATGTTACCTTTAATTAAAGAAATAGAAAAGATGTGAGAAGAAATGAATGAATTGGTATTGATCACTTACCTCGTTATGTACAACGCCGTTCTTATTTCCTTTAACATTGTTGGGTATCTTCCCCGCAAGTTGTGACGACAACTGAGCTTTGGTACTATATTTTAACACTTCCTTATGGTGTAGTGAGCCAGGGCTCTGTAAATAAAGAAAAACAATAGAGAAATTACAAAATGTGATCCAAATGACGCAATTTTGGCCCAAATGAGAGCACATAGGCTCTCTACATATTGGCGAATCACTTTCTCTAATGATTTCAAATTAAAACAAAAAAAGTCCAAGAGTATTCAATTCAACCAAAGTTGGACTTCTACAGTTAGAAAATAAGACAACGCTATATGTACTGTAGTTTTTACCCTCTGGAAAGTTACATATTGCACTAGTATTCGTCGTGGGTGAATGAAAAGTATTAATTTGGGGGATGTACAAAGAAAGTTTTAACAATGTTGTAGCGTGAAATTAAACATATAATATTCAAGTACATAGTATTCAACGTGTATAGTATTCAATGTGATATGTAAAAATGCTAAAATTTATACTTCATTCGTTACAGTAAGATACCGTATATATAAAAAGATACAGTGTATGATTGAATATATGTGCTGATCCAAATACGGGGAAAAATGGAAGAAAGAAACTTCTGGCGTAACAGCCCTTAAAGGGTTAGGGCCTACCAACCAGCTTGTGACACTTGTGCCTTTTGAGTGATTGTGTCAGACACCGGTTCCCCCTCGCCGTTAATGATGGCTTCCTGCATTGGAGTTCGCTAATTGTTTCTCTCAAGTAATTTCCCAAGTAGTCGGGTGGGTGGACGGTTCAACGCCAATACTATCTCGTGAATATGATCTGACCAGATTCGATACTGCAAGTGGCCGAGGCTTCGGAAGGACCTTTCCAAAAACAGCTTCCAGTATATCTTTGACAACCGGGAGAAGAGCAAGGACAAGTGCAAACTACTTTGAGATAAACCATTTCAAATATGAGGATGAGTAGAGGTTAGTATTGAAATAAGATAAATGAATATTCTGTACTGAACAGCCTGATAATTTATGCATATCAAATTTTTAAAAAATCGTATATACTTTTCTAATGTTGAATTTTACAAGTTATCCTTGATTCATTTCCTCGTATCCAAGTTTCGCTGTGAAATTACTAATATTGGCAATACACATATAATATTGTTAGCTGCCAACTTAATAAGAAGAGCGTTCAAAGTACTGAAAAGTAAAAATATACTTTCATAAATTCAAAGAAGCAGCAAACCAAAAGATCTAATTTTTAAAATTTAATTCCTCAAAGCATGCACGCACTTCGTTCAATTCTGGGAAATGGCTTAATCTGGAAACTGCTAATAAGTTTTCCGAAGTCAGCCAGCCAGTTAGTTACATCTCAAATAGATCTTTTATTTTCCTTTGCTGCCATCACATCCAATTATCCCAATTTGTTCCACAAGAAAACTAAAGAAGAAGCTGATGCTTGGGTTTGAAAACCCAAAAAAGGTCAAGGTTACCAGAAATACAAGATATGAGACGTAACATCACAAATCAAATAATTGATCTGATTATATAGCGACTGTATTTCTCCATCTTTCAATCTTTATCCGATTTAGATTTCGTTTCTCTCGCTCTTTCTAAATCTTGCTTTTTATCAACGGAAAATTTTATAACCTTAATACAAAATGTCTAAGCAGCAGTGCACCTTAATTAAAAATCCGCGATATTATTTAAAAAATATATATATATATCTATTTAAATAACAAATAAAAATAAACTTTCAAATTTCGGAATATCCTTCTCTACTGGTTTAGTGGCTAGCGCATGCGCGTTTGGTGCACATGGTCCCGAGTTCGATTCCCAGTAAGAACCATTACGGTTGTTCGGATTCTATTTTAAACTGTATGTCAACGTTTCATATAGCATCGATACTGAAAAGGAACACTAAACTTCAATAAAAAAAAATGAATCAAACAAACAAGCAAACCAATTTTGAAACATATTTAGGCCTACGTAATTTTAAATTTATCTTAGATAACATTACTGAAAGTTAGGGAATATCCGGAGAGGAAAAGAGTATTTTTGTTTTAATTACTCTGTATAACTTCCTTTGCTGTAGTCTAGTGTTTTTCAACCTTTTCTTTAAGGCGGCACCCATTCATGATATTATCCACAATAATGATTCTCAGTGATTTCGTCTGTGGCCCAAGCCCCCTATAGTTATGCCTGTGAATGTTACTCGCACAAAATCATAAGAATCAATATCTTGAGACAGTAAATACGCTGAAAAAATTTTCATCTCAAGTTTGTCTCAAGTTCTCTACCTTATCTCAAGTTCTTCATTCGTTTTATATTCTGTATTTATAACAAAATAATCTCGTGACACCGTTTGGTACTACCACGTAACAGAGCAGAGTGTCCCGACATCCGAGTTGGAAAGCTCTGCTCTAGTCTAGCGTTTCTGAACCTTTTTTTCCTTTGGGGCATACCAAAGTACGATTCAAACTTTCGTGACACCCCTGCATGTGATTTTTTCCCCTAGATGCAAAGAAGCAAACACATAAAAATACATACAATTTTTAAAAATTATGGAGCGACTATGAGATACAAATCTCACAAGCAAATTACGTTAAGACCGCATTGCCACGTTACATGAATCTTGTAGCTGTCATAAAAAAAAATCTTGAAACCCTACCATATTTCACCATGTAAATATAGTCTTGAAAGGGACATACAACATTTTTCCCATCTTGCAAGGAGTTGAACCACGTGCAACTTTCTTGGATGTCTTGCTTGCTACCTGCTATCGCCCTCCCGCTGAAATAAAGGAAAACACAGTTTTGCCGCTTCCGAAACAACGGATTCTTTTGGACAGGGAGGAGAAGTGCGCCAAAATACACGATTTTAATGAGGAAGTTCATTATTTGTCCACTAGAGTGCAGTACTGCATGGGTGGAGATACCTTTGTTGCTTTCAGGAAGTTGTAACATGTAAACAGTAAATAGAAAGATTGGGTTGCAAAAGTTTTTTTTTTTTTTTTATGACAGCTACAAGATTGATGTAAAATGAAAACTTGGTCTAAGACTCTTGAATAGAAACATTTTAACATAAAAGAAACTTACGAAACTTAAGCAGGAATATGAGAAAGAAATATTACCATCAGAAATATGAGAAGACATCAAACGTAAAACTAGTGAGATATTAGAAGATATTAAAAATCTCGCGACACAGTGGTTAAGAAACACTGCTCTAGTCGATGAGACTACAATATGAACAGTGAACGGCTCTCACATGTTAACGAGTTAACGGCTCCAGATCCAGGGTCGGATTCACCACTAGGTCCAGGTCTAGGGGCGCATGTTCGACGAGAACTTCATTAGCAAGGAGAAAAAAATGCAAAATTGAGTACTACTACTACTACTACTACTACTAATAATAATAATAATAATAATAATAATAATAATAATAAACATGAGAGGTAAGAGTAAACACCTTCTAAGTAACAATTTCTTTAGCGGTATATTGAATGCAGTCATTAGTGGTAGAAGTGGAAGTTTCACGTTGTACTTTTAGTAGGCAATTACGTAGAGGACAGGGGCGTAACGCTGTTCTGCTGGACCGCCACGTGCTCCTGCGCATGGCAGCACACTATCACCATAACGAAATTCATTAAAATTTATACAAAATGTTGAAACAAAGGCATACAAAATAAATAAATAAATAAATATGCGTTTATTTGTTATTCTCGTGTTAAAATTTTGTTGTACGTTGGGGTGAGGGACAAAAACACCTTTTGGCTTAGGGGTGGCAGAACATAAAATCCGACCCTGTCCACATCGTTATTTGTTGAAAAGAAATTATTTCTGTTAGTTCTCCAGATAAAAACAACTATGAGTTCATTTAAATAATACAGAGTGTTGACGATAACCATGAGTTACGCTCTTAATTTGCTTAATGACAATATGTATGCGACAAATATTGTCAACATGAGATTTGAATAAAATTGAAAAACAAAAAACAAAAGAACAATAAGAGAAAAAAAACTTGATGACGTTGTTTTGACTAGTCACAAAAACACAGGAGCCAGTCTGGGGGTACAGATCAATATAAACAAGAATGAAAGAACGCAATTGCATGAAGAAAAGAAAAAATAGACTGAGAATAAAAATGGTATATCCTGAATTCTCACCCCTTTCCTTGTGCTGCAAAACACTTCCCATTATTTTGTTGGCGTCCATCAGAAATGGCAGCCGAATACAACGAGAACAATGTTTGGGAGCAGTCATCGCCTGGCGTCCTTTCAACAATAAATTCTTTCTTCGCATAGCAGCAAGACGTTCTATTATGTTTCATGTTCAACATAAACGTTTAGAAGGATACTAAAAAGAAACACTGGAAAATTTCCAAATGATTTAAAAGCAAGGAAATGGAATCGCAAGAGAATGCAATAGGTTAGTTTTGCCAGAAACTATTGTCCTTTCTATTTTTAAGTTGCAAAATTCTTTGTAGATAGTATGCGCGTTACTGTTAGGATCATGTATGTCACTATTAGGATTATAGGCGTCACTGTTAGGATCATGTGCGTCACTGTTACGATTACGTGCGTCACTGTTAGGATTATGTGTGTTAGTGTTAGGTTTACGTGTCACTGTTAGGATTATGTGCGTCACTGTTAGACGTTAATTAAACGTTTTATAATTGCGTTTTCGAGAAAATCGACTTTAAAGTTAGAAATGATTATCTTATGAACTAGGCCAAATACAATAGAACCATTCTGGACATAGAAAATCCCATTTTAAGCTTATTCTTTTGCCGTTTTCTCGAAGTCAGGCTTGAGGGACATGAAATAGACACTTTCCGTTGTCCATTTACTTTATTGTTTGTCCCTCGTTGATTTTTCCTGAAAAACTAAGGACACCTATAATATCGTAAAGTTCAGCCAATCTGGATCAAACTTGGCATGGTGGTACACTTTGAGTTCCTATACAAGCGTGTGATAGATTATGTTGCACATACTTTTGGTTGCCAATATATGAACCACCACATTTTGGGTCACACTTTTGAAAAAAAAAATCAACCGAACTCGCCCGATCTGGTGATGAAGATCACATGAAACAAAATTACGAAGTGCTGCTATTTGAGGCCTGCCAATAACTGATTATATTATATTATTATTATCTGTGAACTCAGTCAGTTTAAGTACATCGTAAGAAGGTATACACGGCATACAATTGTGTCCCCCGTGCGTTTTCTCAAAGTTTTCCTGTTTCCTCTAATTCATTTCCATTGACCATTTGTCTTCTTTGGCCTACGGCATGTTGAATGTTGGGTCATATTGCCTTATAATTTAGCATATTGCATTATTGTCTTAGGTACCTTATAATTTTAACACGGCACAAGTTTATTGTTCAAAATATCTAATTTTATCACTAAATTTCTAAAAAATGAACCATCACACACCAAACTTTACTTTCAAAAAATTTCGGATTTTTTTCTTGATTTTATCATTGAAATTCTAGTATCAAATCAGCATTCAAAAAATTGTTTTCATTTACTCTTTGAAAGAAAATCAATAGAAAATCTAGAACGTGTTGAAACGAAGGAGCTATCTTTTATATCATTGTTATAAAAAAGGGAAAAAATCAGTTGGGCTCGACATGGGATGATGGTAATGACTCTTCTCTGGAGCTAGGCATAAATGACGAAATATTAATGGCGACCATAACATGTAACGTACTTGTTCACTTTGTCTCCAACCACTACTGCATCGTTCTCTCTCTTTCTCTCTGTGTTTTCATTATCGTTTTATTTTTAACTTTTCAGTCTATCTCGTTTTACGACGGACATATACTTCACCTCTATGAACAACTATAAAGAATGAAAGATCATAATTTTAGATCTTTCATGAACGACCATATCGCTCAATGACCATTAAAAAAATACTTTCATGTCTTTTTTCAGCATTGCGTAAGGAAAAAGAAGTATTTTTGTTATTTTTTCAAACTTTTTGCTTCACTAGCACATATACACTCTATGTAGGCAATCAGCTAGCTATGCGTGAAATGGTTTCTTTTTTGCCTTCTAGTTTTGAAGCAAGAATCAAATCTTCGGAAAATTTTTGCGTAGGTTGTTCGATCAATGAAACTGCTACTATAATGCAATATTGGGCATACATGTATATTTCTTTTATATGTTTCATACACAGTTACGGAAGAAAAACTGTGTGTAGGTTGAAAACAAGTGAACTAGAAGATTGAAAATACTTATTTTATTTTATGATAGATTGATATGTTTTTATTCTTAATTTTGTTTGTTTGTTTACTTAAATGGAAGTTTGATAATACTAACCTATTTAGTTGTGGTAGTTCATCAAGTTGTTATTATAATCTCGAGTTTAAGTTTTGGAATTATGTCCGGAGTCTGAAGGAAATGAATGATATAAATGTACAGTAAGTTAAAATGATGGGAGAATTAGTTTAATTTACATCTCTCTAGAATATCATTTCCCAACATAGGGAGCGTCCTCTTTCCCTTAGGTGATAGGAAAAACGAGCATGGAAGGTGCACGCCAAGGAATCATCGTATAGGCGGATGGAAATAATGGGAAAATAGAAGTAACGTTTTCCTGTATTCCTATCTCAAATTGAACTTGGAATTTGTGCTGCTAAAATTATTCGATTATATTTTCTGCTGACATTAGGATATCCAAATATTTGTATTCGTTTTCGATATTCAAATAATTATTTGTTACCTGAATAACTGTTTGAGTAATTATTTCAATACTGGAAGAGTGAGTTATTGAAATTTTAACAGCACTATACTTGGAATCATATAAATTTGCGAAATGGCCAAGGTGAGGAACTTATACTTTCGAGTGTAGTGTTCTTTTCTGGTATCAGTTGACTTAAAATTTTTAAGCACCGGTGTTGACCTATAGTTTAATGTTGACCTACGCTGTATGTAAGATGTTGATCTACAGTTTAATGTGAAACTCAAAGCATATGAGCTTCCAACAGTAAGTTTAACGTGGAAATCCGGGTAGCAGTCTGCTCCAAAGCTATATAATGCTAAACACATAGCCAAGAGGAAACAGGACGTTCTTTTTTACTACTAATGGTCTGTAACATTGAATCTATAATTTAACGTGCAACTCAAATTACGTTTAAAAATACTGGGAGTCGCGCTCAGTATTACGCACAAAAGAAGAGTGCGTTGGCCACTCATTTATTTTTGTTGGTAGGAGTTGAAGTTTAGCGTCTCCTTTCAGACCGAAGCTATAAGAGGTGTGGACCTACAGTTTAAAGTGAAATCCAAACTAGGTCAATGCATTCACATTTCAATGCTTTCCCATCAGGAATTGAAACCAGAATCCCGTGCACCGAAACATCGGCGCAAATCTGTCTTCAACATTGGGGGGGGGGGGGGGGGTAGGACCGTTCATATATATATTTAGCGATGTTCAAAATGTTTATGAAGTTGAAAAACAATGCTATGGAGGGTCAGGGATGCAGACTTCCCTTCAACATTGGGAGGCAGGCAGATTTGAGGCTTATTCTGGGGGTGAGGTGGAGATGGGACATATTGTGGTAGTTGAATCTGATTTCTGAGATGAACCTGTTGTATATTATACAGTAAGGGATATCAATTTCAACTTACTTTCCTTTGTGGCAGTCGGACACAAATCACGTTTCTCCCCAAAAAACACATTTCAAATCGGATTATTGGGAGAAGTCCCTCCAGGTCCATGATTGGGGACATGTCCCCCTCATCGCCCTGGGATTCGCGCCAGTGCACCGAAACCACACACGATAACCGCTAGACCAAAGGGGAGGGCTACTGGGCACTTGATTAAGCATGAACACCAATTGGCATAGAAGAAAAAAAAAAAAAAAAAAAAAGTTGTGGGTGTCTGTTGGAAATTCATCTACATACGTAGTACTGGCTCATCAAAATTTTCATAGATAGTTCATGGTTCGAAAACATTGAAATTACATCTTTTAGTTTTACGTCCCACGATTATGTCCTTTAGGCTAAAGGAGATAGACGAATAGTGAAAGTGAATGATTATCACAGAATTTCTGGAATAAAAATATTTGAGGAAAGGGGAGAATCCCGAATAAAACCTATGCACGCAATGTTGATCATCATAAACAGATCAAGGTTCGAATGCACGAAAAATTCGGTTCATATGATTTATAATACTGGTCTGTAAAATTAATATAGGAGCAATATCATTCTATAATATCTATTGTGCAATACAGTAGAGCGTCGATTATCCGAAGTAATTGGGGGACATGGGTGTTCGGAAAACTTGTTTGTTCGGATAATCGAACTGTACATGTTTATTTGCCAAAAAGAAGTACTGTACAGTAAATTTATTCATAAAAAGAAGTGTGCTGATTGTTGAAACACAGCGACTGGCGGCTTGGCCGGTCAGCAGCGCCTTATGAAGGCCCCATTAGAAGCAATGTTCCGCCAGCGGTGGCTCAGTGCGGCGACTACTGTGGGAAACTTGGTTTGGGAGTGAGGGGGATGATGGACGGTAGGGTGGGAGAGTAACAGGTGCGAGCGAGTACATAGTTCGGTTAAGCGGTCGTTCGGTTGACCGACGTTCGGATAATCGACGCTCTACTGTATTTGAATAAAGAATTACAAAAAAAAACTTTTGGATTAAATTTCAGATTTTTTGTCAAGAATTGTTACAGCAAGATACAGAGTATGCCAGCTAAAATTTTATTTCCAGAAGTTAAAAAATATTATTGAAAAGTGCTATTACTAATAGTCTAAATGAGTGGTTTCCAACCTGGAGGACACGAAGAGTGAGGAAGTGGAAACGTAAGCTACTGACAGAAATAATCTGTGAAATTATGAATAAAGCACCACTTGTAATTTCAGTTACAGTTTAATTTTAACAAACTTCAGAGATGTTATATGTTTGACATTTTGTCTTTTGTCACTAAAAGGAAGGGAGCGTGAAGTAAACAAGGTTGGGAACCACTGTGCTAAATACTCCTCAGTTACGTAGGCCTATGTATTCTATTTAGCCAGAGGAATTTCGATTTCCTACACCGTTGAACTGAATACCGCCCGTCTCGATATGTCATGAAATCATGAAATCCCCGTACAATGGGACAGGCCTCAGTTAAAAAGGACAGTGTAAGGGGGAAAAGCAAATAACACCGAAGAATAAAGTACTTTCATTAGTTTCGGAAGCATCTCCCTTCAATGAGGGAACGATGAATCTTTTAAGTACATATCGTCTCTTACTGCTTCTGCCTTTTATAATATCCACAAAACGACAAACCGTGAACAAACAGGCCTTCTTCATATATGGAAAGCGTATCTTTTATGTTTGAAGAGAACACTGCACAGAGTTTCTCATACGAAATACTCGCTTATTAAGGTTCAGTCATTTTCGGCATTTATTTATGGCATTCATACTTCGTAGTACAGTAGACAGAGAAAGAAGAACACAGTATTAGAGTTATATATGTAACGATAACCATTTGCACCATCATCGCTTCCAAGCACTGGCGGATCTTAAGCGAACTCAGAGCAATAAAAGTTAAAATTTTACCGCTACAAGATAAAGGAAGAAAATTATCTAATATTGCTTTTTGAAACTGTATGAAGCTTCTTCTCACTTAGCTTGTAGCGATAAAATTTAAACTTTTACTGATATATGTAACTTCCCTCAGGAGCCACCACTGCTTCCAAATCACTTGCTTCAAATTGAGAAGTAAGGGACAGGTGGCTCAGTGATAAAGCGTTTACCTCTGGTGCGTAAGTTCCCTGTTTCGATTCCCGGCTAAGCAAGTTTGTGGTGAACAGCATCGTATCCGTGAGTTTCTCGGGATACTCCCGTTTCCTCCCACTTTCTCATTCCACCAATTATTCCATCGTTATTCACTTGCCTTACTCATCCGTCTCCCTTAGCCTAAAGGGCACAATCGTTAAACTGAAATATTTAATTTTATTTTCATTTTCATTTTGAGAACATTTTAGTCTCATCACAGTCATGAGGTAGTTGTTATATGTTTCTACCTCGCCACCTACTAATTGTGGTATTTTCTTACTATTTATTTTTCATTTTCCAACATATCTTCTATCACATTCTTCAAAATACAACTTCTCAATGTCCTATGACTAGTTCCTTTTCCTTTTTAAAATTACCTTTAAAATTCTTCTCAACCAAATGTCTCCACTTTTCTTCATACGGATACATTTCGAAAGCACGAAATAGTTTTCCGGTGGATTTTGCGTAATATTATCTTCCCGCTTCATACTTGAAACCAAACATTTAACGAGTTTCCTTCTCTTTTTACTAAAAAGGCCTATAAAAATATGCTTTCTAAATGCAACTTCTGCCATTTCTATCCTTCCTTTTATTTCACGTTTGTATTTTATGCCTTCGTTATTGATAGTAACCCAAGTACCGAAAATTATCTGTTTTCTTCCCCCTACTTTCACTACAGATCTCTCTGTTCCAAAATAGCATTTTTCCCTTCCCTTTTTTATGTTCTTATCCAGTTACAGAAAAAAAACGATAGTAAAAGTTAGTTAAGTTGTAAATGGGGCGAATCTAAGCGGCTGATAACAATGACGTCAATGACAAATAACCTGTGTGCAGACGTACGGATGGTCTATTGCGCGCGAGTATTTGGTATACATGGTCCTGGTTCAAGTTTTGGTGGAAGAGCATTGAACGCACTGCAGTTGTTTGGATTCTAACATAAACTGTAGATCCACGTCTCACAAACCCCTTGTTACGAAGAGAAGATAAACTTCAACGAACAATCATATAACTAAATTGATTACGGAGAGAAAAGAGATTGTGTTATTTTTGCTGGCATTTGTAGATTGTTTTGTCTTTCAGTCTCAGCTAGTGGGTCTCGTATTTCTCTGAAGAGTGATAACTCATCATAAATCCTGCATTTAAGTCAGGGCTATAAAAGCTGATATTTGCGCGGCGTAATCTGTCAATTCACATTAATAGAAACCAAAAACAATCTATATTTAACACCGTTGCAGTTTGTCAGTCTTACAGACGCGCTGACATCGTACATTCACAGATTACCAAAAACAAATAGATAAACAACAGCTAGTTTTTACATAACGACGGTGCAATACTGTTAACATAAATATTGATCACAAACAAAAGGTATTGTAATAATTTCTTGCGTTTTTCACATGTATATTTTAACGCACATTGGTAATTGTAAAGTCAAGAATAATTTATAATCTATATTTTAAACTATCGCATTTTTAATATTGGAGAATAAACGGTAAATCACTTATGCAATACAAGTACATCTAAAATGCAGTCGGAAGTTTAGTTAACACTGCGTTAATTCTCAAAATGAAGCTTTAGTGATAGTAGAAAAATGTAACAACACAGACCATACATTTAAATATTCCGTGTACTAAAATTTAAGAAAGAAATGAGACACGGTAATATGATATTTAACACATACATCGTCATTATCATATTTTTGCACTAAATTGTATGTTTTCCATAATTTAATTTGCATGAAACCAGCATCACTGTATTGTTAATTGGGTAATATACGTCCCAGGATACTTATATGTTGTAGAAAGTAAAATAAGGAAAAAGATATACGGGTTTCGCTGGAAATTAATTGTGACAAGACACGAACATTTCCAAAGGCATTACTACTTCGTAATAATACAGTAAGCATCTACATTATTCATAACACAAAATAAAGGCTCTTTTAATACGTAAATACGTAATATTACTGAAATATTACTGGAAGATAACTTTTTTGGGGGGGAGGATGCGCGAACTTATATTTTTCTTTGTCGTTTGAGATCTTTGGACAGCTAACATTTGTCACTTTCCGAAACCTTGATTTTCCTATCATCTTGGAAAAGCTTTAAAATAAATAAGAAGGGAGGACGGTGGCTTACTAGCTTGTTTCTGTTGCTTGGTGTCCCTGGTTCGATCAGCAGACAAGTAAATTTGTGGTGGACAACATCATGTCCGTGAGTTTTCTCGGGGTACTCTCTATTCACCTACATTCTCATTCCATCAATTCTTATGTCATTATTCATTTCTCTTAATCATGTAATGCCCTTAACCTAAAGGGAATAATCGTGGAATGTTAAGCTGAAAGATTTCATTATAAATTGTGAAATAAATTAGAAACTTATTATACTTTTTTTTTTTTAAATTGAATACTGTAGCTAAACATAAATGCTTATAATATCCTTTTAAACCTCCCTATAATAATTTTCCAATAAACTTTGGTATAGCATATTTTGGAATAGAAGGTCAAAAACTTATTTTAAATGTTATTATTTATATAAACTAATTTTCTTAAAGACATTCCATTAGCTTATTGTAGATTGCACTTCAAATATTCCAGACAAACCACAAAATAGAATCTACATTCAGTTTCGCAAATGACATATTTTCCAAAAATAAGTAAATAAAATTAAAAAAAAAAACAAATGAATATCTACCTTAACGTCCAACGATTATGTCCTTTGGGCTAAAAGTGACGGATGATTAATGAGGGCGAATTATTATGAAATAATTCGTGGAATGGGAATCTGAGAGGAAACGGGAAAATCTCGAGAAAACCCATGATTACGAGATTGTCCGCTACAAACATATATGGCTTGGATTGAATCAAGGACTTCTCGGACCAAAGGTGAGCGCTAGATTGCAGTGCACTTCCTCTTTAACGACGAGTTCTAGACACTGGTAGACCTTATTACAAATAAGCAAAGTAGTAGCAGTAGTAGCTATTATGACCGCCATTTTCCTTTGTAATTTAGCAGCTTTTGCTGTCATTGTGCAGTTAATATTTTGATATGTTTGAAGGTTTGCTTAATGGAGACGTCAGTGGGGACGCTTCTTCTTCTAAATTATTTTCACATTTACTAGCTATTTCAAGAAAGCTAGTTAAAATTCAAGGAGGTTCCAGACCCGTTAGCAATACGGTATGTGTTAACACTTATTTTTATTCATTTATTTATTTTTTTTAAAGTGAAACTTATTATTCAAAAGTTTAAGGTGTCACGATAAAAGAATCTGCTGACTTAAAACAATCAATGGAGTTTGAAAAGAAGACCACGAAAAGAAGTTTAAACTTAGAACTACTTAATATTTCTTACCAAACTAATTCAAGAATTCTCCAAAGAAAATAGAGAAACAAAGTTCCACTTTCCTTTTTCTGTTACTAAATGTATCCTTAAAAGAAAAACAGAATTTTTCTTCGCAAAAAAAAAATAAATAAATAAATAAATAAATAAATAAATAAAAATAAAAAACACTTGTTTGCAGATACTCTGAATAAAAGATAAATTTCGTTTTATCTATAACTTTTTTGTTGTTGTTGTTGTTGTTGTTGTTGTTTCCTTACAATGGACAAGGAAACATTGACGACACAAGCACGATAACAGGGCAGATGTTGAAATTCCGTTGGAAAATCAAAAATTAAAACAGAAAATCAAAAATTAAAACATGTACAGCCCAATCTTCCTAACAAGCTATTGGAAAATCTTCAGCTATCAAATAACGATGTAATCGCTTATAAGGGAACATCTCAGTTTTAAAGAACACTATCTGAGCTTAACAGAAAATGGAAATTTTGGTATAATTTGATTAAGTGTTCAATAGTTTTATAGCTAAGTTTTTGAACAATAACCTGAATTAGAGAAAGTCCTTCACGCTTGCAAACCTTTTTAATCACAGGAGGGGTTGTGTCTCAAAGCCTGTGGAGCTTTTAGAAAAGTAATAACTAAAAAAAAAATGTTGAGAGAGAGGGGGAGAAGGAAACGAAAGAAAGAACGTTCCACGGTTATTTCCTTTAAGTTAAAAGAAGCAGCATGATAAATGGAAGTGAGGGGAAATTAAATAATTGGTAGAATGACAATGTGGAAGTAGAGAATGGGAGAACCACGGATAATATGTGTTGATCACAAATATACATGGTTGGGATAACAACCTGGGACCTTCGCATCAGAGGTAAGTGCGAGGACCATTTAGCCACCATGCTTTTTCTCTAAATAAATACGAGTAAATGAACAGTTACTCCCTCCTTCAAGTAAAAACCAGTAAATAAACAATGATTTCCTCCTTCCCCATAACGAAAACTTCATATAGCCGTTATCTGATTGATTTCATTTGATTTTTTAGTTTAGCGCTCCTTTCAACAGCGAGGCAATATGAGACATGGACCTATAGCTTAACATGGGATCCGAACCGCATGAGCTCCCGCTGTGAATGGAATTCGGGTATACCACGGTAAGGGCGCGTACGCTAACCGCTTAACCAATACCCGCTATCAAATATCATGCGGATAAAGAGGATTGACAAGCTTGAAATGGTACGGGTACCTACTATTCATGTAAAATGAGCGAAGGATAATTTAAGATAGGAAAGTTTTAGAAGCCAAATCATAAAAGAAGATTGTAGGATAATAGAAAGTTAAATCGTAGAAAAATAGATTGTGCTATAAAAGTCCTGATTAACTTCTAACAGAATAGGGGACATTGTCGAGTTCTATTTATGCGGTATTAAGCCTTCGGGATAGAATTAATCAGTTAGTAAAACTTATGTGTGAAGGATGGCCCCAAAATTAATTCGCCACCTTACCTACAATTTTTGGACACGACGAGCAAAGTAATAAAATATAAAAAATGCATGTCTAATAATTACAAGATAAAATGAAACTAAATTTGGATTAAATCACTGATTTATTAAAAATAAATTTATAATTTTAGTCAACCTGATGACTTAGAGACAATATAAACAATATCTCATAGCGCAATTTTATTTTATAGTGTTTTTGAAGTACAAGACTGCTGTGTTTTCTACATTTTAATATTCTTCAAATTTTCAATATTGTGAAAGGAAAAAGAAAGACTACGTTTACGCCCACTTCAGTCGTTTTTAGCCAAATATAGCGTAACTCAATTCAGATAAACGACCTACAGTCAAAGGTTCTGTTTCAATAAAGAACTATTTATATTCCGATGTAATTTAATAAATTTATATGGAGAGAAATTGTATGCGTACAAGTGACTGTTTTAACATTGTCTCTTTCCTTTCTTTAACAAGAAGAAAATTACGCCAGACGACAGAATCTATTTATATGAAAATTTCTCTGTCCCATGGCTTCTTTCACCAGGTCAAGAACCTTTGCTATAAAATTGTTCCCTTTTTCCTTCTTTCGTTATTCTTCTTTCACCAAAAACAAAAGGGGGAGTTTTTGTTCTTCATATTCTGGCAATTCTGAAATCTATATACTGTAATGAAATTTAATACTGTATACTTTTTGAAAGATGACATTTAAAACTTTTTTTTTCGCTTGTTAGGTTTGTATTTGTGTATGCTTCATCAAAAGTTAGAAATAGTATTTGTTACTTCACTCTTATCAGACGATGGGGGGCTCTTGTAAAGTGCTCACCCCTGTTGTGAGGGTTCCGTGCATGTAGCGCCCGTAGACTTAGCGCCCAGTGTTTCTGGCTCACAGAAGGAATTTTATATTGATTTTATCTCACAATCAGGGATGTCCAGTTCATTTTACCACTCTTTCCACAGGTCGTTAATTCCTGTTATTTTCTTACATCTATGTTCCGTGTACTTAGCGTCCACTAAGTAAAACTGTTATGAAGAGGGAGAAAGAGAGAGCGAGAGAGGGACAGAGAGACCAGCCAATAGCACTGATTATGACGCTTCAATGAATCATAACCTCCGGGGGAAAGGGTGAAGCGCAGAAACGTAGTTATATATATATATATATATATATATATATATATATATATATATATATATATATATATATATATATATATATATATATATATATATATGCATGTATGTAACTGTACTCCGTGGTATGCAATGCTCTACAATATTTAAATGTACTATAAACTAAGGTTATATATTTAGCTTTTAATGTGAAAACTATGTAAAACACCTAATCTAGAATACCGCAATGAGGATAAGGCATACAAAAAACGGTGAACATATTCTCACGACTGAGAACCGGGACAAAATGTAAACTGGCGAAACACCGGGATAAGAGTCTTCATGGAGATCACGGTGGTTCAGTGGTAGAAACACTCACATCTGGTTCATGGGATCCCTGGTTTTATCCCATTTTGCGTCAAATGGGCTTTGTGGTAGTCAGACGCTGCGTGCATGGATAAACTCGGAGTTCTCTCGTTTTCTCTCACTTTCTTCATTCCACCATTTCATTCATTCTCACAATCACCGTCTTCTCTATCCTACTCCTATCTCCTTAATCGTGGGATGTAAAATTCAAAGATTTCATTTCATTTCAAGAGCTTTCAAACCGGGCCTGTCCCGGTAAAAACCTGACATATGGTAACTCTGACTATATAACAACATCGGTTTCGATACCAAAAAAGAAAAAGTCAAATTATCATATGGTATTACACAGTTTCAGAAAAAAAAAAAAAAACATCTAACAAGCTAGTCGCATTAAGTCTGATACATATTTCACAACTTTATGCGTAATATAAATGTATATAGTTAAGCAATTGATATCATACACTACAAGCACTGAAAAACAACGAACGTTCTCTAATAAAAAGAACGTTACTTTACGAACCAATAAGTTAATTGCTCTACGAACCTTATTGTACACATTATACCCTAAAGTTACAGCCTTATGCAGTAATCAATTCCAATCAGATATTGAACGAGTATGGTGTTTCCTTGAGAATAATCCATCACTAAGTTGAACAAGCGCCTTTGAAGGTTAATCGTCTTCCATTTTACCCTCTTCTCTTTACATTCTTCAGTTTCTTCGGTAATTCATCTCGCTACTCTTGTTTGATGCAGTTGAAACCATGGCCTCATCCTTTGCAATGTCCATCCACAAGGAAGGATGAACAGGTTCAACCTTTTGGAATTTCAAATTCGAACCTTCTGTCAATTTACTCGTTCGTGTCTCTTTCTGTAATGTTACTATATGAACGGGTATGTTGCGAGGAAACAAAAGAGGATAGCAAAGAAATCGAATCGTGAGATCACCATAAGATGAAAGTCGCATACTCCAGAGACTACCTGATACGTAATGTTGATCAAAATAAATTAGGAATTCTTCAGTTTCTTCTGGTACGATTTGCTGTAAGTAATCCATCCCTTCTGACCCTTGTCAGAGAGAAGGAAAACAAATCCGTCCACCATTCCATAGAAATCGGACTTTCTCATTCTCCCTGTAAAAATTAATTATTCACAGGTAATTGTTTTATTGGATTGTAACGAGTTACAGTATAATTTCCCAAAGACTCTTCTCATACAATTCTGCTGTTCTCACATGTAACACTTCCCAAGTGTAACACTCCGATTTTGATAAAATTTAGCAGGTAGATATTACACATGAAATAAACGAATGCATGTTTTTTCTTTTCAGCGGAAAAACAGTTTTAGGGGGCAAAAGCTCCCACCCAAAATTTTGAAATTTGAGTCCCGAAAGGCAAGAAGTGAACCGAAGTGAATAATATTGTGCACAGATGCTATAAACGTAAAACGAAGGAATAGATGTTTCGTATTTTCCTGGGAAAAACGGTTGGACATAATTGCAACGATAGTTTGTGTAGGAACAGTATGCAAAAATAAAGAAAGAAAGAAAGAAAGAAAAGAAAAGAAAAGAAAAGAAAAGAAATGATTACGTGTTTTTGATTTTGTACAGAAAAACAAAAGTGTGACAAAGGGACCCCCTCCAAAAAATACGAAATTCAACTCCACGAGCCCAGAAAGAAATATACTGTAATAAATGAAAATGTCCACAAATATTGTAGACGTAAAATGAAAGAATACGTGTCGTATTTTCCTATGAAAACTACCTGCGCTTCTGCGGTAATAATTACTTTTTTTTTCGGAGGGACTTTAGTCACACCTCAGTTTTTCCGCAGAAACTAAAAACACGTATTCGTATATTTTTTTGCGTATTGTCTCTAAACACAGTTTCGTTACAATTCTCCATGTCCTTTTAGGTACTTTTCACTATACTAATGAACACTTTGATAAATCGTGATTAAATGTTTGAAGGGGTCTGTACTCCACCCAACCATCTTTTCTAGAAAAGTGCGACAATATTCTGTCATTTTACGTCTACAATATATGCACACAATTTCGTTCATTCCGGTCTACTTCTTCATGCCTTTCGGTAGTCAATTTCAAAATTTTCGGTGGAGACTGTTGCCCCTAAAAACATTTTTTCTGCAGGAAATAAGAAAGAAGTGTTCATTTATTTTTTCTATATTGTCCCTACCCAAAATTTCCTTACAATTCTCCATGTTCTTTAGGCATGTTTAACGTACTGTTATTAGCGCTTTTGATATTTCGAGATCAAAGGTTTGAAGGGGTTTGTGCCCCACCCAACCATTTTTCCCGGGAAATTACGAAACACATATTCCATCATTTAACGTTTATAATATCACTTCGACTAACTTCTTCTTCTTGTCTTTCCGGCCTCAAATTTCTCCAAATCTTGGGTGGGGGCTTTTACCCCTTAAAACAGTTTTCCCCAGAAAAGAAAAAAAAACACGTATGTTTGTTTCATGTATAATATCTACCTGCCAAATTTTATCAAAATCGGAATGTTACACTTGGAAAATATTACATGTCAGTACATTCATATAGCTTGCATTTGCGGCAGAAAGTTCTTGTTTTGTGCTCCCTCTTTGCTGGAGAGACTTTTTTTAGGCTGTTCCTCTTCAGTATACTGGGAAGCTTCTATTCTCCGTGATTTCTTCTCAACGTTGGCGAACTGCTAACCAGACGAAATGAAGAATTTACGGCATTTCAAACTTTTTAATGTTTGTTTCTCGTTTGAAATTACGCTTTGATGACACAATACCATAAGTGTTGAGTCCACTTACATCAGTTATGTAAAATACTGTCATAGGCCATTTTGTTCATTGTTTTGTGGTGTAACGGCGAACCATATGATTGTTAGTGTGAACGTCTGATTTTGTTGTGTTGTAATATATGATAACTTTGAGTATTTTCCTCCGCTCTAGAAGTGACCACTTCAAGATATAGTTGTGCATTGTGTTTTGCAATTGTAAAATGGCTGATCTTAATGGGTATATATTGTCAAGAGACAGCGCACCCAAAAAATGAGAAGTTGTTCGTCTACAGTCATATTATATATAAGAATAACATTATATTGCAGAGTGTGTGAAGAATCTGCAACTTCACGAATTAGGAACAATTCGTCATCAGGTATTCTAATAGCGCCGATGTTGGCATCAAAACATAAGGCAGCCCTTGTAGGATCGCTTTTCTCCGGAGTTTTGCCTTTTGCATTAGCTATAGGTTCTACGCTTCAAACTTCTAACCAATCCTCTGGTTAAGAAAACTACTGAACGTCTCATTTCAATATCGGTACCTGAACAAGAAACTTCAGTTGCATTTGTATATAAGTCTGCTAATATCTTATCGTCTGTCGGGAATCAATTTCTTCATCGTTTATTTATTTACCAAAAATATTCCTCCTCTACCATCAACAGTGACGTGTATTGTTAGTGATCTGTTAATATACCACGTGCAATAGTCAAAACACACTAATAATAAACAAAACTTTACATACAATCAGTGGCAAAGCCACAATTTCTATTAAGGGGGAGGGTCAGTGTCCTACTCCGTTTTTTTTTTTTTTTTTTTTTTTTTTTTTTTTTTTTTTTTTTTTGTCAATATGGAGACTGAAAGCGCAAATTTAGGTTTTATTCTAGCAACTTTTAAAAATGTTGGGGCTTGGGAGTCCAGATCCCCGGAAACTGCCACTGAATACGCAATTGCATATAATGGAAAATTAATACAGTTTGATAGACAAAAGCAACAATTATGCTTCTGACAAGAGACTTATATAAGTGAATAAATAAAGAAAAGCTGCTACTAAAATAAGCAGAATTGCAAATAATTAAATCAATCAAACTATATAATAACATATAAAGTTGCAATATGTTATATCTGACTTCATTAGAACAGTTAGAAGATTATCAGAACGTTAACTCCGCTACGAGCCTCAATCTCAATCTATACTGAATCCATTCTCATATTTCTGCATTAAGGCTGGAGTTTAATGGACCCACTCGGTATCCAATGCTATAAATTTTAAAAACTATCACTTGACTCACGGAAATGAAAAAAAAAAAAATAATACTTAAATAACACAACACAAGAACACAACCAGGGAAATGTGATAGAATCTCAATACTTACTACGTCTTAGTAATTATTAAAGAAAGTATGCGTACGAGTGCAATGGACCCACCTGGTAATCCTAGGGTTAAAAGTGTATCCTTGTATGGATATTTAGATAGAGGAAATACTAGTTCTTGCCGGATTTCTTTAACTACTTGCGATATGTTCCATTATTTTCAAACTAGGGTTTAAAATGTGATTGATTGCGCTTAGGGTGGCTTATAACACTGAAAGGAGTCGTTTTATGACACATGTTTATTAGAACGTTTTATTTTCATTTGATATAAAGAATTACCCACCAAATTTTGGCAGTTGAATTTTGCTCCCTGACACCCTGTATTTACGATAGGAAATGAAGTTATGTAATGTGCATAAATAATTGCTGTTTTGATGCAGTACTCGTAGTATTTGCATTAAGGTGCGTGTAATTATTATTATTTAAAACTATATAAATTTTAAAATAACACTAGCACATGAATTCACATCCACATATGAAAATCTCATAGGTGATATGGTAACGCTCTTAAGTCGTAATTAAATTGTAAGTAATTACAGATGTACATGAAAAGTCAGAATGTTAGAGCTGACGGTGGTGAACAGGAGAGGAAGAAAAGAACACATTTCTTTCAACTTGCCTAAGGGGTTTTAAAAGTGACATGACAATTGTGCAGCAAGAATAGCAGGATCTTTCAAGTGAAAACTCCTTGTTCTTTAGTCGTGAAAAGAGAGGGGATGGGGATAGATATGAGTACGAAATTACATTTATACATATAAACTAGTTCTCTCTTTGGTCAACCCTAGCACACTGATAAGCATCAAATATTTTCTGGGCGCTAAGTACACGATATTATATGCGGGCGCTAAATCTACGGGCGCAAAGTATACTCCACGGTTGTGAGGAGTCCCTAGTTTGTTCCTAACGCCGGGTAAACTTGTTATGGTGGACAACATCGTGTCTATGTGGTTTTTCTTGGGGTTCTTCCGTTTCTCTCCAAATTCTTTACGGAAGGTATAGTGGCTCAGTGGTTTCAATGTGGGATAGTCGAGTGATTTGAGACGTTGGGCTCATAAGGCGAAATCCATCGGAGATTTAATTATCTCTGAAGAGCAGGGATGTACGTAGGGAATGGGACCTGGGGGTCCGAACCCCCTGACATTTTAACTTTTGTGCAAATTTAGCCTAATTTTGGGGGCAATTTTAGAAATTTTAATATCAAATACCCTCATATTGAGTCTGGACCCCTCCGAAATAAATTTCTGCGTACGCTACTACTGAAGAGTATGAGTATTTTTAACTGTCGATGCTTGTGCGTGCATATTCCTGTCGAATTTAATAATAATCAAAAGTGTCAGAAAGAGTTTGAAAGAAAAAAAAAATAATAGAGGCTCACCTTTGGTGCCAGGGGTCTCTGGTTCTACCCAAGACCAGGTGAGTTTGACGTGAACATTATTGTGTTCGTGAATTTTCACTGAATTCTCCCGTTTCATCGCACAGTTTCATTCCATTAATTATTTCATAATCATTCACTATTATTAGTTATTCTTCTCCTCCATCCCTCAGAGCATAATTATTCGAAAGTGAAACATATCATTCTAATTTCTAAGTCACTATTGAACAACAACGATATATATAATCCCTATATTTTATTTCTACATTAATGTTTCATACCTATTACAATACCATTGAAGTAAAGCGAAGGCTACCAAGGACAGGTCAGTTTTTTTCCCGAAAATTGCACTTCAGTTTTGTCTCTACTTCTTTAAACAATTCCACTGATCTCATCCAAATTTTATATGTACATCAGGACCCTTAACGGTCAGATTAGAAAAAAAATCTCGAGCAGAACGTGCCACAAAGGAACATGTAATACATAAAAATGAATAAATAAAACAATTCTGTAATAGAAGCAAATGGTGGTACGTAACGCCTAAATATATACAACCATACATACACGTACGTTTGTTGGTGTTGCGTAATTTCTACGGGAAATAACAGGAACTTTTATGACATTTGTTGTCTTTTCTGTCAAAACATCTAACTTTAGCACATCGATATACTGTATTACATAGCCAGCCTTCTAAGTGTCAAGAGTAAGCAAAAAATTTATCTTTCTGCACCTGCATCATGCCTATTCAAAACAGATGTAAAAGCTTCTCAATTTTTCCCTTCATGTAAGATGCACAACTGCACAGAGCAACTCGAAATGAATTAGACTAATAAATTAATAAGAAAAAAGTTACAATAAAAATCGTACTTAAATTCTTACCAATCTACGGTATGCTTTCCGGGAAGAGTTATATGGAAGGATGATGTAGGAACCCAACTTGCCTTTCCGTACATTTTTACTTGCAGTAATTCTATGAGGTAACTCGAAATACGAACTTTCGACGACTACTAGACTTCTTGAATCTCTTTCTTATCAAATTTCTATAGGGTACTCTTTTAGAATTCAGGCCGGCCGCATATTAGCAAAAGGAAGCCGAGGTGGAGGGAGGTAGGATAGGATGCCAAGGGGGAGGCCTGAGTGCATTAACAGTGTCTCAGCTATAACGTTGGGAGGGCCGTTGTCTAGTGTGTGCTCGGGTGAGTTTCTAGTAGAAATCACAAAGCAAGTTAGTAGCTTCTATCAAAAGGGAGCATGTTAATTTATTCTTTCTTTTCTTTTCTTTTCTTTTCTTCTCTCTCTCTCTCTCTCTCTTTTTTTAACTGTAAAATTAGTACTTGTGGAAATGTTCTCTTTTGAAAATATGCTCCTCAACTGTCCTTTCCATAACAGAATCTCGCATTTTGCATTCGTAAGTTGTTATCCTATTGATTAAAATGTCTATAAATCTCAAACCCAGGCGAGGAGTAATCGTCCCCCATTGAGTCTCAAAGGCAGCCCTGAAAGTAATCTGGACAAAACGAGATAAACAACAAAATATGTCTTACTTGATGGCTGAAGAGCATTCAATAATATGTTCTAAACTGTTGTGATGTGATTCCACACAAGAAGGATAGACTAGAGAAATTTCAATAAAGCTCCCAAAATAGAGGGGTTTTATTTCGTACCTTAGAAAGGAAAGCAAGATAGTATAAGTTTAACTAATTACCCACTGAAGTCAGAACCTTTTCTGGACCTGAGCCGCTCCAATGCCATCTGTTAGCGACCGGCTGAACTACGTCCAGTCTAGCGACGTACATGTGGTCAGTGCGTTGATTTACATAGAACATCTCTAACAGGCGCATCAAGAGCTTTCTCGACTTTGTTGCCGTCACGTCTTTTATTTATGTGAATACTCAGTTTGCCTCACGACGCGGAGTGAAAGCCGAAAATTGGGAAGCACCGGCTGGGAATCGAACCAGGGACCACGCGGACATGAGTCCAACGCTCTAAGTACTTGACTATGGATCCCTCAGAATAAGTCTAAGTATTTAAAATAATAATAGCAAGTAGTAAAGTCACGTGTACATCACGTCAACAAGTTGGGTTTGTATGGCGTGATATTTTGTCAATTAATATTGACACCGGAAGTGGTAGTAGATTCGTACCACTTCCGGTTTTAGTAGAGAGATTAGGATGAAAATGCAATATATGGAAGAATATTGAAAAATAACCGAATTGTATGCAACCAACCCGACTTTTAAGTATAGCCAAGTTGAATACCACTAAGGGGCAATTCATTTATAATAACCCCGTATAGGAATAAAAAGAGATCCGTAGATCTTCGGATCAACTTGATGGATCACCTCCCTCAATGACCTCGTTTCCCAACTTTTGACCTTCAACATGCTGGACAAAACTGATGGCGATCATCAAAGTAGTTCTTAAGATTTTGTGTCTTCTGGATATACGTCACAGACAAACAGAGTAAGTGGCTATATAAAGGAATTTCGGTAAACCAAACTTCTTAATAATAGATTGGCTAGTGAATGTTAACCTTGGAGATACTGACCACCTGTTGCCTTTGATACACATAGAACATCTTTCGCATTGATTGACGAGACTGTAGTAACATTTTTTTTTTTTCCTTTTAGAGATATTCTGAATTCAGTATGCAAGCTAATGCACAGAAAACATAAGATTTTATTGCTTTCCTTTTCAGGGAAGTTTACATTTGAAGACTTTTTCAAAGTATGCAAAGGTAGAACTTTCATGCAACAGATCCATTCTTGTGGGTATCGAGCTATCTTCAAGTTTTCAGTTTTATGAACTTTACAATAATAATAATAACAAACATTATCAGTGAATATTTTTTGTTATATTCTAGGCGTTAAATTAAATACCGTACTATTTCGTAAGAATTGTAGTTTTATTAAGAACGAAGCTGGTAAAAGAAAAAAAGAAAAGAATACTGCACTACAACGGTATGCAGAAATCTTGCTGGAAATAAATATGAATTTGAAGGAATATGGTTATTATTATTATTATTATTATTATTATTATTATTATTATTATTATCTGAAATCGCAGAAGAGGTAAGAAAAACACGTACGATCAACGAGCCGGATGCAAAGAGAGGAATCTGAAGTATGCGGAATTTATGAAAGAGGCCACCTGGTGAGCAACGGTGGAAATCCTTGTTCTAAAACAACACATATGTGCGACATTTCCTTATTCTAATATAGAACAAATCGTTGTTGAAGTTAATCGTTTTTTTTTCTTTCTTTCTTTCTTTTTTTTTTTTTTTTTTTAGCATCGATGTTATACGAGACATGGACTACAATTTAAGATGGAATCATTATCTGTTCAAATTTTAAGAGTCTCCCATTGAGAATCGAAGCCGGACCAGTGTACCAAAGGTGCACGCGGTATCTATTTGAATAGTGAGGAGGGCTCAATACAGAACGGTATCTATCGTTATGGCGGAATTCAACCTCATAGGGAGTCTTTTTCGAGGAATCCCAGCAGGACTGGAACTTTCAAGTATCTGCTACACTACATAATGCACACATTTCGTATTCATATGTATTAAATTATAAGATCATTAAGGGAGACAGGCGGTGCTTTTACCTACGCACCTATTTAAATGGAAGTTCAGAACATTATGCTACATATGACCTTATGAAATGTGATTGAGAGATAAAAGTGCTAATATAAATGACGAAAGAAGTTTTGAGAAAGTAGAAAAATATGCTTTGTGAATCTTTAAAACAAGTAATTAAGGGGAACAAGTAATCAAATGTACAGTACTAACTACTATACACTACGAGAGAGAAACATGAACATTTCATAAAAGATTTTTTAAAAGTTTTTACACATGCAATCTAGAGAAAAATAGAGAAAACTAATAAGGAAGTGCTAGGAATAAGAGGGAACAGAAAAGCAATGTTGGAAGTAACTAAAAAGAGAAGAAGCAGGCCATGTTTCAGAAGAAACTGAATTCTGAGGCAGTAATTGAAGATGTGCTGGGTGAAAGAAAAGGAAGAGTAGTAAAGGATTACAATAAATGATAGATCAAGACAAAACATACACATTTTAGCGATAAAAAAAACATAGTTGGAAAAATTAATGAAAACTTTAAAGGATTAAACCCAGCTCGCGCCGTGTTGACTTTGTGGTGGACAAACACCGTGCTCGTTGGTTTTCTCGGGGTTCTCCCGTTTCCTCCCACTTTCTTCATTTCACCATTTCACTCATTTCTCATAAGCACCGTCTTCTTTAGCCTAACCGGCATAACCGTGGGACATAAAACTTAAAAAGATTTATTTTAAAGGATTAAAATTAAAAATTAAGGCTATGAAAAAATATTGTGACTATTTTAAATCAGAACTTTGTAATGCATATCCCTATTTTTTATTAGAGTATTTTTGCAGAATATTAATTGTTTAAGATAATAGTATTTTTATGGAATTTTGATTCTTTAAGACAACAGCATTTTTCATAAAATATTGATTCTTGAATACAGCATGTCTCTATAAAATACTGACTGTCTTGTTGTAATATGTTACAAAAATAAACCAATATTTAAGAACACAGTATATTTGTAAAACAGTATTCTTCCAAAACTCCTGTTATTTCTTACTATTGTTTTTCTCTAGAACACTGACTACTTGAATTATAAATTTTGTATAACATATCCTGTTAAGATTATAGAACATTTACTGCTTTGGATTAATATATTTGTAAAATATAGTCCATTTTAGATTGTTTATATGAAGGTCATTCGATTAAATAAGGCATTAAAGGGCAGTAAAGAATGTATTTACTAGTTGAACTTCTCACTGTCCTTATTCACAATTCTGTATTACATTACAGAATGTAGATTCGAATATACAAAATAACGCAATAAAACACAATACAATCTTGAAGAAGAGTACACTAGTATTGTATAACAATATCATCAATAGTGTTATAACTCAGAGTAATAGTGCCCCGTAAACTCAAGAAGATGGACGATACATTAAAGGAAGTCATGAAAGAATTGAAAATTTAAGAACATTACATTATCCATTCTGCACTTTACACGAAAATAATAAAGGCAGACGAGTATGTTTTCCCATCGCATATGGTGGTTGTTAAATTACATTGGTTGTACTAAATTACAATCTAGTATACACGATAAATCACGATATGGTCGATATTAGATGATAATAACAATAATTGTTTATTTTAATATCATTCATCGCGTTATACTGAAAGTATTTTACATGTAATGGAAGTAAATTTGCTAGCGATTTATTGTAATTTTACGGAAATTATTTACAGCATATAAGTCTACATTCACATACTCTAGGATCGAAGTAACTACATTTACACCAGACACTATCCCATTCTACTTGTCAGTTCCGTGATCTCACTCCCTGAAACCATAAATCACTCCTGTTTATATCGTTAGCGTTACGGACCTTAGCGTGGGAGATAAAAGGAACTATTTTCGGTGTGCGCTCATGTAGCTCGAATCTCATGTTAAGTTGTAAGTCTAAGTCTCACATAGCCTCGGTGCTGGAAGGAACACTGAATTGAAATCCAACCCCCTATCTTCAAAAAGCACCCTTGTGACTAGTACTCGATAGAGAACAAATAGCTTAAATTTTGGGTATTCTATGTATTTGATCCTTATTTTTGTGTTAGCAACATTTTCGTCTGAAACATATCACACACACACCATCGATTGCAGATTTCTTTTTCATTTCATGAAGGTTGTTCTAAGGATATTCATAAAGAATTCGGTAATTGATGGATGGATGGATTCCGAATAACAACGAATGTGCATATATTCAATAGGAATGTATGTAGTATATCAAGATTTTTGAATATATGACTCACAATATTTATTTTGTTCTTAAGTTGGAACATTAGTTATACAAAAATCAATGGCAAAAAAAATCATCATTATGTTCCTGCATTTTTGCAGTTAATCACCTACAACATATTAAAACTACTATACTTATAATAAAATAATCACTTATTAATAGATTTTAATACTGTTAAGTAAAATAAAATTATAGAAGTAGTAAGTTAGGATTCTGGTTCCTTTTCAGATTCTGGTGTCACTGTTAAGAGATATCAAGCAATAATGGATAAATCTGTTATTTTAGCAATGCATATTTTCATACAAAATAAATAAATAAATAAATAAATAAATAAATAATATATTCCACCAGAATAAATACGGTTAACTGCATCAGATTGGCAAGGAACGACAGATTTTTCAAAGCCATATTTTTTTTGGATTTTCTCGAAAACTACACAAGAGAATTTACCCTCATGCATGTCATTTTGTTCAGCGTGGTTTGATCTATCAACTGATATATGTCTTATCTTCGAACAATATTATAATTAAATATAAAAAAGTAAAGTTTAAGACATTCATCCATATAACTTATTGTGCTGAATGATATCTTATTACATAGAGAAGAATGGAGAGACTTGGCTGGGTCGAGTGGAAAATGAGGAAGAGTGGAAAATGGTGGCAGGAAAGAGAAGGAGAGGGCGAAGGAGACTACCCTCAACGATAATTAATGAACGATGTCGAAACAGAAAAATCGTGCGTGAAGACGAAGAAGTTAGCAAAAGACCATGGAGTATGGAAGCTTCTCAGTTGCAACAAGAACCTGCCAATAATGACAAAATACCTATGATGATGATGATATCTATCAATTGGTATATCTCTCATCTTTGGAAAAGTTTTTTTTTTCTAACAATAATATTACTGTAGAACGCTATTGTAGAATTATAAAATGTAAATTTTCAGTTCAGATAAACCTGAAATCTGCGCTAACGTGTGCTAGATATGTGATTTTTTTAAAAAGTATACAGCATCTGATTAAACTCGATCTTCTATTAACTCGACCTTCCCGACCCTTCCTAGATTATCGTGAAATAGTGTTGATGTTACTTTCCAATCATTTACTTCTCACTTAGTGTTAAATTATTATTATTATTATTATTATTATTATTATTATTATTATTATTATTATTATTATTATTATTATTATTATTATTATTATTATTATTATTATTATTATTATTATTATATTTTATTTTAGGTTTGGACCTGGAAATGTTTCTTCCACGTTCCTCGATCTGTAAGAATACTAACTGTAACTGAAAGATTAAAATAACACAAAAAAGTATTTAACTATAATATATTTCATAAGGTGGTAGACAAACAGAAGGTGAAGGAGCAAATGAAAGAAATTAAACTTGGTTAGGGTTACATTTTGTGTACTGTCTTCCTGATGAAAGAAATACGTAAGTACTAATTATTTGTAGGATGCTAAACTATCAGTTTTAGCACCTAGAGTATATGAGACGCAAATCTACAAATTAACGTGGAATCTGAACCATTAGTACTCCTACCGAGAATCGAACGAGGACTCTACATAAAAACGAGAATTTGTTTAATGTAATATTTTGATTGTAATGGTAAGTGAAACTAACGGCAACTCGTAGTTAATGATTATGTTCTTTTCTTTTTTCTTTTTTTTAAATCAACAGACTGAATAAACTCCAAGCTGTTACTTTTGTATGTCGCTATCTCAATTGTTTGTTTGGGTTTAGAGTTAGACCAAGATAAGAAATTCCGAGGGGATACGTAAAATTCCCCCTTCTTCATATTTCTGGAACAAAATTTACTTTACCTTACCCCTTCACTATTTGCCTCTATTTGGTTCTCATTTTGGTCCTTTCTGTTCATCCCCGAACCCTCATTGTTTTCAGATAATTTCTGACATCAAGGATAAAAGCTTGAGTTGAGTTGATTTTAGTTTAGCGTCCCTTTCAGCAGCGAGGCTATATGAGACGTGGACCTACTGATTAACGTGGAATCCGAACCACATGAGCTCCCGCCGGGAATCGAACCCGGGTCTGGGATAAAAGCTTCTTCCTACTAAGTTACTCGGGAGGTGGGATAAACTGACACTAGTATCAGAAGATTGGTAATTAATTACAGTGGTTAATACGTAACTAACGCGTGAACAAGGGACCATGGTGGCTTCTGGTGCGTGGGGTTTCTGGTTCGGACTCAGCTTCCATCAAGTGGCCTTTATAATGGGCAAACACCTCATGCCTAGGTTTTCTTGTAGCTCTCCCGTTTCCTCCCACTTCATTTCACCATTTCAATTATTATCGTCTCTCTTAGCCTTGGGCTATAATCGTGGGACGTTAAACTAAAAAATAACAGATGAATTAGAGCAGTGGTTCTCAACCGATATATCGCGACACCCTTGTGTGTCACGCAGTCCACTAAGGTGTGTCGTGAAATTTCAGAATTCAAAAATCATGAAGAATTTCATAATAATTACTTAAAATAGAGACAGACTGTACCAGTCAACACCTCCAGCAGTAGCAATAATGCTCAGTACTATAAAGAAAAAAATGAAATGAAATCTTTGAGTTTTACGTCCCACGGTTATGCCGGTAAGGCTAAAGGAGACGGTGATGATGAGAAATGAGTGAAATGGTGGAATGAAGAAAGTGGGAGGAAACGGGAGAACCACGAGAAAACCCACGAGCACGGTGTTTGTCCACCACAAAGTTCACTTGGCGGGGCTGAGATCGAACCCGGGACTCCAAGCACCAGAGGTGAACGCTCTACCACTGAGCCACCGCGTCCCTGAGTACTATAAAGAGTCATTATAAAAACTAATTGGGTTCACTATAATAATAGTTATTATTATTATTATTATTAATAATAATAATAATAATAATAATAATAATAATAATAATAATAATAATAATAATAATAATAATAATATCAAACAAGTGTGTCGCAAAGTTTTGGACATTCAGTATAGCGTTTTGTCAGTCAAAAAAAAGGTTGAGAACCACAGAATTAGAGTATACTTAGTCTATGCTATACTAAGTCTTATATAATTTAATAATTATGGAAGTTGAAATATGTGAAATCTATACAAAGTTTTTTCAACACCGAGCTACACATGGACCTTTTGTTTGACATATAATCTGAAGCGTATATACTTCTACTGGGGATCGAATTCATGTCTCCAGCATGGAAGGCGGGACCGGCTCACTTGTTCAGTTACAATTGATCTTACACAATCTCATAAATAACAGTAATAAAAATAGTACTATTTACAAATCTACGACATAAACATAACAACAACAACAACAACATTTTACAGTGTAAATATTTAGAGAAGTTCACGTACCATACAACTCAATCCAACGACCCCTGTTCTCACCATTCTATGCAATCTTCTGCCCCGATGCCATGGATAGGTGTGGTAAGAATGCGACCCCATGCGAGGTTACACGACGGAGGTCATCGAGAAGGAAAGGTCACCAGATACACGAATCATTACCACTTTCTGTCATATACAGACCCAAAAAATCATTCCCCTCACACACAAAAATAATTACATAACATAATTCACATTCAGCCACACGTGTGTACCCGCGACATTGACACGCCACACGAGGATGCAGAACAAAAATATCCGTATAACAATACTAGTAACTCTATTTCCAGTAGTACTACTAATAATAGTAGAACGTTTCCAGACTTTTTTTCTGGCTAAAATTGTTTAAAACATACAGAAACAGCTGTCTGGTGTATGTTGAAACTATTATATAGGCCTGGATGTTGCGATGTAGATGTTTAATTTTGGTCGATGGTGGAAGTTGATTAAGAAAACAGCGGCTGACCTGAAAGGGTCAGGTGACGGACTTCTCAGGTCATGCTGCCAGCTCTTGGGAGCACGAATAGTCGGACTGTGCGGCCGCTGGCTTCAGATCATCACTAGGCGAAACACCTTGCAATGTTGCCAACTCGAATTAAAAACCACTAAATTGTACTAAAAGTTGTATTCATTCAGGATTGGGTCGTCATCGAAGTCATGCATGCCATACTGTCCTGTTCTTATCAGGAGTATCATTTGAGATTTCGTCTGGATTAGGGGTCAAGATTTTCCACCGATATAAATATAGTTTCATTTTTTTATTACTATATTATTGACAGATATATACATCAAATTAAGGGGGACACAATTGCCTCCGATGCACAGGGGCGCCATTTGGGGATGGACAGGGGCAATTGACCCCATGAGTTTGATACATACATATGAATTCTACTCAATAATATACTAATATACTAATGTAAAACGTGGAACACATTTCGGTGGAGAATCTTCCCTCCTTCCAGAAAAACATGACGCTGCTCCCAGTTCCATCCCCCTAGTACTTCTACACCGAACCAGAGTTCAAGGAAGTGTAAAACTTCTTTTCTCAACCAGTGATATATATATATATATATATATATATATATATATATATATATATATATATATATATATATATACTGTATATACCGGTACGTTATAAAAATAAACATACCAAGATGAGAAACAAAACTGATTGAATAAAATACTAAATTGAGAACCCAGAAAACGAATTTTTCATTCTGATACGGGCAATGGTGGCTCAGTGGTAGAGCGTTCACTTTTGGTGCATGGGGTCCCTGAGTTGATCCCAGCTCAGGTTAAGTAAGCTTTGTGTTAACAAACACCGTGTGCGTGAAGTTTATCAGGATTCTCCCGTTTCCTATCATTTTCTCATTCTGCCATTTCTCATCCTATTCATTTCTCGTCATTACTGTCTCTTTTAGCCTACACGGCTCAACCATGGAACGTTGACTTGATTTGATTTTCAGTTTAGTGTCCCTTTCATCAGCGAGGCTATATGAGACTGGCGAGGATATATGTGGACCTACAGCTTAACATGGGGATCAGAAACACATGAACTCCCGTCGTGAATCAACCCGGGTTTCCCACGCCAAAGACGCGAAACTGTGGGGCACAAAACTTAAATAATTAATTTGATTTTCATTCTGAAACAATGGAACTTTGCGTTTATTTACTTATAGGCCTAGTTAGCTACATAATCATTAACATTTCATAAGACACAGTTGTACAATGTTATTTTATGTAAATTAGATTAAAAATACGCCTACACACATCTTTTAACACATTTAGAAAATACATTATTTGGAAATACAGCTTCATTGAATACAAAGTGATTAAGATGTATAGATATATTTTTCCTATTATATTAGAAGCTACAGCTAACTGAATGATTTTATAAATGTACATAAAAGCGCGTATATAGGATATGCCATGTTTTCTATTGTAAAGCACGATCAAGTGTCTCGCATGATGTACGAATTATCGTGCTACTGGTAATAAGCTGTTCATGACATATAGTGACATCTATGAAAGAAATAGCATAACAGTTTCAATTGTAGTCGTGTTAGCTTCACTGTTTTGAGGGAAATTTTCCTAATCTAGGGAAATTTCATAGCTAAATTTAGTAAAAAGCGGAAAAGGGAATTTTTCGATAAAACGTGAAAAATAGAGAAATTTTTGCGCTGACAGATTGACCAATAAAAATGATTAATTATTTTCTTTGTTCCTCAGAAATAAAGCAAAACAATAGTAATAATTTGTGTATGTTTCGTGCTTATGTATGTGTGTGTGTCTGTTCAAAGTATCATAATTTGCACCAATTGTTGGCTGGGTGTATTTGTGTGTATTTTTTTTATTTTTTTTTAAAGTGAAGGCAAAGTGAAAAATACAAGCAAATGAATAAAACAAATGTGGTGGCACTTCATTTAATATAGCTACATTAATCTTTTCACACAATTTCTGTCATAGGAATTGGACTCTCAAGTAACTAGGGAAAATTTCATAAGAAAAGGGAAACGTTTTGAGTTAGTCGAGGGAAATTTTCTTACGAAAACCTACAAACACTGGTTAGTTCGTTGGAAGCAGTCATTTGAATCAATCGCGTTGACGTTGAGTTCGCATGGTGTGTGACAATGGTCAAGTCCGCACAGATGTTGTTGGCACGGCTTCACTGCTAAATCTAGCCTGTAGGGTGAACATTGAAACTCCTTGAACACCGCCACAGTCTTTCACTGCAGCCTTCGTAACAACAGCCATGTAGACTAGGGATGGCCACAAAGTTCCGGTTCCGCCGGAACCGGTTCTTGGAGATCTGGTTTTCAGAACCGGTTCCATACCTGTTCCGAAAACCCGGTTCCAGAACCGGATCTTAGGAACCGGTTCTAGACCTGGATCCGAAAGCCCCCAAAGACCCGTAAAGGAGGCACAAAGTTCACCTTCAAAAAAAATGCAAAGAGGACCATGCGCTTGTGCCTTCCCGCCCAGACCCGCTTGTGCCCCCAGAAAAAAAATGTTGGTCCACCAGTGGGTGTTTAGCCAAATGAGTTGGCCAGTTGGCCTGTTTAGCCAATGAGTTTGCCAGTAACCCAGTTTATTTGCCAAATGAGACAGGCGGCCGCTGCCTGGGCGCCTACCTGTCGCTTCCACCATTTCATCTAGCACACTGTTCACAGCCTGCCAGCAGCTCCGGTTTAGCGTAGGGATTGTCACAAAGTTTCGGTTCCAGCGGAATCGGTTCCGCGAGGAACTGGTTCCTGGAGATCCGGTTTTCAGAACCGGTTCCGGAACCGGTTCCAGACCTGGATCCAAAGAACCGGTTCTAGACCTGGATCCGAAGAACCGGTTCCAGACGTGGATCCGAAAAAAACGGTTCCGGACATGGAACATTGAAACTCCTTGAACACCGCCACAGTCTTTCACTGCAGCCTTCGTAACAACAGCCATGTAGACTAGGGATGGCCACAAAGTTCCGGTTCCGCCGGAACCGGTTCTTGGAGATCTGGTTTTCAGAACCGGTTCCATACCTGGATCCGAAAAACCGGTTCCGGAACCGGATCTTCTAGAACCGGATCCGCTCAGACCCGAAGACCGGTTCCACCGGGAACCGGTTCTGGCCATCCCTAATGTAGACTGGAGCATTGTCATACAATATGCGAATTCAACGCACACTGATTCAAATGACTGCCTCTAATGAACTGACAAGGTAGTTGAAACTGTTGTACCATTTCTTCCATAGATGGTACTATATGTTATGTATGGCTTATTACCAGTGGCGCTATATTTCAGTGTCAGACCTTGGAAATATCCTCTTATGCCCTTTTATCATATATAAATTTGGGGCTCAAGGGAGGACTTGTAGCCTCTTTATGCCGATTGGACCAGCATACACAAACTTTTAGCATATCTGACCAGGTGTACGGCTAAGAGCTCTTCCCCTCATTAAACAAAACAAGAAGAACTTACAGTTTGGTGATTTCAGCCAGTATTCGACACACATATATTGAGTCATAATTTCTGGCACTCAAGAAATTTGCTTTAGAAGAAGTATTGTTGAAGAAACTTATTTACCATAATCGTTGTATGAATATAGGCTAACGTACTACATCCTATTTATAAACCATATTATGTATTCGAGTTTTTACATTGCAGTATTGTTAAACATAACGCATTTTTTCATAGACAAATCTTAGATTACGGTAAAAATTCAATTTGCGCAAAGATCCCTGAAACGATCTATTTACCTAAGTCAAGGACTGTATTACTGCGAACTCGCATGAATTTTATTATTATTATTTTCAAAGGAGCAAATATAGAACAAACATTTATACAGTATGTAGAGAGAATGATTAGTTCCTTTGTTACAATATTGGTGGCAACACTTGCCAACACGACACACGTAGATTCACGTCACCGATCAATACCAAAAGGGCCCCCAACTTCTCTCTTGTTTGGCGGTGTTCCCCACCCCAACCGTCCTGACTGAGTGGTTATATGTTATGAAGAGTTCTCTTTGCTTTCCGAATCCCGAATTAATTCCAGGGAAAAATGTTCTTTGGTACTAAGACACACACACACACTCTCACATACGCATATACATCTTTTATGCACACATTCAATATCTCCCTTCCCTCCATCTCTCTCTCTCTCATAAGCTAGGAGAACACTTTTGCTTTTTAAATTTCCCACTGTTATTTTCCTTATTTTCCTTAAAAAAATAAAAAATAAAAAAAAGAGAGCAAACAACACAAACGCAACTTTCTGATTTTTTGACAGTCCCTTTCATTAGGATAAACAAATGTGGCAACTGGTTCTAAATATAGAAACATAATAATGAAGAGATAATTAGAAGAAGAGAATCAAGATGCCCATTAAGGAGGAAGGAATACGTAAGAATGGAAAGGTCACACACAGACTAAGGGTAATAGAGAGAGGTAAGGGTAATCTGTACGTATATTATCGTTAATCTTCCTAATTATCTATTCCCTCCTAGCTTGCATAATTTCTGTTGAGAATTACGTAAACGGTTTACACAGGTGGTGGTAACAAGTTACTACTAAAAGGTCACTGAACCGATTAACATAATAATGGATGTGTTAAACCATCATGGAAGATATTACTTAAAGCGCTTTTAAGATTATTCGAATAGCTATAGTATATTGCGTATGCAAATAATAAACTATTCGGAATAATACATTCATGCTCAAAAATTAAGGATAATTGCAGATTGTGGCACTACCAACGTGGCACCACACAAAAGTGGCCTTAATAGCATAGGCACATAGTGAACACAATATACGAACAAACGAAACATATTGGTACCACGGTATTGGTGATATCCACAGTATCCACAGTATCCACGGTATTGGTGATAAGTTGAGAAACACATGTGCTACACAACGCCACTGTTTCCTGCGCATGTACCCCGACATCAATATGGGATATGATCATCATGCACACGTACAGGCCGCACAACGGGTTGGCATACTCTGGATCAGGTGGTTTGGCAGCTGCTGGGGTATAGCCTCCCACTCTTGCACCAGTGCCTGTCGGAGTTCCTGAAGTGCCCTAGGGGTTTGAAGACATGCTGCGATACGTCGACCGAGACCATCCCAGACATGATCGATGGGGTTTATGTCTGGAGAACAGGCAGGCCACTCCATTTGCCTGATATCTTCTGTTTCACGGTACTCCTCCACGATTTCAGCTTGGTGGGTCCGTGCGTTATCATCCATCAAGAGGATGGTGGGACCCACTGTACCCCTGAAAAGGCGAACATACTGATGCAAAATGACGTCCCGATACACCTGACCTGTTACAGTTCCTCTGTCAAAGACATGCACGAGTGTACGTGAACCAATCACAATCCCACCCCATACCATCAAACCACTACCTCCATACAGGTCCCTTTCAAGGACATTATGGGATTGGTATCTGGTTCCTGGTTCACGCCAGATGATAACACGGCGAGAATCACTGTTCAGACTATACCTGGACTCGTCCGTGAACATAACTTGAGACCACTGTTCCATTGACCATGTACTGTGTTCTTGACACCAGGCTTTACGGGCTCTCCTGTGAACAGGGGTCAGTGGAATGCACCTTGCAGGTTTCCGGGCGAAGAAACCATGTCTGTTCAGTCGTCTGTAGACTGTGTGTCGGGAGACAACTGTCCCAGTGGCTGTGGCATGGTCCCGAACAAGGCTATCTGCTGTACTCCGTGGCCGTCTGCGGGCACTGATGGTGACATATCGGTCTTCTTGTGGTGTTGTGCACTGTGGACGTCCCGTACTGTAGCGCCTCGACATGTTTCCTGTCTGCTGGAATCGTTGCCATAATCTTGAGATGACACTTTGTGGTACACGGAGGGCCCGTGCTACGACCTGGTGTGTATGACCAGCTTCCAGTCGCCCTATTACTCTACCCCTCATAACGTAATCAATATGTGTTCTTTGAGCCATTTTCAACACGCAGTCACCATTAGCACGTCTGACAACATCTGCACACTTACACGCTGCACCGTACTCTGACATGCACTAACACACCTCTGCGTATTTGGACTGCTGCCAGCGCCACCGTGCGACGACCGCACCGCATGCATCGCACCTAATGGTCAAATACACCGCATGGTCATACCCCGAGGTGATTTCCAACCGAAAACCGCCCACCAGAGCGTTGTTTCACCATGTATCCGCATTATCCTTAATTTATGAGCACGAGTGTACAATAATTCGGAAATATTAAGGTAATAGTAACAGAGGGAGATTGTCAATATACGAGAGGATATTTCTCCCTTCTTTCCAGTTTCATTTATTTGTTTCAAAGTAAAAGTATTCAGTCAGATTATATTGTTCGTATCATTGTATTACTATATTTAGTCAAATTTATTATTGTTCGAATATTACTTCTACCTAACACACATTATTTTTCTGGAATAATAAGAAAAGTAATTTACGTACCTTGTGAATCTTTATAGTTATATACATAATACAATATATCTACACGAACAGACATCTATAAATGACATAGTAATCCCTCGCCAACCAATTCATATGATGCCCTTCCCATACATCTATGTACCACCGCCCTTTTTTTTTATGAAGCTAGTCCACTCCTGATACTACTGCTGACTTGAACAGTTTTAGTAGTTAGTTAATATTAAAAAGTAGTTCATTCTTCATCAAAGAAATCTCAATTAAAATTGAGTCGACTCGTTCCGTTTATTAAACAAAAAACAAACCCATTGGCTTAACGACCCATTTGTGAGCCTAAGCCTGCATCAACGCCATCCGCTAGCGACTCGGCGAGCACATGGTCGCTAGCGCATCTGGAGTTTTCTAGACCTAGTGACAGGGCCGTATGCAGAGTCATTTTGACACGTGATTAGAGCCATACTAAAGAGTCCGACTAACATAAGGTTCCTGTAGTAGTCAGGGCTTTAGTATGACGCTAATCATTCCTCAAAACGACTCTGCATAAGGCGGACAGTCACGTCTTGTTTCCACGTTACTCCCCAGTTTGCCTCACGACGCTAGGTGGACGCCGAAACTTGGGAAGAACCGGCCGGGAATCGAACCAGGGACCATATGGACATGAGTCCAACGTCTCTAACCACTAGATTACGGTGCTCCCCATTCCATTTATTAGTGCTATTAAAATTATTCGAATATTTTTCTGCTGTCACTCGAATAATCGTTTGAATAAATATTTTGTTGTTCGAATTTTTCTTAAATAAATACACGTTATCCGAACAATTGTTGAACAGTTACTTGAATTATGAATTTTATTCGATTAATCGAAGAGTCTCGAATCAGGTATTATTTTTTTCTTTCTTTTTTTTTTTTGACAGCATTAGTATCCTTTTTAACTGGTGATTGTACGAAGAAAACACAGAGGAACAATACGAAAGTATCAGAGCCCTTCGATGTGTGAGCATTAAACATATAGAAGTAAAATAAATTACGCAAAAATGATTAAAAATGACTGGAAGCTTTCGAAACGTGAGTGTAAAGAAAAGTGGAGAGACTTAGTAGGATCAAGCGGAAAACGAATGAGAGGGTGTTAGAACTGGTAGAGGAGAAAAGAACAATTTTAGATAATGTTAAGAAGAGAAACTGGCTGGAACATTGGCTAAGAAGAAACTGTATCATGACGGATGTACTAGAGAATATGTTGCAGGAAAGAGAGGGAGAGGGCGAAGGAGACTACAATTAATGGACGACATCAAAACAGAAAAATCGTACGTGAAGACGAAGTGGTTAGCGGAAGACCATGGAGCACGTTACGCAAGTGACTCCTCCGAAATGGCAGAATACCTATGATGATGATGATGATGATGATGATGATATAAGGATGAAGAACTATAATGTTTGCGAGGGAGGCGATACAAAGTTTGGTAAGTACTGTAGAATTGTGATTCACAGAAGTCATTTAATAATAATTACAGACCGGATGTTAGGCAAAATGCCTATTCTTTAATATTAAAGATATGATCAAAAATAACGTTTTAAAGTTTATATGGGGGGTTATAGTTTCGATTTAAGCCAATTTTATTTTGCCTATTTTGCCTATTTCGACCTTTACTGCCTAAATAATTGCTTTAGTGCTTAATATTGCCTATTCTATGCATTTTCTTCAAAATAAGCCTTCATTGGGAAAATATATAATTTACGTAACATAATACACACATATTTACTTATATTATGTGTTTGTAAACACAAGCTCGTGGTACGTTACAATATGTATACAGGATGAACTTCAAAGATGTTCACATACTTCCGGAGGTGGTTCGTGACATGAAAAGAAGATAAAAGTCCTCTTGAATTTCACGAATCATCATCTGAAGTATGTGCGCATCTTTATGTCCCGTTCCAATTGTCAGGATTCGATTTCGATTCCAATTTGACACCCCTATCACTCGAACACGACCCAGAATTCAACAACAGGCAACAGCACTTTTTGTCTTCTTTTCATGTCCCGAATCACCTCCCGAAGTATGTGCACATCTTTCAGATTCACCCAGTATGTGCAATACATAACATACCTCGTTTTTGTATACACAGTAAAAGAAGATATTATTTAACAAACAGGTATGCTTCTATATTCTTTGAACATTATCTATGACTTGAATCTATTTTTTAATGGTATTGAGTATTGATCTTCATTATTTCGAGTTACATTTTAATGCCTATTTTACTGCCTATTTTTTAAATTTTAAGTGCCTATTTACCTGCCTATTTTCCAGGTTTTTAGTGCCTAAACATCCGGTCTCTAATAATAATAATAATAATAATAATAATAATAATAATAATAATAATAATAATAATAATAATAATAATAATAATAATAATAATAATAATAATAAAGTTAGATACTATTAATTTTGTTGAAAGCACCCCAGAGACTGCATACAAGCGTCCTAATTGTTTTAGATTTTCTTTTGCTTGTCAGCTTCTTCAGCTAAATGTCAAATACTTCAACCTCCGGGCCTTTTGTACTCAAAATGACTAAATGTCATCTGCACCGCATTGAACTCAGCGTGTTTTACTTTGCACTTCTATTTTTAGAAAAGCACACTAAATGAATTAGTTCCAAGTTGCTGTACAATACACTTTTTCAGATGACGTGGTTTAACTAGAATTTCTTTATTTACTCTTTCCTTATTATAATGGCAAAAATTACATTCTATGAGAATGCTTTCAATGTTTATATTTCATAAACAACTCGTAAATTACTTTCTGTGCGCGTTCTCTTCCAATGGTAAATTGCTGTCATACGTTGTTCATAAATATTCTCTATCTCTCTCATGGGAATATGGATTATCTTTTTTTTTATATATAGGTAATATTCTTTATGTCAAATACTTTTTTCTGTATACTCAGCCCACAATTTAATCGTCTTTAGTGTTTAAAAAAGTGCTATTAGACTATGATACAGACTATAAACAAATAAAAGTCTAGAGCAGCGTTTCTCAACCCTTTTTCTTTGGGGAACATCATAATACGTTTCAAACTTTCGCGACACCTCTGCATGTGATGTTTTTCCTAGATGCAAAAAAGCAAACACATCTCACAAGTAAATTATGTAAGACTTTTGAATAGAAATAATTTAACATAAAAGAAACTTACGAATTTTAAGCAGGAATATGAGAAAAAATATATTACCATCAGAAATATAAGTCGATTGGCGATATTTTTTATTTTCTTCTAAAGATAAATTCTTTGTGGAAGATCTTAGAAGACATTAAAAAATCTTGCGACACAGCGGTTGAGAAACGCAGGTCTAGAGAATAAAGAAAGTAAAGAGTGTTACTTTATACAAGTCATGGAGCTGGATTTCTGGTAAAAAAAAAAATACAATAAAAATGCATGTATCTATTACTTGCAACTGGAAAATGTATGGAGTAGGAACACACTTGTACAATCAGAGAAGCAGCAGAGAGAAACACTAGAGCAAAGGAGAGGCGAAGAAAAGGTAGGAAAACGGAATAAAACAAGTGCTGGCAGTGTACGCGTTGTCAGCCATAGATCCACGAGTAGTATGCCTGCAAAACTGTAGAGTACACTAATGATGTTGTTGTTTGCACGTCACCACTCCTGTTTCCTGCTTGCTCCTTCTCCTCTCCATGTGGATTATTTAGAAGAGGAACAGTGAACTTGTGACGTCACTCAGTATTCAGTTAGAAACGACTTTTCTAGATATTGGAAGAATTACCTAACTTTTCAAAATATTACATCTTAAATGTTAGTTATATGTCTTGCTTTTTTTTTGGGGGGGGGGGGTGAACTGGACGTTTCTCTGATGGAATAAGGGATGTGTACCTACAGTTTACACGCGAACTGAATAAGATGTATTCCCATTGGGAATTTAACCCAGATCTTTAGCACTATTTTTTTATGTATGGACACAAAATCAAAACAAATATTACAGAATATTTTCTTTGTTATTGTGTAAGTACAGTTTCCTAACTTTGTAACAGTGAACTAGCTCTTATCACGTTCACATTTGAAAACAATTTACGTGCAGTGCATTCACGGAACTATGTGGTTAGTATTCGTGGTTTTGGAATAGAATGCACTAATTTGATTCTCGCTGAGAGTACATGTAGTTAGCATCCGACTTGAGATTATAAGAGAGAAAACGTAAAATAGGGGACTAAGTTTCCACTTCATACACATGAAGTGCGAATATGAAACAAAAGTAAGGATAGAAGTGGGAAAGGACGTTAAATTCCAAACAAAGAAGTTTCTGAGGACAGGAATAAGAAACGTAAACATAATTATAACAAATGAAACATGTTGACGTAGACATTGGCTCAGCGAGAACAGTGCTTACCTCCGGTGCGAGGGGGTCATTGGTTCGATTCCAGGCCACTTGAGTTTGTAGTAGACAGCATTGTGTCTCTGGGTTTTCTCAGAATTATCCGGTTTCCTCTCATTATCATTCAACTAATTATTTCTTAGTCACTTCACTTTCATTAATCATCCGTCTGTTTTAGCTTAGAGGAACAGGGGGTACAACGGGTCCGGAATCCATCAAACTTCCTAACTCAACATACATTTGTACACTTTTTCAATAAAACTGTACTTGTTTAACAGGGAAATGATTGACGTAGCATGAACATTTAATTTTACACTTCCTCTGTACTCTTTCTCTTATAAAAACAATCTAGTTCTATAATATTTTCTTTTAAATATAGGTGGAAGCATTTTACAATTACTTATTGGGTACAGAATAATACCCGTTCAATACTACATAAACGTAGTATTGGACCCTCCCCCCCCAACAAAAATTTCTGAGTACGCGCCTGGTATACATGTGTGCGGGACATAAAAGTAGATTATTTTTTTTTAATATTTTGATTTAATTAAGCCTGTATTTTTAACCTATGTCATAGAAAATAAATAAAAAGATAAACATGTGTTCCACAGTTATGAATTATGTTAAAATGCAGTAAAAAGAAAGTGACATTTTATAAAGTAAATTTTGCGCTGAAATTGCTATTTATTTTTAAAAATATATGCGTTTGAGAAAAATGAAATCACTGTACGTAAGAATTGAATACGAATCTCATTGATCCATGTTTGAACTTACATTTTAATGTCTGCCTTTTCCTACAACCTTTTTCCTTTGTCCTTTTGATCTTTCAATCAATCCTTTTATTTTTTTTTTTCGATTCCCCCTTTTTAGAACAAATATTTAAATTCTGCGATCAGATTCCTTTCCTGTAAGAAAATGAAAGCTTGTCTGTCATCTTTTGTTTTTCCATTCTCTGTAGAGTCGATCTGTAAAAAAAAAAAAAAAAAAAAAAAAAAAAAAAAAAAGAAACGGGGTAAGGGGAGCGAGGGGAGAAAACTGGAGAACTGACCTGTATTCTACCAGACCCTAAACCAAGTCATGACGACAGCTGAGCAAACAACGTCCGTTGATAGGGAATACTTTTCAGCAGACCTTTTAGCATGCAAAAGCCAAGGAATAGAGCATAGTGTCTTTTCATCAAAGCAACAAAGATGAACTCTGCCCACACTATCTGCATCTGTATGTTTCCATCAAGAATGTACTTTTATTTTTGGTAACATAAAAAAAAGAAAATAGTTTGTCTGCTCTGAGGAAGCAGACTTTGCTGAAAGAGTACATAGTCTGGATCTAAATACGTAGAGCTAGGTAGAATATACAGGAATACCCCGATCAACGTGGTTATTGATGCCACGAAAAATAAAGCTATAATCAAATGCATGATAATCGGGATAAGTACGATAGATGATGGTTTCCAAAGACCTTTCAAATCTATTAATTAATTTTTTATAAGGTTAAAGGAAAATAAAAAGGAAAGGAAAAAAAACGAACGTGTTAAGTAAAAAGTAGCAGTATCACAGTGAATGTTTCTGGTTTGCCACACGTCATGTTTTTAAAGTATATCGATGCCTGTATATTATGCAACCAACATTGTTCTACAGATATGTGGGTTGCTGCCAAATCACAATGGTATTCGGAGTCCCATAGGAACACATGGTGAACATATTTTGAAGATATCTTTGGATTAACTGCATGCATCACCTTCATCAACTTTCTTCCTAACTATTGGCTCTCCATGTCGTGACCGAAATTGATGGTGATCCATTATGTAGTTCTTGAGCTCTTGTGTCAAGAAACACAAACAGAGTGAACATATAAAAAGGAAAAAGTGAAATAAAATATTTCAGTTTTATGTTATACGATCGTGCCGTGTAGGCTTAAGGGTATGATGATGATGTGAATGAACGAAAAGGTGGAATGAGGAAAGTGAGAGGAAACGAGACAATCCTTAGAAAACCTATACACACTGTGTTTGTCTACCACAAAACCCCTTGCTGCGAACTAGGATCGAACCAGGGACCCCACATACCAGAGGTAAACTCCAAAACTAAGCTACCGCGGCCCAACTATATAAAAGGTAAGCCAAACTCCTTAAAAGTGAAAGTTCATTCAGAATTTCTTTTTCTTTAATCTTTATTTGCAGTATATTGTAATGCTCGTTCTCAAACGCAATGTTGTACATAAGCGAAAAGTATCGCGTAAAATTTCATCTGATCTAGGTTATTGTGAGGCATGAACTACTATGCCCATTGATTTAAAATATGATTTAACTACAATGTAATACCTAATAGCCAAGTTATAACTGACCTAGTCTACAGATATATCAGTTGGTGATTTCCCATCCGTAAGTCTTTTAAAACTATTTATAGTACAGTGTCCATCGCAATAGTAGATCCGAACTTGATTAGTTAATTTGTATGTGTAGAAGTAATGTAGAATCCTAATATAGAAATAGAGTAAATTATAGCACTCAGAAGTAGGCATAGAGTAGATTGCTGTAGGTTTTAGTAGTAGAAATCAAGTAGATTCGAAATGGAAACAAAATTACGCGTTTTGGCTTGCAATTGTCTTATTAAAATAAATTATTCTTGTTAGTTAGGTTAATTATGATGGTTGGTCAGTTAGGTTAAGTGTTAAAATACATCTAGTGCAGGTAGACAGCTTATATTAGTAAGACTTGAGATGAGAGTGCTACTATATAATAATAATAATAATAATAATAATAATAATAATAATAATAATAATAATAATAATAATAATAATAATAATAATAATAATAATAATAAATACTGCAAATAGTAATAGTAAAAGTAAAATCGGAATATATAACCTACAACACATATAGTAGTTAATATTCTTGCAGTAGTCAGTAGTTGCTAGGATGTAGCAAGCTAGAAAATTGTTAATTCATGTATTGATTATATTGTAATCGCTCTTGTCTTCTCTTCGCAAGTGGTGTTTTCGTCCATTGATGTAATATGTTGGCTTACTTTTGTCCATCAACATGTATGTAAATACCACATTCAGTATTACTAATTTGTGCACATTAAATCCTTAATTAAACATATACTGTATTTTATTTCCACTACAACATAAATGATTAATTTATCTATATATCTCTTAATTCATACTTCATTTAATATATTTATTATTATTATTAACAAACTAACCAACTAACTCTATGGCCTATGGAACCCGGAGGTTCAATGCCGCGTTCACAAAAGCTCTCCACTGACTTCTATCCTTAGTCAACTGCATCCAGGTTCTACTTTGTATTCCAATTTCTGCAAGATGCATTTTAATATTGTCCTCCCATCTGCGCCTAGGTCTTCCTAATGGTCGTTTTCCGATTGGTCTTCCAGTCAAGACTTTGAAAGCGTTTCTACTTTCTTCTATTCTAGCTACATGACCCGCCCATCTAAGCCTCCTAGACTTGACGACCCTAACAATGTTGGATAAACCGTATAAATTAGGTATATTATTATTATTATTATTATTATTATTATTATTATTATTATTATTATTATTATTATTATTATATGCTTTCTTACTATTATTCTCAATTACATATTTAACATTAAATACTTTCGCCACTGAATATTAGAGTATGTGGAATTCAATAATATGTTTTCTTTTTCGCGTGATGTCTTGTAAACAGAATAAAATTATAATCTAGAAATTGAAAACAAGGTGAGAGTACTGCCTTAATTGGATGTTATTTACTACTTGATAAAATGAACTGCTGAACATCTTTTCAAATATATTTTCCTTACGATTGTGCTGCTCGAAATTGAGGCAGTTCACAATTAGTTAATAAACCTTCTGGATGATGCGATGTGATTTTGAGTTTATCGTCTCTTTCAGCAGCAAGGCTATATGAGACGTGGATCTACCGTTTAATGTGGGGTTCGAACCACATGAGCTCCCAACGGGAATCGATCTTGGGTCTCCCACGCCAATTGCGCATACGCTACCCGCTTAGCTCACGAACTTGCTGGAGTAATCAAGATAGATACCATAACCATTACATAATAAATACTAAACAACGAATTTAGAGATTTTTACCTGAAATTTAAAGGCGCATTATACAGTTCGAAGTCGCATATGATGCGGAACGGAGTCTATTCGAATGAGGAAACGTTCACATTTCTATATCTATGAATACTCATTCCTGCAACAAAATTACTTCCTTCCTCTATTTCTTATCTAAACTAAAAGTTACCTTTGTAAACCTTCTTAAAATCTGCAGCCGATAACACTCCCTGCTGTAATAAATTCAATGAGTTGGCATTACTTTTAAAATTATTAGTTTCACTCCTCATATTTAAGTTTTAGAATATTAAATATAAGTTGAGTATATCTTCTTTTTTTTTAAAAAAAAATGCTTAATATGTTCTACCTTTTAGGGCACAGGTAACATCATCAAGTGCCCTAGCATTCCTGTACTTCATATTATGTAGACAACGAATGCATACATATTCAAACTTAGATTCTTTGTACAGTGCTTTTTGAAATTTCCTCTGCTTTCTGTAGTAAATAGGAATGTATGTATTCATATTAAGCTAACGAAATATTCACAGGTTCTGTATTATAATAAATAGTTGAACGCCTTCCATCTTGCCAATAGGGGCCTTCAAAAGCCTAAAAGGACACAATTTCAGGATATGACTATGCATTTTAGTAAATCAGAATCTTATTTATGCAACCACTTCGACAACTATAGTGTGAAAGTTGCCTATATCTAGGAGTTCAAGGATCCCTTTTGCAGAACAAATTGAATCTGGTTTAAACCACTCGCTGAGCAAACATTAAGTTTACAAAAAAAAAAAAAAAAAAAAAAAAAAAGTTTCGCCAACTATCGCGCTTTGGCTTCATCATTATCTATTCATTTGAAAACAGGGGAATACCTGTTATCCGCACAATTATATTGGTTGTCACAGAAAATGCACATGTACTGGTATATTTTGAAGTTCAGATATGCTGTAGTTATTTATCTTTCTACTGATAAAAACATAATTTGGGAATTCCCCACTGACAGGGAAAAAGAATGTGTTATACTTAATTCTGACAATACAAAGGTTAGACCGCAACAACAAGTTGCCACTTCGTTCCTGCTAGTATTATGTAACAAAGCGTAAAGGTTTTCTAGTAAATATATTTCTGAGTTAACGGTGTTGAGTACCTACGACATCTTTGATCACCAGCCAATTTTCTATATATATAAAAATGAAAGTAACTATGCTTGTGACTTAATAACTCTTGAACCACGCGACCGATCTCGATCAAATTTTCAACATAGATGAGGCTTGGGCCTGGGATGTTTTTTTATCTATTCACTTTGACGGTGCAACTTAGAGAAGTGGAGAAGGAGATAGATAAAAATTATCGAAAAGGACCGATATTAGTGTTGAATCCATAGTTTTCGGGGTCGCTGAGGTGAACACCGACACTTCCGATGCCGTTTAAATCCAAGTTCAGCCCAGTAACTTGGAAGATAGAGGCAGATTATACAAAGATGATCGAAAATGACCGATCCAAAGTTTTCGGGGTCGCTGAGATAAACAGTGACACTTTCGATGCCGTTTAAATTCAAATTCAGTCTTGCAACATGGGGGATGGGGAGAAAAGTTCTTGCTTTTCACATAGCCAACTTTGTGTGGCAATGTCTCGAGTTTGAAATCCCGAGAATTCACATGTTCTGGTTGAAGAATGCAAGACAAAATACATCGTCTATCAAAATTCACTTCAGTAACAGTAAAAAGTGACTGATTAATGGACTAATTTTTCTTATTTTAACGCAGCGTAGCGGATTGATTTATACGAAGAACTATTTTTCTTTCTTCCTTGAAATAAACCACAAATTTAATGTTTTGATTTTACTGATTGCTTTTCCAAGTCCAATTAAATACATTTTACTTTTTCAAAATAAATTTGTATTATTTATAAATTAATCATTACTTAAATTTGATTATTATTAAATATTCAAATTAAATATAAGTATGAGACAAAAATGTCAGTTGATTTCAAAGAAAACAGTTGGTTTCATATTTCAACCATACAAATCAATGATAACACAGCCACACACATACAAAAATAAAAGTTCTGTGACCCCTGGATATTGATTCAATGTATTTTGTTACACAGAATCCAAATTTCGAAACCCTAGGATGATTGATCGAGCCAATTTCGTTTTATGGGCAAAACATGTGCGCCCTCCTTATCCAAAATCGTTCTAATATTTCGTCCATAGAAAAATTGACACTGTCAATCTTTGTGTAGGGTTTCGAAATTTGGATTCTGTGTAACAAAATACATCGAATCCATGCATTGTGGTCCAGTGCACAGAACGTTTATTGTGTGTTTGTGTGTATGGCTGTGTAATTAATAACAATAAAAACAAAGATGACACTGCTATTCAACACCGTTAAGTAATATAAGAAACGTTATTATTAAGACTCTTCTCCAACCTAAGACCCACTTTAAAAATTAGTGAATAACTTACTGACAATGAAGAACATCAAAAAACTGAGCCAGACACTATCTACAAAACGCTATTCTACGTTTTCAAGACCCTCTGTATAGTCCAAAATTTGGGTGACCAACAATTATAACGTCATAAACCGCGCACCTAAATGATTGGTCTGTAAAAAAACTGCGCCCCCAAATTTTTGGTTTAGAAAAAAAGGTTTGGTAACGGTTAACAGTTTATTTAATAGCGTTTTGTAGACACTATTTGGCTCACTTTCTATATTTTTGATATCTTTCATAGTCTGTACGCTATTCATTAAAATTTAGAAAAGTAGGGTTGAACCTAGTGAACAGCCTAAAGAAATGACAGAAACGCGAGTCTATTCCAAAATCCATCAACAACGAATTATGGAAGTAATTTAATTACTGACGATTAGGAAGGACATTGCCTTTCGTCTCCCCCGCCCCATTCTTCTCTACCTTCAGGGAATAGTCATATATGTCATATACCTGTATATAGCTATGGTAATTCCCTAAAGGCTCAATTGCTTTGTTAACTGATTCAATTGCTTTTCTGCTTCCTCGGTTCGAAACCAATTAATACATCATCAACGTGCCATCGATTCTCACTATGGCTTCTGTGTGTTATCACTCCCTTCCAACACACGTCGCTTGGTTGGTGCCAGTTTTGGAGGCCTGTGTCACGAGATAGTAAACTTTTGGTTCCCTTTTCTCGCTCCATCTACTACTCCAGGGGAGATTGACTACTACCCAACACCAAGTCACGCCAATGTTGTTTCAATAATGAGCTACAAGGGAACATATGTGTAACATATGGTCACGAAACTTAAAAGATTTCGTTTCAACTAAACATACAAGCAAATACAATGTTTCGTTAAAGTTTCTATCACTTGAGATCAAGAAGACCAATTACATTTATTTTTATTTATTTATTTATTTATTTTATTTTTACTTCTTTGCGTTATGTTTCAAAAAACTCTTCATGATAATTCTCTATACAATGACGATGTTTGTGATACACTGAAATAATTGGAATACTTAAGCCAACATAACACAGTAGTCGTACCTATTTACAACACTTTATCTAGGATAAGTAATTTCTGTATCATATATTCTACATTTGACTTATTACACTATTTTAACTTTGGTTTCAAATTCTAAAAGCAATCAAGTCATCGTGGATGAGGAATACATCTTTGATAGACAATGTTTCTTTTCTGTTTACCTTCTGAATTAGGAAATGAATTTTACTAAAACTTTTTCTTCATGAAACCGAACCGGGTGACCCTGAAGTATTACACTGATTGTATGTAATCTTGTCGTACTTCACCGTATATTTTGATACGTTTTGGCTCACTTTCCATAGATGTGACAGAAATACCGCGACCCATTAGAAATATTCTGACATATTTATCGTTTTTGATACTAAAAGCTTTACAGGCGCAATCGTCCATGATCTCTCACAGTACTTGGATTATTGTGATGCTGTTTATGTTGATATAACAGAAGACTTAGCAAACAGACCATAGGTCTTCGCTTAATACCTAATGCACAATTTATCATATTTCTTATTTCTAGAATGATCTGAATTGGCGAATTGATTTTTTATATTATATACATTCAACGTGAAATGAATGTTGAATATATATAACGTCATTCGTATATATAACGTTGAAAAATATAGAGTTTGAACCACGGGCGTCTCTGGCGGGGGGACGAGGGGGACATGTTCTCCCAATATTTTGAAATACAAAATATTCAATATTTTATTCTAATTTAATTTATATACTATCAACAGAATAACATATAAATAATAACAATTATATTTATTTGGAATATAATTTTCAGGCTGTGAAACGATTATAATCGAATTCTTCATATACCTTAGGGGGTTAGTAAAGGTAAGCAGAAAGGTAACAAATTGAATCGAAGATAATAAACAGGTTGAGCTAGGTAGTATATACCATTTAAATCACTTTCCTTGATGTCTCCCCTCCAAATTTTACATGCCAGAGACGCCAGTGGTTTGAACTATATCTAATATATGGAAATGAAATTAATCTTGAGTAGGATCACATCACGGAAAAACAGCTGAACTGTTTGAAATGAATTTTGGAATATGGTTATCATGTACTTTGATTAAAATGCATATCCTAAGTGAGGTATCGGGGATCATAAATTACATGAGAAATTTAGTGTTTCACGATTTGATTTGAGTTTAGCGTACCGTTCATCAGCGAGGCTATGTAAGACGTGGACCTTCAGCGTAACGTGAGATTTAAACCACATGACCTACCGCCGGGAATTGAACCACTGTCTCCTACAACAAACGCACGTACGCTATATACATAGCCATGAGAGAGCTCTGAATATCTCATAAGCCTGCAAAGTTGGGAAGATGAAATTTGGTGTATATGAACTCATTGGAAACAAGTTCACACGTGGCCCAGCGATTTTTTTAAAATTCCTATTTTAAGAACGGAAGCATTTTCTACATTTTTCCGCCACATTGAAAGCAATGTTGTCTGTTGTTCGTGATCGCATCAGGGAAAATGGCTGAAAAAATTGAAACGAATTTTAGAACTTAGTACTATCTCAAACTGGATTTTTATCTTATAACTTTGATTAAATGGCATATCCTAAGTGAGTCCAAAATTTATGTCAAAAATATAGTATCTTATGGGCATTTACAATTGCACTTTCATTGCAATGCAAACCTTAAGGAGAAAAGAGGTTGAAATATTTTCTACACATTTATTTTCCCCGTGCGAAGAATTGGCATTTCAGATAGTTATTACATACACTTGAGTTAAGTTTATTGTCATATTCATTCTTTTCTTCTTACAAATTTATGTTGTAAATTTATTGTCAAGTGTGAGAGAAGGTTACGCTTTATTCCACCAAATAAAAGAAGACTAAATAAATAAAAATCTTCATGATAGAATATATAACTTCTTCTTCTTTTTTTTTGAAAAAAAGAAGAAAAGAGTTGATTCATTAGCATTGTCATTTGATATTAGTGTTTATTATTTCAAGTTTAATTAGTACGGGCATTATCATTTGGTGTGTTATTTTCGGTCACACACTACAGCCTTATTTTCTACGAAATTCTAGGAATTGCCATTTCTTCAAAATAATCCAAAATATTCCTGAAAAACGCATTAATGAAAGATACGGATCCTTCACACTAACTTGTCCACTCAACCGTGATCGATTAATGGATTCAACGCTATTAGCCAAAATTTTGTTGCAGCATAATAATATATGTAGACTGTTTTTTTTTTAATAGAATCATATCATGCTGTACAATTATTAATGAAACATCTATTTATGAGATAGGGTCTATTGAACAAAATCGTTGAATCCTTTCGGAAACTTTTCCCCACTAATAATTAAATTCACTATCACTCTTTTCTTTTTCTTTCGGCGCGGGAAATACTAGACGGGAGCTTGTGTGGTTTGGGTAGGTTCATATCTCATATAGGCTCACTGCTGAAAGGGGCGCTAAACTCACATAAAATCTAATCTTCCTTTTTTCTTTCTTTTTTTCTGTCCTTTTTTTTTTTAAGTTCAGTGTCCTTTTCGGCATAAGACGTGGTACCCGTAGTTGAATGTGGAATCTGAAATACATAAGCTTTCACCGGGAATCTTACCGGAGTCTTCCACACCGAAAGCTGTAACGCTAACCACTTAGTCAAAAGAGAGAGAGAGAAAGATGTATACTCATTCTGGATTCTTTCGGATTTCGGATATCATATTGTGGGATTGTTATGAATTATTTATTTGTATAGAATCATTTGTCCGGCCTGTTTTGTTTTTACCTTTTCTTTTTCTTTCTTTCTTTCTTTTTTTTTAACATCGCAATTTTCGAAGTCTCAGTTGTTCCAGTGAATTATTCTAATTGTATGGGTGTAAGAAGAAAATACCTAACTTTCTTTTGTCACAGATGAATAATTATAAAATGTGTAAGTCGCTGAAATCTCAATTTCTATATTTTAAACAATTACAATACTTCCTTGGTTTTTATGATCGTTTTTGGTGCATGGGGTCCCTGGTTCGATCCCCGGCTAAGTAAGTTTGTGGAGGATAACATCGTTCAGTGAGTTTTCTCGGGGTACCCCTGTTTCCACCCATTTTCTCATTTCACTAATTCTTCCATCATCATTCACTTGCTTTAACCATCGTCCCCCTTAGTCTAAAGGGCATAATCGTACGACGTTAAACTAAAGATTTAATTTCGTTTCTTATAATCGTTCTAAAGCTTTTTTAAAAAAAGAAAGAAAAATAAACAGACAAGTATGCATGTAAAATATCCATTTTAGAATTTACAATAAATGTCAATATTTCTCCGATAAGAATTATTCAGGTGTGGCTTTTGAGGAAAGTCACATTGGTAACAATTTAAATTTTATCGCTAAAGTAAGAAAATTAAAGGAAGAAAGCTTCATACAGCTTCAGAAAACTGACAGAGCCTACACCAATTAGTACATTAGGCAAGCCTTCTTCCTTTAGCTTACAATAAAAAAATATAAATAAAGTTTTGCGAGATGACTTCCCTCAAGAGCCGTCACTCGAATTATTGATGGATTGTGCCAAGAATATTCTTTCTGTCTATATATGCCCTCCTTTGAATAATACTTCCAAACAAAATAATTAAATTTCAAATAACCATACTTTCAAAGGATGTAGCAAAAAGATATCTAAAGGAAAATACTATGCTGTCAAGACTATATCACACAGAATATACTTGAAAATGTAAACTGTACTAAAGATATAATGATTTAAACAAAAGGCTGTAGCAAACTATAGATGCATATTCTGCGTTATATGAGTAACACAACCTCAATGTGTTTATTGGGAGTATTAGCTAGTTTTAGAAAATTTCCCAGAATCTCTTTTGTCTTCTCTTCGTTTTGCGTTAAAGCATTTGTTTACAATAAATTTCCCAAATGTTTATAATTCGTTCTAAGCACTGGAAATCTCTCTTAACACTGATTTTTTCCCCTCGAATGCATGACTTTCTTTCTTTTTTTTTCTTAATATGTTCTTTAACGATAGAACAGAAAGCAAATACGCAGACGACATGTTCTCATTCAAAACCTACCAAAACAGTTTGAAGCAATTAGATAACATAGGCTGTACTCAAAGCAATATCAATTTTGATTGTTATTTGAATTACGAAAATAGATTCTATATGTACTACGACTAGCTCATATGCGTACCTGCTACAAGTACATTAACCTCTTGTGTTTACATTGATAGTTTATAACTAATCATTATAATTGCTTCTCAATTATCTTCACTAGCTACGGAAGATTTAAAATGATACCCTTTTCTAAACATCCTTGTGTCATTGTATATAAAACAGGTCTCCACCTTTGACATACACCCATAGAGATAACATTTCTTGAGTTGAAAATTTTTCTCTTTTTGCAATATTATGTGAGTGAAAAACGACGCAGGTTAGGCGTTTTGGAAGAGAATGTTTTGAGATTATTCAAATCAAGTGACTAACAAACCATAAGTCTTTAACAAAAAGTTCGAATCATCATCATCCTCATTGAAGCAATTGAGAATCATCACGCACTATAATATCTTTATCTTGACTAAGAATTACCCACTCAAATACTGTAAATCGGTTCTTTCCCTTCCCTTAAAGCGTAGCATCCATTATATTCCTCAAAATACATGTTTTATTTTTTCTCACACAGTGTCGTTGCAAAATATGTTTTCATTTTCTTTTCATCATCATCAATAGTGTTCTTTCTTTCACGTTTATTTTCTCATTAGTTTCTTTCTTTTTCATAATAATATTGCGAAAATTTCCTCTCCTTTTTCGACACTTTTCCAATGTTCATATTTGTTTCTACTCCATACAGCACAAAATGTTTACCCAAGTATTAAAGTTTGGTAAATACCTATTACCACTGAATGATGATATACCATCACACTCTTTCTTAATGAAAGATTTATGGTATACAAAATTTGGATGATATCTTTTGGTAAAATAGTGTATTTTTTAAAATTTGATTGAAAACCATGCCGTCATTTCACGCTTGGTGGAAGAATGAGTGGAAAGATGAAAGACTCTCCAGTGATATATATAAGTGGAATGTCACAGTTTTCATTAGTATAGTGTATATGGTATTGATTTAGTACAGTGTTAGTGTTAGTATAGTGTTAATGAACTATACCGACAAACTGTAAGAGGCCATTCCTCACGTCAAAATAATAATAATAAAAAAGTTTATATGGACCTGTGGCAAAAGTACATACTTTCAGAGCTAGGGCCGTTCACAAATGTGGAAAAGCTACATTTCAACACATTTTTTTTAATTTTGAAGACAAGAAACTGTGAAGTGGAAGTCTATATCAGCGAAAAGGAAATCACATACGTATACATCATCCAAAAGTGCGTATTTCAGCAACGTCCAATATGTACGCAAGGGATTCTCTACAAGGAATAATTCCCAAAGATGCTCCTAACAAAATTCTCAGATATGCTCTGAATTAAAGTAGGCCAAAGATAAGCCTTGCTATCAGTGACGGCGGGAAGACGGAAGTATTACAGACCGCCAGCTCCACGGTTCCTAGTGCTCGGAATAGCGTATGCTACAATATATTGTTACAGACCTACACGTGGAAAATAAATAAATAAATAAATAAATAAATATCTGCCTTGAGACAATACATCGTACGGAGAGTCGCCACTGTATAAGTTTTGCCAGCAATGCCTCTACATGGTACTAAACATGAGTCAGTAATACCAAGAGTAACGAAAATAAAATAGAAACAAAATAATTGTACAGAAAGCAAAACCAAAAAACTAATTAAGGGCAAACACAGCAAAAAAGTTATCCTGCTTAACATTTTCTTGTATAAATTTCACTTTCTTAATATAATTAAAGATTTATTTTTCTTTTAGTTTTAGGTCCACAATTGTAGCCTACAATGTAGATTACTAAGAACAGGATACTGAATAGATACGTAACCGAGGCGCACACTTCACAGGTGATTATTTTCTTTTCCCTTAAAATTAACCCTAAAAACAAGTTCTTGAAAAAATCATTAGACCTAACAATTTAAAATTCTCTGTCAACGATCCGGTTTTTGAATCTATAGGAAGTAGAGGGTCTTTATATAGGAGGAACATTAACTGACTATGCAAGGACTACCTGCAAAATTAAAGAATATGTTTTGTCTATTCTTGATATACCCTTTTACTTTAGCTTCTTAATTGATAATTTACTACTAACTTCATGGAAAACCACCTGACCAACCTATCTCTTGTTTGCTTTCTTAATGGTTCACCTATGGCATTACGTTAGGGTGAATGGACTGGGATTCTCACTTTGAGCAGGACATTGATATAATATATCTAGGTATAAAGTAACTAAATAAGTTTATCATAGCAAGCAATGTGGTGTTGCAAAATATAGGTTACATAAATTTTGTTGATGGAAACGAAAATTCAGCTGAGCTTGATGTTGGATACTATAGCCATCTAGCGAGTTTCTCCGCAACTACTTGCTACTTAGCATTGAACGCTTGAAGAGGTAAGATTTAATCATCTCTTTTGTCTTCATAGATTCCTAAATAAGTCGTCTTATAATATTAATTATCTAGGCTATCCAGTGGCGTACGCAGTTGTTCGTCAACGGGTCGAGGTGGAATGTTAGAGCACCCAAGTTCATATAATTTCAGGTGTCTTTATACATATCTTAATATGAAACGGTAAATGTTTGCTTTTGCATAATACTTTGCTTACAGAGGGGTTAAAACCCCGAAATCCCCCTTGTGTACACCATTGCATCTATGAATAATATTTTGAGTAATTAACTAACGCAGTAACGGTTCGTGAGGGACGTCAGTCGGTATTTTTTTTTTTTTTTTTTCGTTACAAGCTATAGGAAGAAGGCCTACCTAATGTACTAGTTACTGTATACACTGAATCGATGGATTGACAATTGAAAGTGACAATAGATCATTTTCATCTTTATGTTGCTCAGAAATCTTTGGTTTACCGTCAAATAGTGAATACATATTACTTGGAACTGTCATATCGAATTGGTCATGAGTGTGTGAGATTTTTACAGATGATAATGTTGGAATATAATAAATAGTACGAATATTATTATTTCGATTTTAGTCGCACGAGTGGTATTTTTAATTTTGAATCTTTCTATTAATATTAATATGAACTGATATGATACAGCAAAGACGTAAGACGACAAAGGATGAATTATTTGCTCGCTATGGAGACAATGAGAGTAACAAATGTTGCATTTCATTTTTCCAATAAGTGAGAAGTGTGGGTTATTTTAAGCCATATAGTAAGGTTATGTGCATAAAGATCCCTCCCCCAAAAAAGTACAACATTATGAAATAAATAATAATATCGAATTCTTTATTTATTTTCGTGGTATATTGGCTCAGTGTTGGTAGAGTGCTCGCTTCTTGTATGGGTTGTCCCTGGTTCCATCTCAGATAATGTGAGTTTGTAGTCAATAACTTCGTGTTCGTAGGTTTGAGTTTTCTAGGGTTCTCTCGTTTCGTTCTACATTCTCATTCTACCAATTCCCTCATAATAATTGGCCTTCATTAATCACCTATCTCCTTTAACCTAAAGAACATAAACGCGGGACGTTAAACTAAAGATTTGTGTTTTATTTATTTACATACACTCATCTGTGGAATCATTAGACTTATTTTGACATAACTTTAATAGACTCCCAAAATAATACAGATGAAGCTTCAGATATTAATATGGCTTCTTCCAGGTTGACGACATAATTTGTGTATATATAAGGGTCACTAAAATGAAACATATCAGAAGCCGATGGAAAGAAAGAAAGAAAATTTTCAAATGTGGTTGGGAAGAACGGAATTTACTATTAATGCAGGCTCAGAAACCACGACCGAGGATTGAATCCGGTCGCAATCACGACCGAGAATTGAATCCAGTCGAAACCAATACCGAGAACTAAATCCGGTCGAAACCACGACTGAGGATTGAATCCGGTCGAAACTACGACTGAGGATTGAATCCGGTCGAAACCAAAACCAAGGATTGAATCCGGTGCAGTTGATGGTGCATAAACCATCATGTAAGATCAATTCTCGTAGTATAGACCGTTGCCCATCATACTATCTCGCCTACAAGAGCTGAATTATAGGACTACGTTATCGGTGTCCGGACGTTACTAAACGAAAGAAGCAACTAGAAAGAGTGTAAAACGAAAGTAACATTCCCATTCATTGTACAAAACTGACAGATTGTTATTAAACAAATATTATACGAAACAAATATGTGTAAATTAAGCCACAATAATAAAAGAAATAAATCAATATTCTTCCCCGAATTAGAAAAGAGATATAAAGAAAATTAAACGCAATATTGATCTATGAATACATCTGCCAGCCATAAAAATGTATTTTTCCTATATACGAGTAATATACTTATAAGGAACTTCTCCATTAACGGTACGCGAGGTAACAAACGAAACAATATAAATGTGGCGCGGAGAATGATGAAAACGAAGCGAAACAACAGACAAAGGGAAAAGATAATGCACAAAGCACAAAAGAGGGATCGTAATGAACGGTCGCTTATGATCTACCGAGAGGACAAAATTATTTCCGGGATTTATGGGGAAGGTGAGAAAACTTTTTGTCTTCAAAGCTCATCGTGAGTGCAACCATTCCAAACGGAAGTTCATTGTATTTTTTTTTTCCTTCTTTCATTCCAACATACGTAATTTTTCTCATAACCCAACTGAGGCTTGTCAGTCGCTTCCTTTACAGCAAACGTGTGAATAACCACTCTTTAGTTGTGTCATTAGTTAATTTTTCGTTTTAAATAAATGCTCTAACATCTCTATAAGAACACAGAACTCTAACGGATGGGGTACTGTATGTGCGTGTATAGAGAAGACACCACCGAAAGAAAATCTTATATCAAACGGAAACTTTTTTTAAAGTGTAATGTCAGATATTGCATTCCGTATTAGGAATCATTTTTGTCTTGTATACGCGTAAGATAGAATCAAATTTCAGATTTACCAAAACGTAGTGACACCGAAAAGAAAAAGTTTGACAACTATATTGATCCCGATTTTCCGCGATTTGAAGGGATTATCATTCACTGTAATATATTAGATAAAGGTAAGATTATTGAAACAAATTTTCATTTTAATTCTTAAAATTATATTCATTTGAAAACGTACAGTAAAGAATCGTTTTATCGGTGTCATTGTGTTTCAGGGGCGGATCCAGGGGGCGATCGGGGCTATTGTCCCCCTCAGAAGAGGAAGCTTTTTTATTTTATATATAAATAAACTCAATCCCAGAGTTTGGAAGCTCTTATAAGTAACAGTATTAGACCCCCCCCCCCCAGAAGTCCGTCCTAGATCCGTCCCTGTTGTGATTCTTATTACTCCAAACAGAGTATATATTTTGGGCAAATTATATATTTTGGGCGTAAATAAGAGAAAAGAGAATAAACGTAACACTTAATTCAAAGTAAATGAAGCACAGTATCAGAAATTACAAACTGAAATAAGGAACAACAATAAAAAAACAACATAAAGATCTTACCCCAGAAGAAACAATAAATTTGTAACGCATTGCTAAAAAAAAGTAACTGTCCTCAATAGCTTTCCTCAATTGACTTGGAATAACGTCATTAGCCACAGTGTTTAATATTGTTATGGTTAGAGAGAAGCAAGTGTCAGAAACAGTTGTACATGTAATTTCTGAGAAATTTTATGATCCTATTGCCCTGTGTCGCCCATGTATTGGAACTTATCAACCTTTAAAACTATTAGACCAATTCCAACAAAATCTTCACCAACGCCTTCACTGCAATCTCAGACTGGTAACAGGTTACATATCACACAGACATTTCAAAAAATCTCTTATCGCTATCTATTATCGTTTTTGAGCTAATGTGGTCAATGTTGGAACTGAAAATCGCTTTTGGTTTGAACATAGGGTTAAGAGACGAGATGGAATCTATTCTTGGGTAACTGAATCAATATTTAAAAAAAAAAATTGTAACTATCTGTAGCTGTTTTCGCTCTTATACCTGTCAACAGACCGACATAGCCGTTTTACGAGTATAAGACCTGTCATCACTATAGAAAACATCTAAAACTGTTTTCTAAAAATATTAAATTTCAGATTCAGTGCTCTGATCATTCCATAGTATTGTTAGCGCGAGACTGCATACAGAAATGATGAAATTTAATCTAATATTTTTATACAGTTGGCCACTTTTATTCTAAGTGATACTACACATCTAGAAATAAATTTCTATCCTACAAAACCTATATATACTATTTAAGTAAAGTCAATCTTGATCCATACAAATAACGGTGATATTCCAAATATTAACACATCCATTTCGACTACGTAAGTGTTTTAAACGTATCAAGTTATGATATATTATCGTAATGCATATGGCACATGCTCTTAGTAAACACACTGTTCACTTATTATATAATAATATTTTTTTTATTAGTAAAGTTTGATCAATTAGTTGCACAATGCTTTAAATTGCATAAGACTATACTAGAATCTAGCAACCATTTGCAAAAAAATAAATAAATAAAAATAAAATAAAATAAAAAATAAAATAAAATAAAATAAAATTAGAAAAGTAAAAAAATCCAATGTTAATTAGAATTAAGTTATATATATATGTTGGTAATTGTTTATGTTATTGTAATTAATTGTGTTAGAACAAATACGACGTCGTAATAGTTGATAAGGTCTTTATCGTCCGTAATTTTGTTAAAATATGTTTCCAAGTCTTCTAAAAGATTCTTTTTCTTTCTTTCTTTTGTAGACGTAGGTTTATCTTGTTTCTAGATGAGTTTTTAGAATGTTTTTCATTTTTATAATATATTAAAGATTATCTAATACGATAAGCTATGGAAGAATTAGGTGAATAAATAATGAAAAAAAGCGTGTAAAACTAAGAAAAATCGCATTACACTAAATCCACACAACATTTCACGTCTTTGAGGCCTCGAAACTACTAACGCATCTAATAATACGCATTTTACACACAGAACATTACGAGAGTTACATAAAGAACACCTTGTTCGATAACAGACTTCGTCCAATAATGGACTTAGTTTCTCCAGCAAGAATTTCGTAATTCAGTATGTTCTCCAAATTTAAGTTTTGCAAAATATTATGTTGATTTACCTTGAAATGTATTCATTTTTCTTTTAAATGAACATAAATTTTAATGTTTTATTTGACTTAACTTTTTCTACAAGTATATTTAAATGCTCCCTGTTTTGGTAAAAGAAAAAGTGTTATTTATAAATTTAATATTAGATATTTAAATTGATTTGATTTTTTAAAAAATATACATACATCACTAAAGGACACCGTACAGAAAGCACCGTATTTCCTCGCAGTGTTTCTTCCAGACCTGTTTCTGGAGGGGCACTGCATCTCCAGAGCTCTGAGAGTGTCCCCCGGAGGAGACCAAAATAATACCTCTTTCATATAATAATAAATAGAATAGTACCAGCAGTGCCCCCCCCCCGGAATATTAAGTGTGCCACCCTGGAACATTGTTTCTGTTAGATTTTCAATCCGTTGATTCATATTGGAAGGTATTACTATTTTGTTTTGAAATGAATGGGAATTTTAATATCTTGATTTCACTGGTATCTTATTGAAAACTTTTCTTTTTTTCTTTTTTCTTTTCTTTTACTTCTCAGAAAATTAAAGGACACCGAGGAATGTATTTCCTCGTCTGACCAATTTGGATGATTTTTGGATATGTTGTAGCTGAGAACCCTCTGGTCAATTGTTTATATGAGACCAACTCCCTATGACCAACCCTGTGACTTCCAGAGGTCACCAAAAGGCACACCGTACAAAAAACATTGCATTTCCTCGTCTGTTCTATTTGGGTGATTTTTGGATATGTTGTAGCTGAGGACCCCACGGTCAATTGTTTATATGGGGCCAACTCCCTATGACCAACCGATATCACCGAAAGTCACAACGTTACGTGGACTATCCTCATTTACGGTAGCCTAGTATAACACACACTATTTTTTTTATGCCAAGTTTGAATCAGTTCTACCAACACCCGTTATATGACCTATGGTGACCTCTGGAGGTCACGAGGTTAGTCATAGGGAGTTGATCCCATATAAACAATTGACTAGGGGATCCTCAGCTACAGCATAGCCAAAAATCACCCAAATCAGACAAACAAGGAAATGCAATTCCTCGGTGTCCTTTAATTTTCTGAGAAGTAAAAGAAAAGAGAAAAGAAAAAAAGAAAAGTTTTTACTAAGATACCAGTGAAATCAAGACTAAAATTCCCGTTCATTTCAAAACAAAATAGTAATACCTTCCAATATGAATCAATGGATTGAAAATCTAGATGGTGCAAAATTCAACAGAGGTAATGCTACAATCTAAAATAGCAAGCACCATTGATATTTGCAAGGGAGCTCAAGAAGGGCCGTGGTCCCTCCCTGGAATTCAAGTGAATCAATACAATTTTAGAGTGCATACAATATTTACTAAATTTACTCCATTCGTCTTATTTCTTTACGTTGCCAAGTTATGTTGTAAATATGCCTGGTATGTAATACAGCTGATCAGCGCACTACAAAATAATGTCGTGAATACCTGTGTGTAGCATACAAACCAGCTTCTGAAAATTTCCTTTGCATGTCCTCCCCCTTCTCCTAAAACCGAAGGCATTATTCACGATGCCAAAGTTGGAAGGAGTAGACAAGTACCTCCGGTGGTTACTCCGGGCCCCAAATATTCCCTAAGTCATGTCGTTTTGTAATGTAGGTCAAACAACATAAAACTATCCTTTTCAGTATACAAAAAAAAGTATGTTCTTACATTTGTCCCAAAGAAATTAAAGCTTACATCGACACTGACTGGAGCTGAGCCTTATATGACAAAATGCTATAAATTTTTATTTTAAAAAAATAATACAAATTTTGCCCCCGTCTACGAAAAGCCCTATGGTCGTCTCTGGCAAGTATTGCATTTTAAGAACCTCCTCACTATTGACGAACATGTCTCTACGAGAACAGTGACGTTAGATACTACGAGATATTGCTCAAAATGTTTCATAAGGAAAAGGAAGTAGAATTAATCTATAAAATTCAATGAATAGTTTTAATTCGCAACCTCAATTATTGCTTGGATCAATAAAGGAACGAAGTGTCTGAAGTGATTAGTTCACAGCACGCGGTGCCGATTCTGAGTAAGGCGAGGAGGCGTGTACCGAACAATGTTTGTTCTCTCTCTCCCAGTTTCCAGGATTTGAATACCTTTGATCGGGTATCTGACAACGAAGCACATATATTTGAATGCCCCTTCCACCTCATCCCACCCCACCAAACCGCCCGCAAATTATACAGAAATCGTCGCTGCTGATTCACAGGCCTTTGATTCTTTGCAAGACTACATAGGAAGAAAGACAAAATTAAACAAATAATTCGCTCTTTTTGAATCACTAGTATTGTTATTAACACTTCCACGTCAGTCTATTAAGACATTTTAAAACAATATAATTAAACCATCGATTCTCACGTAATTAAAAAGTTGTATTGTATTGTATTTGTTGTTAGTAAACACTTCCGGTATAATTTGTCACGTGCGTCATATGGTTTGTCTATCATCATTTCTTTTCCCAGTTTCATCCACAATCATTAAGAAAAATTACTACTTAATTACAGAGTATAAAGTATTGGTTTCAAAAATTGGCATGTAAAGAAAAAACTACCCTAATTTATTGTGTACACACACATATAGAAATGTATAAAGCAAACTTAAATTTGATCGTAAAAATAAAAGACTCTTCATATTTACATTGCCTGCAACAATTTCAGTGATAATAAAAAATAGTTTAAAAACTTAGCAAAGTCTGTTATGTTTTTTCGGAACGAAAGTAAAACGTTTATTCCCACATGCCTATGGGAAAAGGAATCAAATTAAATAAATGAATACACTGGAATGAAGAAGATATAGGGGGGAAAAACTGGCACCAAAAAAAATATCGTGCGAAAAACCAAAAATAAATTAAAACATAAGAGCAGCGAAGAAAGAAAACTTTATAAAGAGAGGGAAAAGGGAAGAGCAGTACGTAAGAGGGCATTTACGTATACATTGTGTATATACAAAAGAACTTCATTGCTTTTCAGAATGTTGAATTTTGTTGATACTTGTTTAGCTGTAAGTGAATGTGAAAAAAGGCAAAGAGAATCTAATTACAGTAGTACTAAATATGGTTCGATGGACGTTTCCCGCAGCTTTTGTATTAAAACAAAACATACATTATAATTGGCTAGTTTCAGGAACTACTTTTGGTAAAAATGATAACTGAAATTCGGTCTTATCCCTACACTCGCATTGGTTTTACGTTAACCTCCTGTTTCGGACCAAAATAGTGTCAAAACATCTATAGTCTTATATTGTACTATTAGAACTCTTGTAAATATTACTCTTGTAAATATTATGGTTTCCATAAAATGGACAGTTACGGATGTAAGCTACACTAACCCCACGTTCCTTTAATTTAGTAAATAATTAAAGACAATGAAAAACAATTAGAAAGTAAGCCAGATAGTATGTGTAAAATGTCATTATATAAAGAAGAAAAGTTGTCTCGATACATTTATTATAATGCCAAAATTTGCTGTTTACAATTATGACTTAATAAAGGGAACACTTAGATTTCTGGCTTCTAATATAAGTCCTAGAAGCAGTGTTGACGTTAAAGAGATAATAAGGGGTAGGTTCCACCTCACCTCCTACAGTGGCATCATCCGTTTCCCCTCTGTCCTCCAGACATGTTATATTGTAGTATAGATCAAGTAATGTAAAACTATTATTTTTGATATAAGAAATAATTACTCTCTAAAAGAAATGTCTGTACCTCTCCACTTGCCTCCCTCTCCTCCCGAAAGAAATTAAAGCTGACGTAGTCACTGTCTAGATTAGCATTAGGAATTAGATTTCTGAGCTTTTGAATTTATGGCTATGTTAGCCCATCATGTATTAGGAGTGACGTCCTTCAGCGATCATACTATAGATATACCACATTGACTTGACACCTAGTTTTCTTTTCCAAGCGCTGCTATCGGCTGAAGAAATTCCTTTCGCTAAGGCTCTCTCGCTTAGCAACAGGTGAACCTTTATTGGCTCAACGCGTGGGTGTGAGCTTTAGTTCGAATTTTTGCCAAGGATCAAGACATTTTGGCAGCACTATACCCAGGGAATTGCGAAAGAAGGAAAGAATGGAAAAGGAAAGAAGCGACCTAGGACTAGGTACCATCCCAGCATTTGCCTGGTGTGAATTAGGAAAATTTTCCAGGATGTGAAGGCCTCAGAGAACTTTTACACTTTGTTGACCAATTGTTCGCATCAGAAATTGTCACTCCTAGAGGCAGTTACCAGTTCATTGAATGGCATGTGATGGTAAATATACTACTTATTTCAGTTTCTAAGTTTTCGATATTTTATTTGACTTTGAGTTATTCACAAAAATCGAACTCTAAAACTTATTACAAAACATTAACATTGTTCACTATTATCATTTCTATTTTTGAGTCATTTATTGCTTTGGAATCTTGGGTCTTAACCAAATTTAGTCTTTCCTCGAGAATCTCAAATTGGGCAGGACACCAAAGGAGATCACCAATTACCTTTCATTAGAATTTTGATTAAAATCTATGTTCCTTTGAAACGAAAGTTGATATTGGTCTTGACCGATTACAACTGATTTCATTAGGCCATCAATGTTCTTCATGCAATTTAACCCAAACCAACTATTAGCAACAAAATTGTACTTTTGCTAAAGTAAAGTTAATTTGCATACATCGATACAGATCGTAATTTCATTCTCAAAAAGGATACAAAATAGTCTCCGGATATATGATAAGAGAGGTGGGTTGTAATTTCTCTTTTCCTCACATCATTTATCTAATGCAACGCAAAGGTTTGAATCAGAGGCTATATCGTAGCACTTTTCTTTTAAAAACAAACAAAAAAAAAAAAGAAAAAGAAAAGAAAGAAAGAAAAAGAAACAAGAAAATGTAATGTATTATGAATTTTCTTCTCTTGATTCCTTCATTTTCTTGCATTTTCTTTCTTATGTTTACATCGGTCATTTTATGTTTCTCTTCTTCCGTTTCCACATCATGGGAAAGGAATAAATTAATATGATACAAAAATTTGGAATAATCACTTTTGATTCACACACAAACGGCCACTTCTTTATCGCCTATTTTGTATGCAACCCACATTACTGGATGGTAAACTAATTCTGCATATGACTACATAAAGTACATCAGATTTCAGATCTATAATGGCACACCTCTTAGTTGTCCTTTACTGGATGTACTCATATGCCAATGTTGGGCAACGAACTTTGTACGCTACTCTCTACTTTTCTGTCCAACTCTTGAAATACACCTATACTCTTCTATTAACTCTCCTAAATAAGAGTAAATTTATATAACCTATCCTATTTCATTTTCATCTTTTAATGTTTATCCGATTCATTTTCTTTTATTTTTATTTGAATAGATGTTTCAAGGGAACTTATTGCCTTTACATAGAATGTTACATTCTTTCTTATTCTATTTATTTTTTATTTTTTTTTAAAAACTTCACTATAATACAATTAAAGAGCATGGATAAAGAGCATTTCTGCTTTTCTTCTTCCAAAGTCATTTCCAAATTTCATTCCATGTTACATTATTATTATTATTATTATTATTATTATTATTATTATTATTATTATTATTTTATATCTTACTTTTATTGTAAGGATTTTGTAGAAAATGTATTATAGTCGTAAACGATACATCTCTTGTTGCAAGTGAACTTTAACGGATAACATTTTCACTCCCTATAACAATGCACCTAGTATTGTATTTTTTCTGGGTTCGGTGATGATAGGAATTAGCTCTTAAGCAAACGTTTGTATGAGTTGGCTTTCTATATACACTTTGACTTAATTGTTCCTAATGTTTCTTTATAATTAATATGTCCAGAAGTTGTATTTTACCTTCATTTTCAATCTTCATTGTTGAGTTAATATTGGATTCATCCTGGGTTAATTTAAAAATTCAATTAGTGCGTTACTCCCCTGAGGCCAAACTACAAATATATCATCTATATGTCGATCTCTGATCATAAAGATAACAATTCGCATTTGAAACCGCCAGTTCAAATAAAATAAAACACGGATGACTTTATTTAATTATAAGAGTGCGTTTGTGGTGTGTTTATATCACTGTTATTGTTGTTTATTAATTAACGATGTTACATATGTTTTTAATTATGTTTGAGTTAGTACAGGAAACATTTACGTCACTCAGATAAAACACAACATTTAGAGCCGGGAAAACACGTATCCGAAATGTTAGAGTTGTAAAATTGTTGCAAATACAACCAAAGTATCCAGAACGTATTTTGGTAACGGAAGTTACTTTAGTACGGCGGTTTTCAACAACCTTTCATGTCTTTAGAACACTTTCTTAATCTTTTCTCACAGTATTTAGATCAAACAGCTTTTTTCCAGCAATTATACTACACTTAATACCAACCAAAATACAAACTCTAAACAAGATTGTGAAAATGTTTAGCGTAGTTCGAATATTGAACTGTGTATGATTGGTTGAGATGAGGCAAATGGCAGTTCTGACCTCTTTCAATTCTGATCGTCTCAAACTTCCTCATTCTTAAGTTGTTAAACTATCTAATGATCATATGTATTCAAATATTTAAATGTCTTTTAAAGCAATACTAGTTATTTGCAGAGTACTTGTGAATAGTTCTCGCATTCTTCAGGTTTGGTACATTTGCTCTAGCATCTGTTATTCTTGTGATTGTATTATCAAACTAGGACAATTTTGCGACGATATACAACTTTATTTAAAAGGGAAAAATAAAAATACAATATTGATAAAATGTATATATAAGTAAGATATTATTCTTTGTTTTGTTCGTAAAGTAAAAAAAAAGAAAGAAAAAGATGCATTTTGCATTTAGCAAGAAAGAAAAACGTGAAGAAATCATTCGGGTGTTGATCGGTATTAATCAGTATTTTCGCATGGTCCAATATTTCGATTCAGTATGAGTAATACGGACATTTTGATTTCTGTTTATTTTTTCAGTCCTACAGAGTACATTATGCTCAGTTGTTTTACTGTTGACTGATTCTAATGTCTCGAAATGGTTGTTCCACATGGCTAAAAAACTGAAGCAGTTGTGCAAATACAATATAATGAAACCGTAGTGTCGTAGGAATTTAAGTAGTGCATTACTGCAATAACATACTTTTGATGCAGTTAATAACCATGCAGTTAATAATACATTTAAAAAATATAATAGTTATTTGTCATGTTTAAGAATTTACACCCAATTCTAAAAACTTGCCCAAACTTCTTCTTAATTGTAAAAATTAATTTCAACTATCTTAACAAAAGTTAATGGTAATAAAGTTAGGCTGTATTTCATACTTTTGTTGGGAGCAAGAAGCAAGGATTATCTGTACACACACACACACACACACACAAAGTATTCTTTCTCTGACTCTAAGACCTAGTAACCCTATTTTGAAATTAATAAAAGACGCTGCTTTTACTTAGATACTATTAGAGAAGGTAATAGAGTTAGAATATGGAATGATTATAATTTGTAGAGAGAGAAAAAGAAATATTGTTTTATAACCAGATTTTAGATTGCTGTGTACCACCTTTTCCGTGTTCTAACTGTACACATATGTTTGTATATCTATACATATGTAATCCTCATATTTATTATTTCAGTTACTGTCGAATTTATAATGATAAAATTTATTTAAAAGAAGTGTTTTAAGAAATAAACACTAAAATACCCCTCGGGTACTCTGTCCATACACATGTGTTGTTAACGTATGTTCTTGAACTGACATTCAACGAAATAAAGCCTATAGCAACGTGCTTCCGGAGCCACTCGCTTGAAGCACTGCAGTAGGGTCATGGAGGTCGGTGTCCGGAGGGTTTTCAATTCAAAAGCGCTTGTGTTCCACCTGACAACTTAGTTGCGTTTTGTTTGTGTAAATTCTCATCAAAGCAATAAAACAAGGAGTATACAATAATTAAAACATTGTACACAGGAAACGACAAGTTCTTCGCTGTTTATCAATTCAGTGTAGCTTACACAAAGAGGTTGGAGCAGTGGATACAGCTAGTATTAAATAAAAGCTTCGACTTAACATGGGCTAAACACTTTTAATTATAATCTCAGTTGTATGACGTTTTTACTTATTATTTTTTAAAAGACACAATAGTTCATGTAAATGATTGGATATGAAGCTGTGCCGATGGAAGCTTCACGGGCATATTCAACTTGTAATTCATTATACTAATAGTCGAAAAGTTCACACAAAAATATATTATCATAGTAAATTATAAGTTGAATATGCCCTTGAAACTTATATCGGTACAGCTCCATAAATGTATGTCGTTTACATGGACTATAGCGCCATTTTTAACCGAGGAGGTTCTCAATTCAACCCATTTTCTTGGTATATTCACACATAACTTCAATACAGGGCCTGATTTTGATTACTTTTTCTTTTTTGAAAGAATATATCTTCCCGGTGGTTCCATATAAATTTCTTTAGGATTTGATCTAGGTAATCTTTGGAGCTAGATTATGAAACGACAAACCAAAGTGCTTATACGCAACCATGTATTCTTGTAATTCTGGTTGCATAACAGTATAGGGGTTACACTTCAAATTTTCGGACCATTGGGCGTTACGTGTCTGAAGATTCCCAAAAACTTCACAGATCTGAGATAATGAAAAGTATTTATGACTTAGGTTATACTAGATGTATCCAATACCGCTCCCTGGAAAACGAGAGAAAAGAACACTGAATGATGTGCTCAAACGGCTATACAAACTTATAAAACGTGATATTTTATTATAATGGTAAATGTTCTACCATTGCCAGCAGCTCATATACCGTAAACTACTCCTATTCACCAGTGTCGTCGGCTAATATCTTCGTTTTGGCGTTAAGAATTGATCTCTTTCAAATCATCCAACAATTTCAAATACACTTATCTCCTTCTTCTATCTCCCATCATATTCATTGTCACATTCTTAATTTTTTCAAAGTTCTAAGCAGTTCATTTTTCTCACTTTAACTTTCCAGTAAACGTTCTCCCATTCCTAATATTTGCTAATAACTTCTCACATGTTTTTCTTTAGTCCTATTCAAATAAACTTCTATATTCTACTTTATACACTTAACCTTAGACACTATCTTAGACACTTATCCTATTTTATCATTCTTTTGTAATGTTCATGTTTCTGCTTCGTACATTATAACATTTCCCCGAAACTATCATTTAACGATCCCAATCAATTCTTTCTTGTTCATAAAGACAAACGGTTTTTGTTTTTCAATAGGAATTATTAGGAAACTAGAAGTTTTAATGGATCATTGAATGGTATTCTATGCTACCGAGACCCAAATGTCTGAAGAGTAATAATGTGTGTGTGTGTATGCACTTGATCATATTAAATACGATATTTCCCACTTTTGGTACTGCTACTGAAAAGGTAAATCTACTATCTGAAATTAACCTTTATTGAGGAAAAAAAATGGCATTGAACTGTTCCAGAAGTATGACATTATTCCAGATCACATATTATTACAATGCCATCTTTTGATTTACTTAAAGTTCAAGTCTACCTATTGCGAGTCATATTTTTCATACTTCAAGGTTAATCATACTTTTCCCAATCAACCATTTCAGAAAAACAGATGAATTAGGTAATGATTCATTCCTTACCGTTATCAGTCGATGAAGCCTATCCTCAGATACGGCTGCCAACAGTCTGTCCCTGCTTGTTCTTGCCAAACGGCACTCCCTACAACCACAGTCTACAGCTCGAGGCCAGTCATGGTAGAACAACGGCAAAGGGGGTGGTGGAACAGGAGGAGGAGACAGTCGATCTTCATCAGGAGAGATATCTGGGGGTGAAAACTCTAACGGAGGCGGAGAAAGATCAGGTCGGGTGCGAACTAGTTTCTCTATTGAAGGTGTAGAGTCCGAAGAACTAGTCGTGGTGGCCGTAGGTGGAGGTTGCTGAAATATCACACGAGGTTCCCGATACTCAGTAAGGTACAACTGTGACTGGGATTTTTGAGGTTGAGGTGACTTACGGAGGAAGTCCTCCAGAAGGTAGAATGACTGTGCTCGGTGGGTACGAGAAAGTTGAGGAAGGGAATTTTCCGAGTCTCTTCGATTCCACGCTGAGGGTTGACGTCGAACCGGTTGTCTTTGGCGTTCTTCAGTACCTCTTAACAACGCTCCTAAACTCCTCCATCGCCTTTGAGTGATCCTGCAAGCACTAGATCCTAACGTATCAGATTCTGACTCTAAAGGAGTGTCCTCACGAGAATCACCACTTTCAGTAGATCCGCGTCGTGAAGGTTTCCGCCGCCGACTACGTGGCGTTGAGCGACGAAGAGTTAAGTCAAACTTTTGGGCAATGTTCTTTGAATTTTCGGCTCGGTCCACAGCAGCTTGTAACTGTTGTTGCTGGTAGTGATGGTGAGAAGAGGTACTCATGGTAGACGACGAATCTTTATTACTTCGTGGCCACCACGACGAAGGAGTCAATAAACAAGCACTTTTCTTAATAACGCCTTTAAACGAAGGACAATCTCTTTTACGGGGTTTGTCCTCAGCCGCTGAGGACAATAGGAAACTCTGTGACGTAGGAAGTGTTCTCATAAGAACTCTTCTCAAATCGATATTTTGAGAAGGTTCCTCTTCCGGCGGATCTAGTCTTCGAACTTCACTTATGTCTCTATACTTAACACTTAACCTCATAGCAGCACTAGGTGGTCCCGGTGGGACAGGAACTGCTCGCCGAAGCGTCGAATACTCCATGAACCCATAGTCGGATTCGGACGGTAGGAACCGCGGTGCTACTTGACCCGAGCGGGTAGAGGTCAGTCTCGGGCCAGCAGAAAGGCACGAGAACGAAGCCGAATGTTTTAGCTGATTTCGTTCTGATGGGAAATACGAACTCCTCATCCCTGCCAAACCCATCTGTGAGTTCATGGTGGTCTGGTGTTTCTCAAACTGTGGCCGACAGGATACCACGAACCACATGACCAACACAATACACACGTGAAATGGTTCACATCCTTCTTTGGTAGAAGTTTCACATTGCTTCAAACTGTTCCAAACAATCTGTGGGGGAAAAAGGAAATAAAAAATAAAAATAATAACTTAACAAAACTTAACAAAACATAAAAATTAACAAAACATAAACGAACAAAATATAACAAAACATTAAATTAAGAAATTAAAACAAAAATACGGAGGAAAATAAAAATATTTTAAAGCAAAACAAAAACAAAGGCCATTTTCTTGAATAATTTGCACCCAACTCGACCGATCTCCTCTCCCCGTTTCTCCGTAAAATATTTCGAAATAATCATACTCAGTAGACGGTAAATTATAAAAAATATTTAAAAATTCGATGGAATTTTAAAGATGTGTTCTGGCAGGATAAGAAACAACACTTTCCCTTAATATGACTAAATGAACATGTGGTATGATGACTAAATGAACAAATAATCCAAAAGTGTAAGTAAAAGGTTTTTATTATTATTATTATTATTATTATTATTATTATTATTATTATTATTATTATTATTATTATTATTATTATTCTGACTGAGAAACCTTACACTGTAGATTATTTGTTTCCTATGTCGAATACATGATAAAAATCTTCAAATTCGTTGCGTTGTATAGCAAAAATACATGAGAATGTTCGCTTTACAATGCCTGAAAATACTAGTTTACAGTGAATTTGTAAATTCAATTTGGACAAGTACATCCTCATATTTTGATTCCTGTAACCAACCCTCTCCTATTAAATGCATACCCAAAAACAAACATTGTAGTTTTTTTTTTTTTTAATTTCCATTGTGTAGCTATTAGAGAAATACTGGGTATCTTATAAACGGAAATACATAACCGGATATGTTTATTTTGTTTTTTCTTCTTTGTAATATTTCCGCAGCTTAAGTGATGTTTCTAGTCGAGGAATGAATCAAAGATACCATGCTTGCTGAAGGCAGAAATCAAAGGGAAGCTGCCCAAGAATTTAATCAGTTCCACTTAGATCGACCGCTGGTTACGCACAGTTGCAATGACAAACATGTCCAAATAATTGAGAAAACGGGATTTTGTGGTAGTCAAACCTCGCAATGAGCCATTGAGGGTATTAACAGATGGACAAACAACTTGCAACGTCTCTAAAAAATATCCAAGAAGTCTATCCACAGATTACCACAAAGATAGGGGGTTACTATAAACTTCATCACGCATATCTGAAAAAGCAATAAATGAAAATTTAACAAAACACAATCCTAACACAGGACTTTCCAACAGACGATCGAATTTTGTAAGTAATCTGTATCAATATGAGATTGATCTCGTTTTTTCGTTTCATGTGAACAGGAAAGAGAAGGGGGGAAAAGTGAATAACTAAACCACAGAAATTACATCATGAATCCAGGCTAGCACAGTTCAAGATGATTGTCTTGTATTTTGGTATGTTGTGACTTACAGAATAATCTACTCTTCTTCTCCGAGCAGAAAATGACCGGACAGACATACCTGACATTGTTTCAGAAGGAAACATGTATTAATCTTGAACCCAGAATAAAATTTCCCACCTGGTTTCAAGAGAACGGTGTAAACGCTGGATTACACTGATAGGTCCATACACGACTGGACTTACAATTTCATTAGCACTGGATTGATCGAGAAGGACCAGTTGTATGGGCCGCATAAATCTACATTTGGCATTCTTAAAAGTAAATCTGTAGATAGTTGAAGGTCACGGCATTTCTGGTGTTACTGAGGAAGCTTAAAGCCTGGCTCATCTTAAGATATTTAAACACTACACACTTTTTCATGTTAAATTGCATGCATTATTGACATCCATCGACATTATCCAATACAAATAGATTGCAAAATCAGACGAATCGGGAGAGGACAGGCTATATTGGGACAAACAATACGCTTGCCTTTAGGGAACATGTGTCATGCTGTACTCAAATCTCTCCATTCTTCTGTATCATCAGACACTGGAGAGACCACTTTTAGCATTACCTACTAGTCAACAGTGCCAAGTATCGAACACTGCTGTAATTATTTTTACTATGGTTCGGTACTTATTAGGCACCCTATATTGTGCCGCTCGTTCAAAATTTTGAATAACTTCAATCTAGGAACGAGTGACACTGCTTTCCAAATGTTTCTAATATATACGAACGCAACAGTTTCTTTTTAAAAATCGTGCTCATTCTTCCTCCATGTTGAAGAATACTGCATGCCACTGGTGTATACATAGGGATTCTGTTTTTTTTTTTTTTTTAACCATTTCTTCAACAAAACATAAAAACATCTACAGAGCGGTTGAAAATTCAATACCTATTTTTAATTTAGACTATCCTAGAAACTAGCGTCAGCTCTAGCTGGCGTGTAATACGTTTACTAATGTGAGGTTTACCATTTATGATTTTAGAAGTTGATCCAGAGGAAAAAGCAAAATGGATGACGTATACAGTGTAGAAGACAGAGCTAAGATTGCCACCAGTTATAAAGTTTGGAGAACGGTGGTACAAGTGCAGAGACGGTGGAGGCAAGAGCGGGGTAGGAATGGAACGCCTCACCCTAAAACAATAAAATAAAATTTTCATAAGAAATTAATGACAACTGGTAGTGTGTTAGATGCAAGTAGATCCAAATGTAACGGTGGAAAACATGCAATCAAGACCAACGGTAACCGTCTGGTGTGGAATGACGTCTGCCAGATTCATTGGTTCATACGTGCTACGCAAGATCTTGAATGCTGAACGATACTTGGACATGCTTTGAATGTACGTACGTATGCCCTGTGATTCAAGAATGGGAAAATCGAAGGGAATTGCTGATCATTGCCGTGGATTGTGTTCCTAAAAGATTCCAGGATGTGCGGAAAATGCGGGTGCATACGTTGAAATGTAACTTAATAACCAAATGGAACACCCTAATAATGTATTCAATGGAAACAAAACAGTGAGGTTGTTTACTTTTTGAAATATTCATTGTTACAAATAGGTATTGATTTTACTACCACCCTGTACATTTATCATACTAAAATACGTGTATATACATAAAAATCCGAATAAATATTTGAATTTGTGAACTAGAACTCAATCTTGATGAAATTCTGCGTACGCCACTGCTGCATCCAGTGAGAATACTTAAAAAAAAAATACTTCTATCAATATCACTTTTTTTTTTTTTTAAACAGCACATTTCATTTCGTTTTTATCCATCGTAATTCATTTCTAACTTTCTATTTCCATTAGTAATACTAACTTTTCTAACAATTATATTATTATGGTTATTACTAAAATAAGAATTATTGTTCAATACTTAGCGATCATTAATAATATGTTTACTTATAAAATAATTTTATGACAACATTGTAAATGTATACATGCACAAAAATCTGTTGTTATTCACATTGTTAAATAGCATGAGCTAAATAAATATAGAAAGGTGGGCAAAAATAATCGAAACTCATAACATTAATTATAAAATTAGTCATAACATAGAAACAAGTGAAAAGTGAAAACAGATCTTTAAAAAAATACAAGAAAAAAAAGATTATTATGTGTTCTCATTTTCACTTTATCAAACTTAACGAAAAAAAAACTAATTATTTTTACGTAATGACCCAATCAAGATCATTCAAGCAAGTTTTTAACATTATATATAGCAGTGGTTTATGACGGGTTTTAATTGTTTATGTTTTCCAGTTGAACGGTGAAGAATAATTAATACACGTAAAAGCGCAAATAATTTGAAAATGTATTTTTGCTGCAGCGTTCAATCCTGAGTGTGATGAACCCAAGCAAAAACGTGAATCAACACATGTATTCAGGGGTGTAAATAAGGATCCCGCAGACCCCGCATTACGGGGGGGCCCCAAATCGTGAAGTGGGACGTAGAGAAGGGGCCTCGCTCCAGGCTGTCTGAGGGAGGGCCCCCAAGGTTTTAATTACGCCACTGCATGTATTAGAGAGATATATTGGTGTAATTGCCCTTTACGACAAAATACTGTACAGGGTGTCCCAAAAGTAGGTATACAGTCCCGTACTGATCAGCTCACTGCATTCTATATAATTTCTAATTGATATCCATAGTTTCTTTATTATTTGTTCTTAATGTCTTTTTACTTATATCTTAAGCTCGGAACAGCCGAAGCAAATAAACCTATAATCTAGAATATTATACTTGATCAATACAAGGGAGTATACCTACTTTAGGGCCACCATGTATATCGTATTTATCTGTGATGTTAAAAAATCATGCTGAAAAAATATTGGAAGAATCATGTTTAAAAATGTTGATTACATATCTCGCTCGCAAAGGCAGCGCGGTAGTTCAGTGGTAGAGCTCTCACTTCTGGTGGCAGAAATCCTAGTTCAGTCCCGGGACATGTGAGTTTACGGTGGACAACACCTGTGTCCATGCGTTTTCTCGGGGCTATTCCATTTCCCCCCCATATTCTCAGTCCAGCAATGATTTCATAATTACTCGGGGGCACGGTGGCTCAATGGCAGAGCGCTTACCTCTGGTACGTGGGGTCACTAGATCGATCCCCTTCTAAGTAAGTTTGTGATGGACAACATCGTGTCCGTGGGTCTTCCTGGCGTACTCCAATTTCATTAATCTTTCTCTCATTCCACCAATTCTTCCATAATCATTCACTTGCTTTAATAATCGTTTCCCTTAGCCTAAAGGACACAATCGTGAATCGTTAAACTGAAAGATTACATTTCATTTTATAATTATTTACTTTCATTAACCATCAGCCTTCTTTAGCCTAAAGAACAGAACAGTGGGATGTTGAAGATTTTTAAATATATATATTTTCATTTCAAAATGTTATACGATTCAAAATAAGTTTATTCAAATGGCATTAAATATACAGTAATGTTCAGATATAATACAATAGCCTACTATGCTTTGCCCTTTTAAAAGCATCTTTCATTTATTTATAACTGAATGGTCCTTTTTAGCACTAAGGCTGTATATACGATATGGATTTATAGCGTAAGTTAATACTGAATCACATGAGTTAATATCGAGATTCAAACCTGGATTTCTGCACTAAAAAGGAATATTTTGGCAGATGAGCTCAAAAGTTAGATTTAAAAAGTTAAATACTTTTGATAATGCTTATCAATTATATAATCTTATATTGTAATACATCCTAGTCATTTTTTTTTTCTATTTTTTAAAAAGCCTTTGCTCTCTTAAAGGTAAAGGCGGTCAAATGTGAAGCATATTTTGTAGGAAGGAAAAAAAGTGTCAGGATTCCATAAAGAAGTTTAAGGGTCTGCATACAGGGTGTTCCAAAATAACACCGATAAAGTTTGGGTGGTGATTTCTGACACCAAGATAAGAGAAAAAGTATAGACCAACCTGGATGCAAAATTCCATCATTTCGGAGTTATAAGCTGCCGAAAAAAAAAGAACTTTAAAAGTCCATACCTCCAATACTATGGGACCTATCTTAGCTGGGCCAAGACTTCATTTAGGAACTTGGCATGTGGCCTATCCAAATATCCATGTTTCAGAATCCTGCTGTGCTTCTGCAATAGTTTTAATAGAGGTAGTTTGAAAGTACTTCAAATTATACGCCCGTAGCCAAACACCCTCTATAAAAATTGTTGCGTCAGTACCGCAGGATTTTGGATAGCGCACATAGTTCCTAAGTGGTCTTGACCCGATTACGGTAGGTCAAATAACATTCGAACTATGGACGTTTGAAGTTATTTTTTTATGTTTTCGGCAGCCTATCACTCCGAAATCACGGATTTCTGCGCCCAGGTTGGTCTATACTTTTTGTCTTATCTTGGTGTCAGGAATCACCTCCCGAACGTTGTCGGTGTTATTTTGAAACACCTTGTATATGTTGATCAAAGACAGGCGGAAGTGAAATTGTTTACTTTGTAATAAAATATTCTAAATATTGTAATATGTATTTGTGAATTTCATTTTTGTTGTTTAGCTTTTTCTTCTCTTAAGTATTCTTTGAGTTGAGTTCCTTTTTGCAGCATATAGTCCATATGTGAACATGCGCGCCGACTACGTGGGTGCTCCGGGGCTCCGGCACCCACACAAATAATCTTGTAGGTGGACCGGATTTGAACCCAGTTCTCTTGCGTCTAAGTCTGCCATGTTACCACTGAGCTAGGACAACCCCAACTTATCCTTATAGTACCAGTGTTCATAAAAGATGTTAACTAAAAATAAATCAATCAAATATCGAGACTTCCATAAAAACATATAGGTTAACATGTCCCACCATTGATATGCACCCACATAAATGTTGGAAAGTCGGCGCCGTTGTATGTGAATAGTGATAAATAAAAAGAGCCTGAGTAACAGACTTATTTTTTTCTTTCAAGTAGGCAGGAGCGCGCCCAAAAATTTTTAATGGGAGGGGGTTCAAAGCTCTGGGGGGGGGGGCACAACTTTTATGTAGTGTTGATCAGATATTATTCTGCATCCGAAAAGACGATAAGTAGTTGTAAAAATACTTCCACCTATATTTGCAGACACAATAATAGAACTAGATTACTTTTATAAGGGAAAGAATGCAGATGAAGCGTAAAATAAAATTTTCATGCTACATAATTCATTTCCTTGTTAAACAAGTATATTTTTATTGAGAAAGTATACAAATATACGTTGAGTTGGGTGGACCTCCGTAGGTGCGCCCCTGCAGACAGGCAATAGATTATTATTATTATTATTATTATTATTATTATTATTATTATTATTATTATTATTATTATTATTATTATTATTATTATTTAATGCTTATGTGGACTTGGCACGTAATGCAAACTTGTATCGTTTTTTCTTACAACCGATTCCCAAACATCACGTAGTTCCTATATTTCACCGTCTGATGGCAGCACTAATACAGACTATTCTTTCAGGTTTGCTGTGATGAGTGATAATGTAATATGTAAAGTTGTCGCATCCATTCGCTTTCTTTTCCAACAACCCACGTGCTAATTTATATTATGACAAAGTCAATTCTTTTGAATATGCATTAAACCAGGTTACTAATTGACCTAGATACGTGACCGAGATTACAGAAGCACATTCATCATAGGTACTTAATACAAGGGGGAAGTGGATAAGGGTGTAAACATAAATTATTTTACCCGCCCTTCTATGTAAGCACAGCTGCGAAACGGAGATGGAACGTTATAAATTTCAACGGATTCACAGTATTGTAAGCTCCATTCGCTCTAAAATTCGTGCTTTTTCACTTATTTTTCAAACTAAATGTCTTAAAGTCTTCATTCATTCCTTTGTTGCTGCGACTACAACTAAAAATCCTCGGTCGTCCTTTTCATATCATTATATTACGAATCACACTTCATTTCACTGGCCAGGCTTTTCTTGGTCTCCCTCTCAGTTTCTTCCTCAATTCCAATTGGGCTTCGTTCTTCTCTTTCTAATTATCACTTTTCTTTCAGCCCATATTTCACTTCCTCGTTTACTTTTATTGCTGTCTAACTATTTCTCGTAGACTTTCTCCAAAATCAAATCTCTTGTGCTTATTATTTCCTTCAATTCATGCACACTAAAATTTTGAGGCCTAGTCTCAACGCCAGAAATAATGTGATTATTAAGAAGCAAATTTCAACTAATAGTTCTCTTGACTTCTAAGAAGCATCCATTTTCCTTCTCAATCACACTACTTACGCAGGAGAAAACTGCCATAAGTAATCAATAAGTCCGAATTTGAGACCTCTAACTTAAGCGAATCATCACATTGGGGATTTTCTGGAGAAGGAATCAGAAATTTCGATATTAAAGTAATTATACAGGGTTTTTGAAAACGCTGGAATATGTATTGTTTTTATTGAGGACTTTGTATACCAAAATTCATCTCTCTAACTTCCGTGATTCGTAAGATTCTCTTTTGTTGTCAAAATTATTGAACCCTTAGGATATGTAGACAATCACTCCTTATCGTTTGCTTTTGGGAGAAAAGGAGTTTTCTGTTCAAATTTCATGTTTCTATGTAAGATAGCACGGCCTGAGCGTTGATGAGTAAGTCACTTTTACACTTTTATATGATAGTATAGATATGCTTTGACGAAAATTGCTATTTTAACATTGACTATGAAAGAAATAAATTATACTTCACTTGTAAAAATCAAGGACGTTATAAAATAGAGGATCTGCCTTTACAACAAAATCTTGAAGCCATACGTCACAGTTTCGCCACTCCTACTCTGCCCACTCCACTCAACAAGATCGTAATGTTTCGAGCCAACATTCATGGTGGAAACGAAAGTACTCAATCAGACGATGGCCGACACAAGAGTACCCAATCACACATGCCGATGCTCGGTTGTTTTTTTTAGCTTCATTGATTTAGTAGGATGAAGATACATATGGGCAGATCCTCTACTTTATAACATCCTTGGTAAAAATGAAATCAAATGTTTTAGTTTAACGTCCCACGATTATGCACTTTAGATTAAGGCAAGTGAATGACGATGGAAGAATTGGTGGAATGAGGATGTGGGACGAAATGGGAGTACCTTGAGATAACCCTTAGGACACGATATTGTCCACCATAAACTTACTTAGCCAGTAATCGAACCAGGAACCTTATGCATCAGAGGTAAGCTCTCTACCACTAGACCACAGTGCTTCCCGATAGTTCACTTGTGTATTAATAGTGTCCATAATAATACTTTTTTATTATTCTGTTCCTTTTAAGTCGACGTTTAAAAGTTACTGAATGTGAATAGTAGTTTTTTTTTTTTTTTTTTAATTTAATTATGCCTCTAAGGTAAATTACAAAAATAGTGTGAAATCTCATACTTCTTACTCTAAACGCTACACTTTGACTCTCGCTCACGTTTACCGAAGTTTGACGAAAGGCTAGCCTCACTTGGCTTCGTCTGTCTTCGTCCCTTTCCTTCGAATTTGTGTATTGCACTCAACAGTTTCTTCTGCTGGCAACAACAACGAATTGATTATTATGTCTCCGCTAGAGGTCTGCACGGGCCTGAATTATTAGCCCAGCCCATGAATTTATAATATGAGGCCCGATCCGAGTCCGAAATATGTTTTAGCATTTAGGCCCGAGCCCGGTCTGAGCTCGTGTGATAATCAAATGAGCCCGAAATAAGCTCGAATTACAGAAACGTAATCATTAACGCAAAATTATATTTTTATTTACAGCAATTACAAGTTTAATTCTGCAGTTGTGCTTTAAAAGTTCTCCAGAAAGAACGGTCCAATAAATATCATTGTACACTATATTTGCAAAGTTGGCCCGAGAAATATGGTTGCATATTTAAAAATTTACTGTCCGAGCCCGGCCCGGGCCAGAAGTGATATATATTTTGAAGGCCCGAGTTCGGCCCGCGGATCGGGTCGGGCTTAGGCCCGTGGGCTAGGACCAAGCACGTACAGACCTCTAGTCTCCGCCAATTCTTATGCAATAAAGAATAGGCTACGAAAGAATAGCCTTCACAGTCTTTCAGATGGATCTAAACTTGAGAAGCTGTTATTGCTTGCCTCGTGTTTATACGAAGCATTATAAAGTAAAACGTATATTAATAAAATAGAATGTATTAATGATTAGGAACATTATGTTGAGTTTAGCGTATAAATATTTGGATAGGTTTAGACTTATAATGGACCTTAAGTCCCTGTCCATATCTCTGGATCAACTGGATGGATCATTTCCAAACGAAGTCGAATCCTAACTTTGGACCCTGTACATCCTGGCCAAAATTGATGGTGATCCATTAAGTAGTTATTGTGATTTTGTGTCTTCCGGATGGACACATGGACAGCATAAATAGCCTATATAAAATAACTGGTATATCAAACTTCTTTAAAAAGTACAGTACTGTCCGCTAACGGTTAATTCAGTTATTTGCTGGGTAAATTTTCAATGCCCATCTTTTCAGTTTGACTAAATTATTATGATTGTTATAGCAATCACATAGGGCCTATACAAGGGCGCCAACTTTGAGGGGGGGGGGGTATGTAGATGTGTGTTTGGTTGTAAAGTTCATTCAACGAACCTTCTGATCCTGATGTAAACATTGCAGAATTGTATTACTCCGCCAGTCATCGGATGATTGGCTATCGGTCAGTGCTGCTTTCGAGAAGCACGTGCTTGTACCCTGTCGATGTTTTACTTATTCCCCGCATATGACCATATTGTTAACTGTGATTCGCGCTAAAGTTGGGTCAAAACCACTTTCAATGCATGCGTATTCTCTTTTATTGCTTTAATTCACTTTAGTTCTTAGATAAAGTGTTGTTTCTGTTGTCTAATTCTAAGGAATTCTGGTAATGAGTCTTATAAGCAAGGACTATTTTCTTCTGCCGCATGGGTGTTCTAAGGCTCTCTAACCAATAAAATCAAACAATCACCACGTGTATTTGCTTACATGAGGTACTGAACGTTCCTTGAATAAACGATAGACAAGGGTCTAAGAAGGCATATATGAGGATTTTAAGATACATTGATTCCAATTATGCCAAATATTGTATATTCATAAAAATGGATGTAACATTAAAAAATACATATAAAACTATATATATTCATAAAAATACATAAGGGCCCTCATGAGCTTATTGGAAAGATAGCAGAAACATGCTTCATCTATCGTAAATTTCAAAAACCAGACCTGTCAATAAATATTTCATTAAAATACAAATATTTCGTAACTTTTAAATAACAGTTATAGGAACACGTGTCTGTCATAGCTTGCATGTGTACTGTAGCAAGCAAAGCAAAAATTAACTTTCTCTCTCTGCACACAGACACCAGTTAACAACAAAGCAAAAATCCTCTTTCGCCTCACCTATCATCATCAAGAGTGTTTAAACACGGGGCTTTTAGTGGTACAAGTAATTGAAAATCAATGACCCAATAAGAGTGTAACTAGTGATTAACCAAGCTCAGCTTGTTAAGAACTACTCTTGCAATATATACATAGTCTCTTTTTTTTCTTTTTTTTTAATTCATTCTATTTGGCTTCAAACGAAGCAATAAACATCCCAAGGAACTCGAAAGGAACAAAAAGAATGATTTTAAAAAATGAAAACAACAAGCAAAAATAGTAAAATAAAAGCAAAAAATGAAAAATAAATCCCGACACGCATGATAGAACAGAAGACAACTAGATAGCAGTAAAAATCCTGAAGACTCAGCAGTCGGAAAGATAACTGGAAGATTGTCTTCTCATGAATAAAGTTACACGACGAAGAAAACGCATACATATACATACTCACACTTTTGTTACCATATGATATTCACGCTGATGATGCATCTTCATGCTTCAAGGCAAAATGAAACGCGAAACCATATAAGCAACAAGTAATGATTAAACTATATTTGCATACGTATGCAACGAAAATGCACGAATATACTAATAACAAGTTGTATACCTTTTTTTTTAAGTTCAGAAGGTGAGTGTCGAAGCGCTATCCACACATCACCGTTCAACGTGTAATAACTATCCTATAGTTGGTCGGTTATTGAAGTTTAGCGTCCTTCTTCTGCAGCAAGGCTATATGAAACATGGATATGCAATTTAAGGTGGAACGTGAACCACCGTAATTCATTCAAATTTCTCACGCAGGGAATCAAACCCAGGAACACGTGTACCAAAGATGCGCATTCAAATTACTCAATCAGCGTGGAGAGCTAATAACGATCCGAAAAGACTTTTGTTTATTGTCGCAGTCAGATTCTTATTCTTATATTAGTAAAGTCAAATTACATTTCTATCAAAACACACTGTTATACATGCTTTCAACAGAATGCCCAAGATTTCGTGACAACTTCCAGTATCCAGCGTCATGTTAACTAGGCCGCGAAATATCTTCATGTTGACACAGTAATTACAAAGTATGATAGTAGTAATTTTTCTTTAAAAAAAATAATAAATAAATAAAATAAAAGATGTAGGTAAATCTACAAAAATTTCATTCGCCAATTATTATACTCTTGCAATAGCGTAAGCGGAATTTCGTCAAGGGGAAAGGGTTCGACCTTCGGAGTTCATATAATTACAGGATCTTTGTATACATACCTTAATATGGTAAATGTTGTATACCCCACTATACTCGCTGTGTTTTTGTGTCAGTCAAGATAATATTCCGTACTCTTCTCTTTTTTTTTTTTTTATTTATTTATTGGGGAAAGTGATTACACATCTTCCTTACTTATTAAGTAAAATTATACTTCATACAAGTAGTGCTTACTGACCATGATTCAAAAAAGTATGATCCAATACATAGCATGCGGTTTATGAAAGGCCAACTCCCGTCCATATCGTTAGTTTATAACCTCACAATAGAATCTCTAAAAGATGTTCCCGATTGGGAACATTGGCAGGTAAACAAGAAAAAATAGGGCGCTCATTTTTAGTTTGAGAGATTTCTGGTTTAGTCCCTGGCCACACAAGTTTGTAATGCACAATACACAAGGGTAAGTCAATAAGTAACTGCAATATTTTTCTATTTCTTTTCAGATTGGCTCTACTGCAATGTGTACTCACCAGATGCCAGGCGTCACCGTTGGCTTCGCCTGTGGTATGTTGCAGCGTTATCATATCAATCCGCTATGCAGTGTTGCGAAGTAAAGATTGCATCAAAGAAGAACAAGTTCTGTCACCCGTTTTGTGATCTGAAGGTGTACCCGGAACGGAAATTCACAGGAGAGTTTCAGAACAATACGGGGACAATGTGTTGCCATAGCGAAGTGTTTACCAGTGGATTCAACAGTTCAAAAGTGATCGAACGATCATGAAGGATGAGGGAAGAGCAGGGAGTTCAGTTACAGTAACAACTGATAACATTATTGAACGAGTTCGTGCCTTGATTCTAAACAACAGACGAGTGAATGTTGATGAAATGGTAACCCACATGCAAATTAATCATGGTTCTGAATATGACATCATCAGGGGTAAAAGTAAGGGAGAACGCGTAGGAAAAAATTGTATGGCGTCCTTCAGTTCCTAAAAATTTACAATGGGCAAAGATAGGCAGAGGGAACGGCATTATGTCATGCCGCCCCCATCTTTTCAGATCCACTTTTACCCCTGGACATCATGTATAAAACGTTCCTCTTTTACAAAGTCTGTGTGAGATAGGTTCCGAAAAAAACTCGATGAAAAGCACAAGCGAAACGGGGTGAGAATCTGTCAGCACCTACTGGACCGTTATGCTAACGAAGGTGAAGCGTTTCTCAGGCAAATCATCACTGGAGATGAAATGTGGATTCATCACTTTGAACCTGAGAGCAAACACCAGAGCATGGAATGGAAGCACCCCGGATCTCCCTCGAGAAGAGCTTCAAGAGTTAACCTTTCTGCAGGAAAAGTGATGCTCACAGTGTTTTGGGATTAACAAGGGCCAATCCTGGAACACTATTTGGAAAAGAGGTCGACAATAAACAGTAAAAGTTACAATGATATGCTAGTAAGCAAGCTAGTAATAAACGCAGAAGTCCATTGTCGGAAAGCGTTCTTGTGTTGCATGAGAATGCGCGTCCACAAAACGCTGCCCACACTGCCTAAACTCTTCAGACGTTGTGTTTCGATGTGTTGGAGCGTTCTGCATACTGTCCCGATCTCGCACCGTTGGATTATAATCTGTTTGATCCATTTAAAGATGCTCTCAGAAACTGTCGATTCAGCTCCGATCAACAAGCTCTGCATTCGTGGCTTGCTGCGCGAATCTCTCTCTTTTTTTTAACAGAGTCTAGGAGAGCTTATGCAGCGGCGGATCAGGTGCATTGAAAAGCAGGGTGACTATGATCAAAAATATGAATGAAAACACTGTATTCTTGTGGTAATAAATAATAAAAATTGATTGCAGTTGCAGATACTTATTGACTTCCTTTGTAGTATATGTGGATTGTCTTCGGATTCTCTCGTTTTCTTCCACATTCTCATTCCAACGAATTTTTATAATCACTGAATTACTTTCAGTAGTCATCCGCCTTCTTTAGATTACGTAATCATGGGACAGTGGGATAGTCACTAACGCTCTCGCCTTCGGTGCGAGGACTCCCGGGTTCGATTCCCGGTGGAGGCACTTGATCAAAAAAGTGTAAAAAGTTTTTTTCCAGTCCAGCCATCCTGAAAGAGGTTTTTCTGGATTTTCTTTATTCACTCCAGACAAATACCAGAATGGTAGGTACCTAACTTATAGGTTCCAGGCCGTTTCCTTCCTTCCCTTTCCCCGTGCCGAGAGACATCTCTCATACGTGATGGGCTAAATAGTCATAGATGCCGAAAGCCCAGAAATCTAAATCCTAAATCGTGTTGTGGGACATAAAAACTTTTTTGGGGGGCGGGGGGGAGAAGACATAATAGGAAAGTGCTGTAGTGCATAAACAATTCTCAACTTGAGGCAAATAACCTATCAGTGATGAAAGAACACTTACATGTTAATGATTAAACAAATTCTACTTTAAATGTTTTACTTTTCTGTTGATTCAGAAACCCTCCTCCTCTTCTCTTACACTCCTAACACATTCAGCAGAATAAATCGCCGAAAAATTCGAAATGAGACGAGAGAAGTGAAGCAAAGAAAAGAACTTGAAGTAAAATATGAGATGAATTTTTTTTAAAAAAAAAAAAAGAGAGGAAAGAAAGTGAAGATGGACTTAAAGTGTTAGGAAACATGAACAAATATCACTTTTATATTATCTACGACAATGAAAATTTAACGCCATTCTGTTTCTTGTATCTAAAACAATTGTACATTAAAAAAAAAACTATAATTTCCTCAATGAACACTAGATATTTTTTAAAAGTGTAATTAGCTTTGTAAGTAGAAAGGAAATGGCGCCATTACGGAACATCCGCTGGTTAAGGAGCACGAAGAGAGATTTCCTAAACCAGTAAGCTATGCAAGAACATCCCAATGTAGCAAATAATTATAAAAAAGAAAAATAAAGATAGAGAAAAGAAAAATCTCTGTAAATGAAGTAAAAACAGAAAAAGGCACACATCATTATACTCTTTAACTACTTCCCCGGAAACACTTTTTCACTTCATTCTCACTTTCCTCTCTCAGAAAAGAGGATCTTACTTAAGAAGCAGATTTAGAGAGATGATAAGAAGAGAAGTAAGTATCTCTAAATTGACGAAGTAACAGTTTCTCTTACGTATCAGCAGTTATAAGATTATGTCATGCGGAACAATTTTCTCTCGCCTTAACATTGGAAATGAAAAAAATAAAAGCATTAAAAAGTGCACAAATAAAGAAAGCATATAATGTCAAAGTGTTAGTACTATAATTAGTGCACAAGAACCACCATTAAACTTTCTATGCTTTGTTTAAAGGAATAAAATAATAAAAAATATATTAATTATAATAAAACTACATCTATTTTGAAGATTGACAATTCTTCATTATTAATGTTTCAAGGTTGAATGAAAATATACTTGTTAATTGTTATAATTATTAATAAAGGGTATGTGTAAAATCTTCTCAACCTCTGCGTACTTAATGTATGTACCTTCAGTGGTACTCCAAATTGACGTGCAGCTTCCTGTAATTTTCTCCTAAAAACACTGTCAAAGATTTGGTTAAAATCTATAAACAAGATATGTAATTCCAGGTCATGTGATTTTTTCCCCAGTATATGTCTTACGATAAATATTTGATCGACTGTACTTTTATTTGTTCTAAATCTATATTAGTATTTGCTTATCATGGTTTCCGCTATTACTTTAAATCTATTGTTCAGAATATTAGAGAAAATTTTGAACGCCAGAAGAGTGATATCTCTATAATTTCTACAGTCTAACTTGTCTCCGTTTTTCCATGGTGGGTACATGATCTCAAGATTCCAGTTGCTTGGCATTTTCTCCTTTATCCACATATATAAGATTCGTTCTGTTATAGAATGTTAACATATGCTTTAACGATTATAATTCGGATTTGATCCTATAGACATTTGGTTTCTGTAGCTACTAGTCTTTTCATCAGCTGAATACTCAGGAAATCTTAAAACCTATCCTATTCGTTCTTTTTTCTCCTTTTTTTTCTTTCTTTAACTTTTTGATAAAACTCCGAAAATAAAGCAATTACTCGGTTTACCAGAAAATAATCATAAATACGCAAACAGAAATTACTGCTGATGGAACTGGAAGTGACACTTTAGAGAGATTTCTTGTGGACACACTAATATCGTAAACACTTAAGTCTCGTATATAACTTATGTCCCGTAAACACTTATGTCCCGAGATGCCCAGGTATATACTTAAATATGTCCCAAGTATATACTTAAATATACTTTGCAGCGGAACAAAAATTATGATGATCACGTCCTACTAAATCTTCAACTAATTAAAATTAATTTCCTAACGTAAAAAAAAAAAAAAAAAGTTGTTATGCTTAATGATCTGTCAATACTTCTGAAAACGATGAGTGAGTCGAAGAATTGAGGGGCCGCGGTGGCTCAGTGGTAGAGCGTTCATCTCTGGTGCATGGGGTCCCGGGTTCAAACTCCGCTCCCGCCAAGTGAACTTTGTGGTGGACAAACACCGTGTGTAGGGGTTTTCTCGGGGTTCTCCCGTTTCCTCCCACTTTCTTCATTCTACCATTTCATTCATCGCTCATCATCACCGTCTCCTTTAACCTACCCGGCATAACCGTGGGATGTAAAACTCAAAGATTTCGTTTCATTTCGAAGAATTGAGATCAAGTATCCAAAACTGACAAATGTAAGGGTAATCAAATGAAATTAAATTTCTAATTTTACGTCCCACGCATGATTAATGGCCAAAGGGAACGGATGATTAATGAATGATTATGGAAAGTATTTTGTGAAATAAGAACGTGAAAGGAAACGAGAAAACCTTAAGAAATCCCAGGTGCACAATGTTGTTAATCACAAATTCGAGTGACAGAGGATCTAGCATGTGTTGTATCACTATGGCTGTTCTATCATATGGGTGTTCTATCACTAAGCCATCATGCCCCTTCAAATCAATGGTGTTATCTATTAGCAAACTATAGCAAACTATACACAATTGATGAACAGAATGTGACCGCCTCTCTTTTAAGATGCAGGGGGGACGAGGTGTTGATTTAGAAGTCGCAGTATGTAACACTAAAGGATATTTATAACCAAAACAAATGTGTGAAAAATGAATGCCAATGATCACATGCAAGAGGAGAATGAATGGGTGAGACTCCTACAGTGTTGTTCACAAGACGAGATGAGACATTGTTTCAACAGAAACATAGAAACCTTTCGAGAAGAGACAATACTCTCGTCCCGTGAACAACACTAATTTCTTAAATCCCTGCATAGAGGCAATGCAAATTAAGTGCTAAGTTATATTAAATCGCAAGTCATATTTTATTCCTTCAAACTTAAACAGAACAGTGAAAGACATAACACCAGATAGTGACTTTTGAATACTTCGCTAATTTTTGAAGCTACATACAGTGAATCAGTCGAAAAAAAAACAAAAGTATGAATTTGTATGCGGTTCTAGTTAGATTTTAAAAAAAATACTATGCGATAGTATTATTTTACTGACAAAGCAGATGGAAAACATAAGAGTCTCGAGGCAAAAAGAAAGTACCTAGCAACCTGCTTTAGTTGAATTACAATCCTCGGTGGTTTCAAAGCGAAAAGAGAAGTTGATGTTATTTTGAATAGCAACCAAAGTATAATTAACGCCCCATTCAATATGTGGAACTTGTTAGTTTTGAATTTGAAATCAGTCTTTTCAGTATATGTTGTCCTAGCCAGATGTTTTCCAACACATTACTTTTTTTTTTCCTTATTATTATTTAACCTTTTCGTTTGGTATTAAAATTATTGCTGGAAGCTAAAAAAAATACAATCTTCTTGTTGATTGTAGAGCGGCTTTCACATTCAAACGCATGTATAAGACAAAAGCTGAAGAAGGTAGTGTGCGAGTAAAAGAGTTGGGGGGAAGCCCCTGGAGCCTTTGGATATCGTGTCGGGCATCGCACGCGCCAAATCATTTACCTCAAGCTATGTTGCACTTTAGATGGAAGGTTTGAAGGTTCTTTCTTAAAAAGGCTAACAAGGAAGAGAATTTAAATAAGTTTTAAATAATTGTTATAGATTAATCACAATAACTAAGTTGCGTTATTTTTATAATTTTGTGTCAGTAGTATTTATAATTACTTAGAATTTACATAGTGTTGACGCTCTCTCTCGCTAACGCTCTTCCCTTTGGTGCGAGCGGTCCCGGGTTCCTATCCCGGTGAAGACACTCGGTAGAAAAAGTGCAAAAACCTTTTCCAGGCCAGCCATCCTGAGTGAGGTTTTCTTCATTCACAGCAGGTAAATGCTGGGCTGGTACCTAATATACAACTCCCAAGTCGTTTCCTTCTTTCCCCAATCCTTTCTTCCTTCCCTTTCCTCGGATAGTGTAACCGCCGAAGGACGTCATCCCTCGTATGTGACGGGCTAACATGGCCATCGATGCCGAAAGCCCAGAAATCTAAATCCTAATCCTAGAATTTACTTAAAGCTTCACTGTTAGAAGCCTTTCCAACTGGTCTAGTGGCTAGTGCGCGTCCCTTTGGTGTGTGGAGTCCTGGCTTCGATTTCCAATAGGAGAGTCTTCAGATTGGAATGCACTATGTTGGTTCGGATTACTTAAACTGTACCTCTACGTTTCATACAGTCTCGGTGCTGAAAAGAATCGATAAACTCCAACAAACCAATTCACTGTTTATTTTTTTTTAACTCATTCAAAGATGAATTAAATTTACTCTATTGGGCTGTAAGTAAAATTAGTTCAAATATGAACATATGTTGAAACTTACGTAAAATTTAAAAACTACTCTCAAATACGAATCAAAAGCGAACTTACATAATTTACGGTCACCTCAATTATGTTTGGGAAGTGTAATAAAAGTAGATCCTCAACGAATAACTCATGAATAAATAAAAATAAAGATAATAATTTCCCATTTAGAATGAGTAACGACTTATTCTGAACTCGAAAAAAAAATGACAGCTATGTCAAATAGTCCACACTTTATTTTATTGTTTTTATAAGTTGAAGTTTTGTACACGAAAGGTAGTGCGATCTGAAAACATCGCATTTGCACAATACTGACTGTCAGCTACCAAACGTCAAGTGTCTTAGGGGCCATCTTTTGCTATGTTAAGTTAATATATTTTGCAAATTCTGATACCGGACTAAAGTATAGCCTCATTGGTCCTAAATTAGGCTACTACAGTCCGCGTCATCCGAATTGTGGCATCAGCCAATAAGCTCGCAGTGCGTTGTTACATACTAAACCTTCAGGGAGGATTCTAATCATTCATAATTGTCCACAAATATGAATAAAATCAATTATGAATGATTAGATTCCTTCCTGAAGGTTCAGTAACAACGCACTGCGAGGTTATTGGCTGATGCCACACGCCAATTCGCGTGACGTGGACTATAGTATTTCTAGCTTTGATATGAGTAAGCAAGGTTCGACTTAAGCTAGGAGCTTATTTGGTTAGAATTTTTCGTAGGTCATAAGTTTTCATTTATGTATTTATTTACTTATTTATATTTAGGGTCCATTTAGTAAACCCTAAATCTCAATGCTCCTTTTTCACTGTCACTTTTTTCCTATTTCACGTGCTTCTGCTTCACGATAGTTGATAATGCATTGAATAATTATTTCTCAATACCTCCTTCAATCTGTGAGATATCATCTTTCAATAGGCAGCAGCTTTATTCCTGAATCTTCATACTCCCTGTTTGGAAATCACTATTGTAGCTCTACGGTTTGTATGTACCCAATATCGACTGGGAAAAATGTTAAACTCATTCGTTTAGAAAAAAACTTAAATTTCTCAACACTTAAAAAGAAAGGAAAAAAGAAAATAAATAATCGAGAACGTTCTGTAGAGAGGGAGAGCAGAATACGGGAGTAGTGACCTGTGCTTTTCGGTTTATTTTCTCCTTAAATTCGGTTTTATTTTGTACACAAATTCGGTATCATTTTTGGCATAATAATAATAATTTCCGTGGCTCTAGACACCCTAATCAAGCATCAACATAGGTATCCAAATAATGGGTACTAACTTCATCTCGATTCTTACATGAATTCTGCGGAAAATGTGGATAAATATTTCGTACGGAATCACTTTTTACTTACACAGAATATATAATATAATATTTTGTGCAGTTCACTTACAAATAAAAATATTCCTTTCCCCGTTCATAACCCACAACGAAACATTCACAAGCAAAACTTTAAAAAACTACCCCTCAGATGAAGAACACTTTTAATGTGCTTCACTCCGTACTGAACAAGCAGTTTCTTTCCTGCTCTCACTTCTCGAAGGACAAAATTGCTAGTGCTGCTACATTTTGTTTTGAGAGATTTTGCCTTCTTATAGTTATCATCAGGGGTAAAAGTGGATCTGAACAGGTAGGGTGGAGCATAACATCAAGCCGTCTCCCGTGCCTATCTTTGCCCTTTTGTAACTTTTTAAAAAGTGGAGCGGACACCATAGATATTTTCTGGAAGTGGGGTAACAGCGTTCCCCTCACTTTCACCCCTGGTCATCACTAGAGACCGGATGTTAGGCAAAATGCCTATTTTTTAACATGAAAGATATTATCAAAATTAACGTTTTAAAGTTTATATGGGGGATTATAGTTTCAATTTAAGCCAATTTTATTTTGAATATTTTGCCTATTTCGCCCATTCTTGCCTAAATAATTGCTTTAGTGCTTAACGTTGCCTATATTATGCATTTTCTTCAAAATAAGACTTTATTAAGAAAAATTATATATAATTTAGTATTTCAAGAAAGGATTCTGCATCTTCCGAGAAATATAAGTGTTGTTTGAAATGATAAGATGTCGTAAGACTTTGGACTGCTATGTGTACTGATAAAGTGCTGTAAAACCTTTGGACTGCAGCGTGCACAGATAAGTGTATAAAATTTGGACTGTTATGTGTAATGATAAAGTGCTGTAAAGAATGTATTTACCAAATACACATGGAATACATGTCAAGCTTTGTTTTATATATACAGTAAAAGAACATATTAACAAACAAGTGTGTTTCTATATTTTTTGGATATTATCCATGACTTGAATTTACTTTTTAATTGTATTGAGTATTTATTTTCACTATTTTGAGTTACATTTTAGTGCCTATTTTACTGTCTATTTTTAAAATTTAAGTGCCTATTTGCCTGTCTATTTTCCAGGTTTTTAGTGCCTAAAAATCCGGTCTCTAGTCATCACATTATTCTACTCCGAGAAAAATCTTTCCGAGTCTACACGCGGGCACGTAATAAGAACGCTTGAATAGCATAAGCAGCAAACTCTATGTGTACAGCTTCAAGTGCACATTGATTTTCTATAAGGTTCACATGTTTTTGTTCCCAAATGACCACTTTACAATGTCTTTTAGAGAAACATGGATTTCATTAAGTTTTTGAGGAGCTCTTGGAACACTTATTTTTACTAGAATAATGATATTTCGCGATTTTATTCGTGTATTCGGCAAAAATTCTGTGTTATTCTGACAAATTGGCTTTATTCGCGTTATTTCGAGATTCAAATACAGCAAAAACTTCCCTTTCAATGTTTCTAGATGTATTTATAAGATTTATTTTTCCTTTCTGCAACTTTCCGTTGATATCGTTAAAATGAAAATTTCAGGCTCTAGCTATAGGATATGGAAAAGAGATTAGAATGAAGCCTGATCGCAACTTGCTGCAATTGAAAATATTCAAGAAAGGCAGTGATCTAGGTGAAACTCATTTCACTTTAGTTACAGTTTTGATTGATTGATTGACTTTTTATAGTCTAACGCACCTTTCCAGCACACACGCAATATGGTACAGGATCTGCTGCTGCTTAAAGTGGAATCTGAACCATTACTCAGGTTTGTATTCTAAGGCAGCCACTCCTATCACAACCACTAAATCAACACAAAGCTCAGTGGACTTCGGAATAAATGTAAAAATTTAAATCGTCCATCACCGAGAACCAACTTGTTGTTGTTATTTAATATGCACAAAACTGTAAATATTATTGCCAGTTAATAGTGATACTATTAGATTGAAGGAACCGTATATGACCTGGAAGCTGTATATGAATACTTATAAATCAGACACTACATGGTGTCTGATTCACAAAAGATACTGATCTTCTTAGATTTTTTTTTTTTTTTTTTTTGTCTCTTTATCATTTGCTTATCATCGAGTATGAATAAAGTTGAAAAATAAAAATTAAAAAAAAAAAAAAAGAATTCAGGTTAGCTTCAAATTATCTATAAATACTGATAAGGATTTGTTGGATTATACAAATTACTTTGTGAACAATACTGTACAGATGCTGGTATTCACCAGGCCATTTGTCAATGCAACAATTCTTACATTGGATGATTAAGAGGAATATACGGACTAGAATGAAAGAACGTATAAAAGGGATTATCAAAATATCCAGGTTTAATGAAACAGAACTTAAATAAGTCAAAGTTAGTAAGAATCCATCATCAACAGTAGGGAGAAATGTGTTCGAGTCATATTACACTAGAACAAAACACCCAACGTTAAATTCCGATAAAGGAAATATCGACAAGAATTGGGATGTAGTTAGCTTCATTCAAACGGGAAAAATCTTTGTGACTAACTTGAATAGGTAAGACAGCTTTTCATATTCATGAAGTTGATGCAGTTTGTCTATAGAAGAAGAAGAAAGCAACTGAAATGAAGAGAAACAGTTTAAATCATATGAACCTACCTGTGTAGACCTACTATTTATAATATCTGAGTTTGTTTCTACCGGATATTGGTACCACTAAGTTGTGAGTTAGTATGTAACGTGATCACTAATATTTCAAAAAACTTATAGCTGATTTTAGTATTTTCTGTGAAACAAAAAAAGGACTACGTTGCATGAAATGTAACGATATTTGTGAAATTAAAGATTTTTATTACGTCTAGCTTTCGAAGGCAACAGGATTAATTGTCAAAATCATACTAGGAATACAACAATTTGATTAGGATTCCCAGGACACATAATGGGTTAAGTGTAAGTTAATTAAGTTGCTTGACTATTTGATTGCTTGTTTGTGAAAGGAGAAGAGAAAGATAAATAACTCTCATAAATTAGATTAACTTATTCCGTTCTCCAGTCTATATACTTGTATTTTTCAATGTATCACTTAATAAGTATGCAATCTGTTGGAAGTCTTTTGTTTGTCATTAGTAAAAGCAATTAAATCGTTGGAAAGTGAAACCATACAACTCACCAGGAAGCCGCAACAGAGGCGAGGGGGGGGGGGGGGGGGAGGAGTGCTCCACAGGGAGAAAGAGAGTATGTACACTACATAGCACAAGACAATACTCCAGCCCAGAAAGAATAATAAGAAAGGGAAATAAGAAAATCTCCTGTAAGTTAACAGAATCATCGTATTTTGGGAAAACTTCAGAACAATGTTAAAGAAACAATGCAATAGTTGGCTCATCACGTACCATGACACACACACTAACAAAAGACACATATCTCTCATTTGTTGTTGTTCTTAACTTTCCCAAGCGCATGTGTACATGGTTTGTTCATTGTTTTTAAATGGATATGCCTCCTTCTCTCTTCTTTCTTGCCTCTCTTTTGCTCACCTTCTAAAATGTGGTATAAACACACGTATGACCTATAACAATCTGTTATCATTAGCCAGGAACAGAACACGACTTGCCGCGCATTTTTTTGTTCTTTACTTGTACTTAAGTGTTGCCGCGCATTGGTGAATTCACTTTCTTTTCAGAGAATACCGACAGTGAAAATACAGTATTTGATTTCTACTCTTACAACTACTCATTACTTAAAATGAAAGTACACTATGTACAAACTTTCGATTGATAGTTTAATAATGTGTTTCCAGCAGTATGGCTTTATGAAACAAACCAACTGTTTGAGGTGGGAAATCCGAACCACTATTCTGTGTTGTATCTGAGACAACTAGTGCTCTCAACTAGAACCATACAATATTTCGATATATTGATCGATATTTTAAAATATCGAAATCATAAACATTACTGATCGATATATCAATATTTCAATATTTTCGGTATCTCAATATTCTATACTTTTCGATATTTCAATATTTTCTACATTTCGGCATTTTCTTCGATATTTTGATGCTAAATATTTTTTCTATACTTCGGTACATCGATCAATTTTGATATTTTATCGATATCGATTTTCGATATTCAAATCCGGATATCGACAGCCCTACTCCAACCTCAGACTACCACTGCCATCATTACTTTTAATTCTGTTTTAGAATATGCGATCAGGAAAATGAAACAACGGAACAGAGAAGAGGATTAATGTTGAATGGTCACCCATGTATGTGAAGGATACACAAAATACTGAACTGATAGACGATCAGTGCAAAAAATAGAACTATTCTGATAACACCATGTAATGAAATTGGCCTGGAAGCAAACACAGAAAGGACAAAGTGTATAATAAACGCTTATCGTTATTACGGAAGTACGTATTGTAATCGATGATAGCAAGTAATATAGAGGAAGTAAACAGATTTAAGTACTTAAGGGAAGCTATGTGAAACATGAATGAAATCAAGGAAGTTCAAAGTAGATTTATGAGGCGAATTGCATATTGGTACCTGATGCAAAGGATCTTATCATTGAGATTAATATCTAGATACTTAAAAATGTTTATAAGAGGATAATGTACCCTAGTATCCTCTTATCGTTTATCTTATTCATTCATTACCTATTCCGTCCTTCTTGGTTGCTCCACACATGTGCGGTATTCTGCTCCATCTCTACGCCATTTTCATCATCCTCTTTCTACAAAAATTCAAGGCTATTTGTATGCAGAATACTTCTATGCCATGTGTATATCTTTGATACTCTAACAAGTGTTTTACCTTAGACAATCTTTCCTTGAATTTAATTATGATCTTCTTATAGCAAAGAATTCCTGTTATTTATTTGCAGTTTTTTTTCTTAATTTTATTAGTTTTTGATTATTGACTTTCCTATCGATATTTCTCCTTTCAATTACAATCGATCTTAAATAACTGAAATGGCCTATTCTCTTAATTTTCTCTCCATCTTGAACAAACTAGGAAAGTCGTTTTCTTCCGTATTTTACTCATATGCTGTCTTACTTCTGTATATTTTTTAAACATATTTTCTCCACAGTACTAATCCATCATCCATATCAACTTCTGTTTGGCTCTCACTTTTGTTTATTTCGCATACAGTACAATAACATCATTTCTAAAACTGTGGTCCGAAGATTTCAATTGATTCTAGGAGATTCGGCTTTGTAGTCTTTTTAGATTGATCATTAGTCCAAAAAGAGACAGAAAAAATAAAATTCAAGTGAATTATGTATTGCCCACTATAGTTCAGAATCTTAAATAGGTAATACAAGTAAATAGATTACACAATTGAATAAGGTAAAGATTAAAGGTTGAATAAATTTCAATACCTTTCTTCCTTCCTTTCTTTTCATTTTCTCCTTTTCTTTCTCTTTTCCAGAGAGAGAATGAGCTAAAGAGAGAGGAGAAAGAAAAAAAAGGAAAAGAGAGAAGAAAAGAAGTCACTGCTCATTCATCAACAAAACTGCGAAACTATTAGGCGTACAATTTTGAGATTTTTGTATAAATGCTCTCGCACTCTATGATATAAATAACACGGGATTTTGCGAAATACAACTCCTGAGGCGTGGAAGCAGGTGGGCTTGAATGATCTTGTGTCGTTCTCCAACCTTCGAAACTATTAGGCGTAGAACCTTGAAAATTTGTATAATCCTATCCTAAGCTAAAATAAAACTGGATTTGCAAAATGTGACCCTATGAGAAGCTAGCAGGGGTCTTGAATGCTTTAACGTCATTCACTAGATCTCGAAACTACTAGGCATAGAATAGAACTTGGAATTTTATATAAATGTTCTCTTTGCATCCTAAACTTCAGATTATTATTATTATTATTATTATTATTATTATTATTATTATTATTATTATTATTATTATTATTATTATTATTATTATTATTATTATTATTATTATTATTATTATTTTCAAAATGTGACCCTCTAATACAGGAATCGGGGTTTTAATTTTTGCATTCACCAGAATTCAAAAACTTCTGAGCGCAGAACTATAAAGCTATATGTGTGTTATTCATTTGTGCGTAATCAATATCGAAGACGAAGAGGAACGGGTCACAGGGAAAATAAGTGATGAAAAATATTGTTCGCTGTAACACGCAGAGTATATGCTAGTATCAATATAAAATTAAGTTAATTTTAATAATAAAAGTATACTGATATACTAGTATATACTTAAAAAAAAGGTAAATTTTCTTTCGAAGGGAAGAAGACTATATTGTTCCCCTCTTTAAAAAAATGTTTGAGAAATGTTTATATAGACCATACAACTAGCGATTCTTCATTTTCTCCTGTTCATCACACACTGAACACACTCAGATCTGAGATCGTTTGAAAATTAATAAAATTAATTGTATCCTGAGAGATGTTGTAGGAGGTATGGGAGAAGGAAAACAATAATGGGGGAAAAAGACAGATTTAATGAATAGTAATAAAGGAGGCATATGAATAGTATTAAAACGAAGTGATCAACGAAGGATCGTACAACGTGAAAAATTCTGAAATTACTACAAAAAATCTGTCATTGATGGTAGAATACTTTCATGCTTGTGAAAGCGAGTGATTACTACGAGAAAGGGTCGTATCTCGCGATTAATTTTCCATAGTACTTCTGTTTTTCTTTAAAAATAAAAGTTATAAATAAAAATAAGGAAAAAATAAAACTACTTCAAATTGTAGCACTGAAACGTCTTTTCATTTTTCTTTTGATATTTCTAATAAATAAATAAATAAATAAATAAATCAAAATTAAAAGGATAGTATATATGGTAAGCTATCAATGATCGTCCTTCACTTGATTTTTCTTTTTCAACAAGTAACAATGTAACATGTACACCACGTGAAGGAGTTTGGTTTGTGTCACTTGATTATTTACTCGGTTATTTGAAATGGGAAATGGTATTAGAGTTATGCCGGTATTAGTAAATAGATTAAAGTGGAAATGAAATATATTCTTAGGATGCTTAACTGATAACAGGAAACCACTTCTCGCTATCTATTACCACTTTCACTTGAAAGTGATAAATATTTAAATCGGAAGTGGTTGGTTCTTGCCACTTCCGGATTGAACAAAGGTATAAGACAGATGATTGTACCTATTCTTAGACCACTATATCGATTCCTAAAAATCACTTCTCACAATCTCTCATCATTTCTGCTCTATGTAGATAAATATTGAAACTGGGATAAGTATTGGATTTCTATCCTTTCAGTTTTAGTAGAGAGTTAAGGATGGAGCTGAAGTTTATTATTGGGACGCTTAATCGATTGCCAGAAACCATTTCTCGCTATATATTACCGCTTTTACTCTATAGTGATCGATCCTAGGTTCGATTCCCGGTGGGGACACCCGGTCGAAAAAAAATATAAAAGCTTTTTCGGGCCAGCCATCCTGAGTGAGGATTTCCTGGGTTTTCCTTACTTACTCCAGGCAAATACTGGGATGGTACCTAACATACAGGTCCCAGGTTGCTTCCTTCCTTCTATTTACTCGGATAGTGTGGTCGACGAGAGACATCATCCCTCTTACGTGAGGGGCTAACATGGCCATAGATGCCAAAAGCCCAGAATTCTAATTCCTAATCCCTAATCTATAGTATTCAACGTTAAAAACGGAAAAGGTTTTCTACAACTTCCAGTCCGAATATCATCTCCAGCAAGGAACTCAATTTCCAATATCTGACCCTCTACACAATATCCAAAATTTATGGTGACCCACCAGGTAGTGCTTGTTATTTTTTGTGTCCCAGAGAGGGTAAATATAAGAATTTTTCTTAAACCGAATTCCTTATAAAAATAAAGGATGAGTTTTTTTCTTTCACAACAGTGAAAATTTCTAATTACTATTTCCAGTACATGATCAGACTAGGAATTGGACTGTTAGTGCTGCGAATGCATTGTTGCTACGTTTAACAGCTGGTTGTTTCAGTTAGCAAAGCACCTTCCGGCACTTAACAGCTTCTTCAATTAACATCTTCATTCTCCTTTTACTACTTACTCTACCAACTACCTATCGTGATGTAATGAGTCTCACTCACACACTTCTATGCATGGACACAGGTAGACAATCCCTGCAGGAGAGAAAAAAAGAGAGAGAATACGTGGGAGTGTTGGAGGGTCGCCAACCTCTGCCTTTTCTTGTAAAGAACCACGCACAAGACTAACTGCACAGGGTTGGAAATACGTATCTAAATTTTGGTTCATTTACTCAAATTTCGATCGATACTACGGTTTCCCTATCAGAAGTGGACAATGTTTCCATCAGACGCACATCCAAAAATCTTTGTTATGAGGGGTCCAAGGTTAGGTGGAGTCTATTTACGTACATGCAGTATTAAATGTGTATTATTCTGCACCCGAAAAGACGATAAGTAATTGTAAAGCACTTCCCCCTATATTTGGAGAAAAAAAAAGTTCAGAATGCTCCAAGAGGATTGCCAGAATGAACTTAAAAAGAATGGAGATGAAGCGGTAAGGATAAATGTGATTGTTCCTACATGTAAATCTTTTTATCCGCATCTTGTTCTGCTTCTCGCAAAATATCATCTATCTATGAAATGGCTCCTTAAATCTCCCTAAATTCCAAAATTTTTGGCCAATATCTGGGGAACGATAGCCAGTTGGCCAGTAGCCAGTTAATCAGTGGCCACCGGTTACTATTAGGTACCAAAATGTTCACCATCCTCTTAGGTATTGATCAACACCAATATGATCTCTGTGTGACTTACGATTCCCGAGATATGACTTTTTAAATCTCCCGACATCCGAACTATTTTTTGACCAATATCACGGGAACGGTAAGTCAAAAAGAGATGATATGGGTGTTAATCCATACCTAAGAGGGTGGTAAACATTTTAGTACCAATATTAATTTACGGTCACTGGCCAACTAGCCATTGGCCAAACTGGACAGTGGCCACCGATTACTATTTGGTACCAAATTATTTCCCATCCTCCTACAACTTATAGTTCTCGAGATATGGCTCCTTAAATATATGGAAATCGACCATTTTTTGGCCAATATCTCGGGAACAGTAAGAGTGACGCGAAAAATTTAATCACTTAGATGCTCTATCGAATGCAGGGCTCAAAATTAAAAAAAAAAAAAAAAAAAAAATCACAAATAACAGACAGACGGACAGACACACAGATAGAGAATTCAGTAACGAACTTTTTAAGTTCGTTGAATATAGAACTATAATTGTTTTCTATAAGAAGAGAAAGAGTACAGATGAAATGTAAGATCAAATCTTCATTCTATATCATTCTACATCAATCATTTTCTTGTTAAAACAAGTATAGTTTTATTGAGAAAGTCTACAAATGTATGTTGAGTTAGGAAGTTTTGAGGGGGGGGCGGAGTGAGGACCCAGTGAACTCCATCATCGGCGCGCTCCTTGTCTCCACTCTCAGTTTATGAGTAGTGTTGCCTACAAGACGAGAATACAAGTAAATTTATATACAAAATTTATTTTCTGATTTTCTCCTAATTTCATGTATATGCAATAGAAGTTCTCAGAAGCTTTGCGCTTCAGGGTGTGCGTGTGTGCGAAGTACGACAACATTTAAACCATAATCGCTGATAAATGTTATTCTTTATGTTCTTAAAATCACTTTATCAATTTATAGCTTTTTTTTTATATATACACTAAAACATGGTTTGAATTATAGGTGAGCTAGTGTTGTCCACGAGGATCGAGAAGTTTCTCGTCTCGTCTCGAAAACAAGACAAGTTTTGCCATGTTTCTCCTCTCGTCTCGGAATTAAAGAAGATATTTCTCGCCTTTTTGTAATAGCCGAGATGAGAAATTCTCGTCTAGTGGCAACACTCACTACTCATAAAGATGATTGACCATCTGTAGCTGCCCACTATAAACCATAAATTAAATTCTTAAGCATTTTAGCATTTTCTAACAAGTCTCAACACCAGTACTTGTCCACCTTTATGCCTAACATTACAAGTAAGTAGTACGTATGACACTGTAAGAAATTAAGCCTATCACTGTTACAAGCAGGGGTAAAAGTGCGGGGAACGCGGGGGACGTCGTCCCCTCACTTCCCGGAAATATCTGTGGCGTCCCCCCACTTTCTAAAAAATTACAATAGGCAAAGATAGGCACAGGGGACAGCGTGACGTCATGCGTCCCCCTACCTTTTCAGTTCCACTTTTACCCCTGGTTACAAGTATATGCTTCACTGTTGGAAGTTAGCTACTTAACAGTGTATTTTTTCACGCATACCATGTTATAGCAAGATAAAAATTATCAATTATTATCAGGGGCGGATCCAGGATATGATCAAGGGAGGGGCTAAACTATATTTTGCCGTTTTATCCAGTGTAAAGTAGGATTGAAGCCCATTTTATCCAGTGTATACCTGAGTGTCAAGGGGGGGCTATAGCCCTTATAGCCCTCCTTGGATCTGCCACTTATTATTATTATTATCAACGAGCAAAATAACTTTTCAGCGTCATAAAAATGACTTTTTTTCTAGTTTTTCTCGAAAGCAACGCATGAGAATTTTGATTTTTATATATAATTTTTGGGCATACTATATAGTTAAACAAAATTTTTAAAATTTAAAATTTAAATCAAACTTTTCTGACCAGAGTATATACTTATTTATTAACATTAAAATAGGTCGTAACAGCTTCAGTAACTTAACGTTATCTTCAATCAGACCTTAACTGGAAGAAATATCTTCATAACATTAAATTGATATTGTTGTGTCTATTACACATACCTAAATGGACTCTCCGCTGATTAGCATGCTTATCTTTTTATGTGCTTGGTCCAAGTTCACTTCTTAATAGAACTAACCTCTATTTAATAAAGTAAAATAATCAAGCAGTGTATTGATCTAATTTTGTTCAATTTGCTTTCTCTGTTTTCAGACAAATTTTACAATTAATTCTTCATCCAATTCTGTAGACCACTGTTTACTGAAAGGTATAATAGAATAATGTATATAATAAAATATGGTAGACCATTATAATTTTATTCAAAATTGCGTTAAGAATTAAAGAAGGGTCATGCTTCATGTCAGTGTTCAAATGCGACAATAAATAAAATCATGGGATCTCATCTATGCATTTAATATTGAATTAATTCTTCTATAGGCACTGGTTGTATTTTTAGTCGAATATGACCAATGAAATTATTGAACACTTAAAAAAAGGTTAAGTATATTTTTGATAAACATTAGTGTCCACTTTTTTTTTTTTTTTTTTTTTAACGAATCTGCAAGGTTTCCAACTATTTGATTTCGAAATTATTTCTCACGTCACTTTCGCGGTTTCTTTCCTTTCCTCTGCAATACAATAATACTAAAGAGTAAAACAATAAAACAGATGGACAGGTGAGTGACAAGACAGTTGATATTTGAAAATATTTCCAACCCTGCTGAACAATCTCGACAATCAGTGACCCGCGACCTAAGGCGCCAACCAACAATGCTTCTCTCTCGTCCACCAGTCTGGATCACTTCTTTTCGTTCCACCTACTCTTTCTTCACTTTCATTCTTCTTTCTCTCTCTCTCTCTCCCTCTTTCTTTCTCTCTCTCTCTCTCTCTGTGTCTTAGCACACCTCTTTTTTTCTTTAAAAAAAAAAATACCACCTTTCGCGTTATCTGGTCGGTTACTACTGCAAAATGGTGAATAATTACTTCACAATCACTGACAAGTTAATTCCCCTTCAATCAGTACGAAGCATTGAATTAAGACATATATTTTTTAAAAGAGAAAAATAATTACTGAACCTTTATACCATGCACATGCTGCAATATTTGTAAAGAAAGGTAAATCCGGTTTCTGAGGACGAAAAAATGTTCTTGGTCTAGAACTTCCTAGAAGTCACAAAACAATAGGATTCATGTGGAGTTTTGAGACCCATTCAGCACCGAGGTTATATGAGACGTGGACTTACTCCTTAACGTACAGCGTAAGTGGGCTATATGAAACGTGGACCTACAGCGTAAGTGGGGATAAGATTAAAATATTCGAGAAACACCAGGTATAGGCATATGTATAATCCTGTACTATTATTGACGTTTAATGAAAAACAAGTCCAAATATGAAACATATATCTATCGATAAATCTCATCTGGCTGAAGAAAATAATATGCTTGAGGGTAAATTCTCATGTGGAGTTTTTGAGAAATTTGTCAAAAACTATTTTTCATCAAAATAAACATTGGCGATTATACGAGAACCACGCTATCTATTAAGATGAAACTGATAGTAAAACATATCTCCCATCGGGCTTTTCATTAAGACACTAGCAAGAGAAATAATACAGAATAGTTATTTGGCGTAACGAACAGAACAAAATGTAATGGTCCGACATTGGATCCCTGAGGTACACCACAATATACACATTGTAGAACTTCAAACCTGAGATAATGCGAGCAGAATACTTGTAAATTGTGACTTTGAAGGATTGATTTTGATCCAAAACAGGTTTGATTGTTGACATTCACAACCATTTATTTCACGTCAAAGAGGTTTTGCAAACAACTTCTCCATATTTAAAAAAAAAAAAAAAAACTTTGAGATCATATAATTCACATGCTGACATTAATTTTAACACTTTACATACTGTCCATTAATGTTATGAAATAGTTCTTTTTATATGTATTACTCGTTACACGACAAGAGTAACATGAACAGGAAATAAGCACGAATTCACATGCTTTACGTGAGGTGAATGGTGCGGAAGAGGAATATAAAAATAGCAAATGAACAACTGGTAAAAGGAGATACAAGTACATATATATATATATATATATATATATATATATATAACCGTCTTTAAAAAAATAATTTATATATATAGCCTATATTGCCATTATGCTTTTTTCTGTGGTAGAATTAGCACATTTGCGCTAACATTTAATATATGCATGAATGAAGCATATAGTTATGGTACCAACACCAGGGTATGACGTAAGAACGTTTCCAGTTATTGCACTCCACATTAACAGCTGAATTAGACAAAGGTGAATGGAGCATAATGGAAGAAAGCTTTCAACTAAAAAGTTACAAAAGCGTTAGAAGGTTTTCCTTTTTCATAAGAGTCATAAAGAGACAACTGCTTACTCATATGCCTTTGCTTATGTAAAAAATGAATTCTTGTTTCGGAAGCTACCGTTCAAGAATAAAATACAAAACTCAGTGGTAGAGAAAGGACTGCAATAATAGTTGTAGTGATAAAGATGTTGGTAATGCACTAATAGTGATAAGGGCTCTGGGTTCGATCCTTTTCGAGGGCAACATTTTGTCCACTTTTTTTCTCGAGTTTCCTCGAACTTTCCGACTATAAGTTTTTCGTTTCCTTCTGAAATTTCATTGCTAAACCGCATAATGACTCTTTCCTTTGTCCCCAATGAATAATCATTGGGCGTAAGTATAGGCTAAAAATGTCATTTTATGCCCAAAAGGCCAGTTCATGAGGGACCCTTGAAGTGGAAATTGAATTTGTTTTGAAATACTGAATGTAGGGTAAGGTAGTCCTTAGTTTTCGATTTCCTAGTTCTTCTTGAGTCTCGCTCCACTAAAATGGTTCCATATCAAACCAAAGTAACCCATGAGAAAATTCATCTTAATTGTATAATATTAGCCAAGCGACCTTTACAATATGCAATAAGAGGCAAAGGTACACCAAGTACGTCTGGAATGAGAAGAGGAAGTGACATCATATCTTGGCTAGGGGTAATGGAGATAGAACCAAATCTATTACTACTGTATAGTTTTATCATGGCGGTCAACTTGAAGTTTGCCATCTTCAATTCAGGACTTTTTTTTTTTTTTTTTAATAGAATGGGAGCATGTGACAGTTTTAGGGTTAGTTTTTCACCACAAACACATATCTGACGTTATTTCCAATTTATCTCAAATCATTTACTAGCTACTACGTTCATAATGTCTCCTATAATTGTCTTTCCAAACTTAAAAGGTGTCTATGTCTCATATTGTGTACGGTAAATGCATTTAAAACTTGAAGTCCCTGTGCACAGTTTAATATTACAAAATTGAGCTAGTTTTTGCCATAATTAAAACTAAATTCACTCATTCTGATCCAAAGTGCATGGTAAAGATTGTGACTTCTTTGTATTGTTTTGTTTTTCTTATTTGAAATGTACGTAAATACGTATAGCATCTTAATGACTACGTCTTACATAAAACATTGTTATATATATATATATATATATATATATGGTGAGATACATGAGCAATAAATAGCAAGGAGTAATTTTTAAGCCCCAAAGAAAACGCACACGAATTTAATGAAAATCATTTTCCCCCTTTCTTTTTAACGAAAGTTATCTCTAAACACTTTCTAAGATGGGGAAGTGTTTAAAATTAAAACACTAAAGGTGATTCTTTACTCTCTAACACAACATATACTATGCCGACACCGGTAAAGTGCTCTTGAAATCCAGCTCTTTTGTAGACAAGATATAATGGTGAAGACCAGCCTATACTTTGAGGATTGATCTTGCATGATGGGCGATTTAACCCCTTGTCATGCTTCGAAACTCACTTTATTAATAGCCCTTGTCCTTCATAACCTCGGTGTTGAACAAAGACGTAAAACACGAGAACTCAAACACAAAACACAACTCACACCGTGTTTCATAAAAAGATAAGACATTTTACAAAATTTCTCGCGTTTTTTAAAAATAAATTAATGGATAAATTTAGCACAATATTCTAGACTGGTTTCAATTCTAAGTGTAGAACTCCCGCTTGGTCTAGTGGCTAGCACGCTTGACTTCGGTTCGCGTGGTCCCGGCTTCGATTCCCGGTGGGGGTATAGTTGAACGACCAAAGTGGTTCGGATTCCACTATAATCAGTAAGTCCAAGTCTCCTGTAGCCTAGCAGGCATAACCGTGGGACGTCAAACTAAATCAAACCAAACCAATCCTAAGTAGGGACGATGACTGAGTAGCCCCAAAGATGGCGTGGAAGACCCGGGTTCGGTTTCCTGCGGGAGCTCATGTAATTCGAGTTCCACGTTAAGCTGTAGATCCACGCCATATATAGCCTCGCTGCTGAAAGGGTCGTGAAACAAAAATCAAATTCAAAAATAACCTCAAACACCATATACACCATATTGCATAAAATTTTAACAATTTTTATGAGAACTTATTTTACTTTATTATTAAATATTCAGGAGACTCAAAGCTATGATTGATTTTATCCCCTTTTAATCTTACCAATTTCAACACCAAGAAATATGTTTTATACTAGGTCTGGAATAAAACACATTTCAAGCTTCCTTAAAACTAGTTAACAAGTTATCAGGAAATAGACATACAAAACAAAGAAAGATAGAGAGACCCACGGAGGAAGCTCGCCCACGCTCGCATCAATTATGAACCGAAAATATTTAGAAGACGTCCAACTGAGAGCAGTCCAAAACTAGTGGAAAGTGGAAACACAACCAATGCAAAAGTTCTGGCTACCAGCAGCTTATAACTGTTGTCATGTTCTTTTAAAGAGAACACGCCACAAATTACTAAAATTGTGTAATTACAGGGCAGTTACAGCAACTATAATGCTTTTGTCCTTCAAACAAGCAAGTCAAGTCAAGTTTATCCACAGACCGGACTTAGATTTCAAGTTATTCATTTCAATGTGGCTGGACGTTTGTTCTTTAAAAATGAAAGTAACACAAGTTTAAACACACACACACCAAAAATAATAATAATTGGCTAAATTATTAATTTCTGTGCAAAGTAAACATGTTTATAAACTCATCCAATGATATATCTTGAATTTGTGTACAATAATAATAATAATAATAATAATAATAATAATAATAATAATAATAATAATAATAATAATAATAATAATAATAATAATACTTACTAGGTTCTTACGAGTTTGTTATGGCTTGAAAAATGCAGCCTACTATCTTTATCTGGAATAGAGCATACCTCTATAGCAATTGAAGTTTAAATAAATTGAATATATGTAAAAGTTTTATCAGGTATAATTCAAATATATTGTTCTTTTTAGAATATAGTATATAGTAATATATTCCTAAAGTTTGGTGCTCGATTTTGGATACTGGGGAAAAATGACGAAAAGGGTGCTAAAAGTATCACAGTTCTACTTTCAGTTTGCTAACTGATAAAGCTATCAAGGATGTAGACACAACACTAACTACTACAATCAGGCGACAGCAAATCTCATATCTAACAATAATTTCTGCTCAGCTGACCGAGAATCTACAAAAAAAAAAAAAAAAAAAAAATCTTAATCTTATATTACCCCAAATTAAAATGAGTTAAGGATGTTTAATATGTCTAACTAAGGGTAACTTTCTTTCGGTATGTTATTTTGTGCAGATGACATTATAAACATGGAATCTTAGCACAAATGAAATGTATAGATATAATCATTTACACGGAGTGACTGAGGAAAAAAAATCAGTTATGTACTTCGGTCAAGTTGGAATAATAACAATAATAATAATAATAATAATAATAATAATAATAATAATAATAATAATAATAATAATAATAATAATAATAATAATAATAATAATAAGGGAAGCTTTCTGCCTTCAGTACTTAGGGATAAAATTTGATTTTTACTAACGAGACTTTCTAGCGCCAGTGGACCTCGAAAACGTTCAATACAGAAGAATCCCTTGTGCCACCTGTCTTGCTATGTGAACTACAGTGTAAGACAGCCAATATTAGACAAGTTCATAATGATTCAAGTTCAACAAATTTTCAAATATGTTTGTTCGCCGAAGCTGAAAAATGAGTTGGCCACGTAACTGTTTATATCTTGTTTTCGCTTAAAAACACATTTTTTTTTCGTTATTTACAAGCAAAGACTAGTATTTATTTTTCTCATATGCAAATGAGGATTGGCGCTACGAGCAGTTTCGTAGTATGTAATAATCACCGAGGAACGATAGTTAGACAAAGTCTACCAGGAAAGATAATCACAGAGTTTTAAGGTAAATACTTCTATCCCGATGAATATACAGATGGTGATCAGAAAAATGGAAACACCTGTAGTTAGCAACACGTCAGATGTATGGGTTGACAGTAGTGTCGTGGCGCCCGCAGCGCCGGACCGCTGGTGGTGGTGTGTTAGGTCGGTCTCCATACTACGTCAGGCGCAGTGGAACAGCAGTGTCCAGTGGCTGCAGCAGACGGAAGTAGTGTAAAATGGGAGACCTCTCAGAGTTTCAAAGAGGGCAAATTGTTGGTGCGCGGTTATGTGGAGTGAGTGTGACGGCAGTGGCTTCTGTGTTAGGTGTGTCGCGTGGGACAGTGTCGAAGGTGATGACGGCCTACACAACACACGGGAAAACCACATCGGGGAAGCGGAACAGTGGGCGGAAGAAAATCATGAGTGACAGGTCACGCCGGGTATTAAAGCGCATTGTCACGCAGAACTGTCGTGCCACTGCGGAGCAAGTGACGGAGGAACTCAATCAGCATCTCCCCCACCCTATTTCGACAATCACAGTCCGCCGCGAATTACATGACATGAACTTACGGGGTCGTGTTGCACGGGCCAAACCGCTCATCAGGGACCATAACGTTTTCGCATGCCGCAAATGGTGCCGCGACCATGCAACTTGGACCGTTGAGGACTGGAAACGTGGGATATGGTCGGATGAGTCATCCTTCACCCTATTCCCAACCACGGGCCGTGTTTATGTGTGGAGAACGCCCAAAGAAGCTTATGATCTGCAGTGTCTCCACCCAACTGTGAAACATGGCGGCGGCTCGGTGATGCTGTGGACCGCAATATCATGGTTTTTATTAGGTCCTATGGTCACACTTAGCCGATGAATCACTGCCAACGATTATGTCGCAATTTTAGGAGACCACTTGCATCCTATGGTCCGGATGTTGTTCCCGGACAATGACGCCATCTTCCAGGATGATAATGCACCCATTCACACAGCTGGCGTTGTTGCAGCGTGGTTTGAAGAACATCTGGATGAAGTTCAACACCTCCCCTGGCCCGCCCAATCCCCAGATCTCAACATAATTGAACATCTGTGGCCCGTTTTGGAAACACGACTCCGGCGACGATTTCCACCTCCATCCTCTCTCACAGAACTGGCCGATGCCCTGCACGAGGAATGGTGTAAAATTCCACTTGCTACCATTCACGACCTCTATGCCTGCATCCCACGTCGCATCAAGGCTGTTCTGAAGGCGAAAGGTGGCCCGACACCATATTAATCTGGTAAGTTGCAATTTCGTTCAGGTGTTTCCATTTTTCTTATCACCATCTGTATATTGATTACGAAGTGGAAACGTGAAACTCTGTTTCAGAGCTAACGCAAGAGGGTTAAAAACATTCGGTGATTAAGTTAGGTTATAGAGTATGTGTATGTAAATTACGGTAATGTATAAAAAATTTAATTCTTTTAATGTATAAGGGGTTACGGCGGCTAAGTGATAGAGCGCTTACTTCTGATACGAGGAGTCCCTTATTCGATCTCACGCCATGCACGTTTGTAAGAGACATCCTCATGGCCGTGAGCAGGTTCTTTGCTTTCCTTCCACATTCTCATTCCACAATTTTTTCATAGTAATTCATTTTCAGTAATTATCTGTCTTCTTTAGCTTACAGGGTGGTAATTAATAGTGGTAAGTTAAACTAGATATTTCATTTTCCATTTTATTGTATAAGTTGTTGCTTAATTAATTCTTTTTTTGATTCATATTACGTTCATTTTTTATGCATATGTGAACAAAAGTAAATTAAACCAAATCATTATTCATTTGCCCGCAGGAAAATTCAGAACTAGTTTTTTCCTGTGTGAATGACAAATTACGATCTGAAGTGTCAATATCAATTATATCATAAAATTTTAACGACAAAAACAATAATATAATAATAACTTTATTTTGAATGATAGATATGTGAAGTCAGTAAAAAGAATAAGATCTGCCTATTTGGAATCCATGTTATGTTTCAGTTAAAATATTTTTACATGAAAATGTAAGTATTCATGTAAAATTAGTTCAAAACTTCTAGAAAACACATTCACTACATTTTTAATGTTTTAATGTTTTAATATAATTTTTAATGTTTTAACGAGCACCTAATTTGTAAATTGGCACAACATAAATTTGTTTCAATTTCGAAGGGAATACTTCGGTTTTTAAAGAAATATTAAGAATGTTCGATAAATTTGTTGCTACATCATTACCACAGGCTTTAATTATGTAGTACGGAATATTATTGGGTTCAGGATAGTGCTCATTTAAAATTTTTCTAACTCTGAATCACATCAGTTTCCATGATACTTGGAATTCAAATCGACACGCTTAAGTTGTTACTTAACATTCTTAATTTCATAATCACACATTTTGTATATTGATTAGAACCAAAATTAAAATAATTATTAAAAAATCTTTAAAAGATCCTGCAATATCAATCATGTCAGTCATTGATACATTATCATATTTTATTTTTCTTGGAATTTGTTATTCGACTTTTAAATGTTCTCCAACAATATAAATTATCCTTGTTAACACTTTTCTCCAAATTTGAGAAATATAATTTTCTTGCCTCCAGATATTTCTTTTTAGCAATCTTTCTCAACTCGGAATACCTTTTATATGCAATATTATTGTTTCTTTGTTGGCTTTTATACAAAGTATGTTCTTATATTTATCAATGATCTTAGTTCTCTGCTCATCCACGGATCCTTATGTTTTGTGTTATTATATAATTCCTAAGAGAATATGTGTTGTTATTATAATGTTATTATACATTCTTAAGAGAATATGAGCGTCAAACACCTCATATATTTTATCATACAAGTTTCTTGTCAATAATAATAATAATAATAATAATAATAATAATAATAATAATAATAATAATAATAATAATAATAATAATAATAATAATAATAATAATAATAATAATAATAATAATAATAATAATAATAATAATAATAACTACATAGATTTGTTGATGTCAGGAAAAATTATAAGACGGTATATTAAAGTTAGCATGATTAGAACCGTACCCTTTACTTTCACGATGTCTGATGATTTATTTATAATTAGTGTTAAGGTTGTAGTGGTGTTAAACTTCAATTATTCCGTATCGAATGTCCAGCTTCCGCCAAGAGGCGCGAAGTTACCGTGTGCGTGTGTTTCTCGGCAGTCTCCTGTTTCTCTCCACTTTTGTCATTCCATGTTTTCATCAATTTCATCATCACCGTCTCCCTTAGCCTCGGTGCACAATTGTGGAATGTTAAACTAAAAAAAAAAAAAATCCGCATTCGAATGTTCAAACAAATTAATAATTATTGTGATTACGAAGAATTGCTCAAACCCCTACTGGAGATATGAATTCGAACACCGAATATTTTTTCGTATAATTTTAATAGGATTATGTATTAACTCATTTGATACTACTATTAACCATGTGCTATTAAAATGACATTGGTTTTGGTTACAAATCACATAAAATTATGGTGTTCTAGCCTAAACTGTGGAAACATTTCATACCCTCTGTACATTTTAACTGATCATAAAAATAATTTAGTGGAACTCATGACTAAATGCTTAGCTCTATTGTATCTAGTGCTGGAAGGTCAGGTTCGATACCCATGGAGATATCAGGGTTATCGTTTAGATCCCATGTTAAACTGAAGATACATTTCTCATCTGAGTGGTGCTCAATCTAGCTTTGCAAATACACTTAACTATGTGTTTGACGAAGGCACCGATACATTGCTGAAACTGTAACAAGATTTGGAAGTTTAGCTATTTTTGCATCCTGTTTCCATTTCCGTCATATTTTCAGTATTCTTCCCTAACTTCAGTGAAATTCTTAACAATTGGTAGGGCTAATAAAACGTAAATGTTTGCATTGTCAGATTTTATTTTTACTTAAGATAAATACATCTCATATGGCATCGGTACCGATAAAACTACAAACAAATTATACTATTCTACAATAATAATCGACGTATATTCATTATGCAATTCAGTGTATCATGAAGGTTTGTTGACTTTATAAAGTCCATTTGACCGCGGCCGCCTACTATGAGTAGCGGCATTTGCTTCTTATAACCACTAAAATGTTTACGGCATACAACTTGTTACAAACATTACCCGCTCTCCACGCACACATGGCCGCAAAGTATAATATGAAGGGGGAAAAAAGTTTTCACTGGCATGGTTGAACATGAAGGTCGTGGAAGTCATGTAATGCACTAATTCAGAGAACACAGGCCCCGTTTCAATACTCCACTTGCCCACAAATCTATGCTGAAGCCATCTGGTAGAACGGACAGTAAGTAAATGCAATTGCAAAAAAATACAGAGACAATTTGTGGATACTGAACCTTAGTATATCATCTAATCTTCTCCTCTACAAAAGCGGTAATGGATATATTTCTCGTGGCTATTATAGAATGTGCAATGAAACAAAGTTCGCTTAGAGATTGTCTCCCTGTTCAACAATAAAACTATAGGAAATTGATGTATCGTTTTTATACAATATACGACGTACCCTCATCGAGAATTGAATCCGATTTCCCGCACAATGAGGGATTTTTGTTGACATTGACTAATTTTCTCGTTCAATGCAATAATAATAATAATAATAATAATAATAATAATAATAATAATAATAATAATAATAATAATAATAATAATAATAATAATAATAATAATATATAATAATAATAATAATAATAATAATAATAATAATAATAATAATAATAATAATAATAATAATAATAATAACAAAATGGCTAACGTTTTAATCTGTTCGTTATGCTAATCTTAATAATAAACAGCCATGCTAATTGATGCCGCGGCCTGCGCTATCGGATTTCAACTGTGCAGTCAATTTATCGATTTAAAAATATTGTGACTTCAATCTTCTTTCAATTTCTCTTATTATTAGTTAAAGCATTTTTTTTAATTGTTTTTTTTTTTTTTTCTGAGTTTGCTCAGGCAATACTTGCCTTTGAGCTAAGTTTAAAGCAGAATGTCCTAAAAGGAAAAGGCAAAGAAAAAGACAGAGATTTGCATACAGGTATTCAGTGGCGGATCTAGAAAGTAAAAACTGGAGGGCCAGCCAGAACCCACACTACGATAGATATATCATGAGTTTACTATAAACTTTCAAAAACATCCCCATCAGGATTCTACCGCCTACAGGCGGACGATTTGACCATGCCGACCAGATGCCGCAGTCGGATTGCCGGCGCTGGACGCCGGCGTCTTTCCGCGCGATTTTCGACCGCGACGAATAATTGTCTTGCCGAGCAATCGGTAAACAGCCGTAAAGACGCAGTAAATGCACCGGCGCCGCCGTCGAAAAGAGGCCGGCATAAGGAGTCGGCAGAGGGTCAGAAAGAGGCCTTTCCGACTGTTTTGCCGACTCGGACGGTCGGCAACAGTCGGCAAAGGCCATTTTATTTTACGATTTTCGACCGCTTGCCGCCTCGGGGAAAGGTCGGCAACTTTGAATAAGTAGATCGTCAAGTCGCCGCAGACAGGTGCCGGCTGTCGATGGCGGCAATCCCTCTTTCCGACCGCGACTTCCTGATGGGAATATAAAAAATGGCATAAATCATTTTTATCACTCTAAAACCTGGGGAGTCTAGGCCCCCTGACCCCGAGATAATTCCGCCACTGCAAGTAGACCCTATTACAGTAATAATTAGTACTCTGGTCATAAATGTTATAATTCTTTTAAATTCGAACATATTGAAGAAGATTTTAATATATATATATAGTAAAAATTATTAATTAGTAAATAAGCCTTGCTTAAGACAGTAAAGAGGATCACGAGGTTCTATGTATACGATAAGGGATATGGATGACCACTATTACCCGTGAAAGTGTTAATAGTTTGACTTCACTAACGAACTCAGCCGAGGTAATTGTAGTAAGATGAGCTGCATATCCATTTATTATAGGCAACCAACATTTCTTTGCTACTATGCATGTTGCATAGAACTTATAGATTTTAAACAGGATATGGGTAGACATCGTTAAAGTCGCCGTTACCCTCGACAATGTTAATTTTTTTTACTTCATTAACAAATTTTACCAAGATTATCTCTCTAGCTGTCCGTTGCAAAAAGAAAAAAAATAAAAAAAACTTTTGTTCAAGAGGTGTCGTATGGAGTAACAATCGGACGGACGTACTAACGGTAGTGCAATCTTATAAAGACCAATAGCGTGATCCGAATAAGATATGTATGTCAAACAATCATAATTGGAGATTCGGTACATCAGATGTTATGATCTTAGTAATATTATGATACTGAGAAGTATACAATAAAATGATGTCTTATGAACCAAGGAATTATTAATTCATTTCACCATTTAGAAAGTAAGTAGCGGTTTTCTGCATCAAATAAAAATAATCAGAGGGGGAGTTGAGACCATGGGAATCTGAAGAAAGCAGCTGGGTGAAAACACACCCACATACATACGTACTATCAAGATGTTACTTTCTTTCAATAGAAAGGGTAAATCGGTATTCGATAGTTATAAAAAAAATGACGTAAATACATCTAACCTGAGACAGTGAACTTTGTGCTTCGGAAGCGACTGAGTGAACAGTTATCATATACGTCATATAATATAAGCCAGTGGTTTTCAAAGTGGGGTACGCGGACCCCTGGGGGTCCATGGGACGTAGCCAGGGGATCCGCGACGCCTAAAAACTGAAATGCGTTATAATAAAATGGAACTCACAGCTATTATGCAAGAAGTATTAAAAAGAAAACAATTAGAAATTATACTTACGTGTGTACATTTAAATGTTTTCCTACTTTATTAAATTTCTGCCCTGTGAGTATGAAAAGTTGTATAAAAATGCATTGCAACATTTGATGCCTTTCCCTACCATTTACTTATGCAAACAGACCTTTTCTGCTCTTTGCTGTATTAGATCCTGAAAGCGAAATCATTTTAATGTGGAATCGGCTCTAAGATTGATGGTGACAAAACTTATTCCGAATTTCAGTGCACTTAAGTTAAAAACAGATAGAATTTCATTCCTCATATTAGTGACCCCACATTTGAGAACATTGTTTATCAAGTGAATTTTCTTTGAAGAAAGAAAAAAGTACATTGATTTTCAGTCTTGAAAGTTACTGTATTTTCAATTGAAATTTCGTTCACTAAGAATCAATCATGTAACTTTAGAATACATTACTTATTCCAATATCTTTCTTGATCTTTTTCTTGTCAGTGGTTATTCTAATCAGTATAGCTTTTAATATCATGTGAAATTTCAGATAGCATTTGCAAGGGGGTCCGCGGACCACTTTCCGAATGCACAGGGGTTCCGCCTTATCAGAAAGTTCGAGAACCACTGATGTAAGCGATATAAATTCATGATTTCACCTTTTTTTTTTAAGGAGGTATTTTCGTGGATTGTTCTTGGTTTGAGATTTAATGTTCCTTTCAACACTGGTACTATATAAGACGTGGACCTACGGTTTGAAATGGGACTCTAATCACATGAATTTCCATCAGAGTCAAACCCGAATTTCTTGTGCCATGGCAACAAGGTACCCGTACAGGTATGAATAAACTGTATATTCTCTCTGCGAATTTCAAACACATCTAACATTACAAGAAAAATAATTGAATTCAACATTGGGTTACTAGTTTATTGGGTTCTAAGAATTCATGGTTCTATCCAATCATGGGGCCGTTACTTTGTCTGTTGTGCTGCAAGACAATTTACTCCGAAAATAACACTATAGGTGGTCTTACTTACTAGAAAAATGTTCGTTAATAGAGTTCGTTAATAGAGTCAGTCAATTAACATTTAGAGCGATTATCTAGGGTGAATTCGTTCATGGAATCAATCTGTTAACATCTAGAGCGATTATCTAGGGCAAGTTCATTAATGAAGTCAATCTGTTAACATCTAGAGCGATTATCTAGGGCGAGTTCATTAATGGAGTCAATCAATTAATATCTAGAGCGATTATCTAGGGTGAGTTCGTTAATGGAGTCAATCAACATCTAGAGCAATTATCTAGGGCAAGTTCATTAATGAAGTCAATCTGTTAATGTCTAGAGCGAATATCTAGGGCAAGTTCATTAATGCAGTCAATCTGTTAACATCTAGAGCGATTATCTAGGGTGAGTTCGTTAATGGAGTCAATCTGTTAACGTCCAGAGCTATTCTCGAGGACGATTTCGTTAATAGAATTAATATGTTAACGTCTAGAGCGATTATCTAGGGCAAGTTCACTAACAAAGTCAATCTGTCAACATCTAGAGCGATTATCTAGGGTGAATTCATTAATAGAGTCAATCCATTAACGGCGACTATATATATCCCACTCATTCATAAATGTGCGTTTCCGTGTGATCCTTTTTAATGTTTTTTAGCACAGTATTTCACACTTAGCATATATAATATTTTTTCACATACAATAATATCGTTCCTAAAAGGTTTTGCGATCTGCCCGATACTCAATGGCAATCGACTGTTTGACCACCCCTGAGTTAAACTATAAAAAGAATTTCCCTCTGACGATACAGCTCCCATATGCTGTCACACGTCACACGTTCAAGTTTATGACACATATCCACCATCTAGTGGCATTAGTCTCTGACTTTATAGACCGGAGTTCAAAACCTCTTAATTTAGCTAGCTCCCTAATTCGTTCACTAACATTGAGTCAAGGCAGAGAATTCTATCCGTTTATAGGGAATGAAATGTGGGACAGCACTTTCTTGAGAAATATCCACGATTATTCAATTACACAAACTTTCCGTAAAAGAGATGTAAAATCGGAGGAGAAAAGCTTAGAATTCTGCATGAGGCCCTACGTTCGATTCCAGCTTGCGATCCCATTTCTCATCATTACCGTCTCCTTTAGCCTTGCCGGCATAACCGTGGTAGTTAAAACTTAAAGATTTGATTTTTCAATTTTCTTGGAAATACTACACAAGAAATTTGGAGAAATTACGGGTCATTTAGTACGTACAGAAATAAAATTTGGAGATTGTCCCTGGGAAAGTGGGATTTTTAATAACCTTACGTTACATGACATTTAAAAACCAAACAAGACACGTGTTGCTGCGTGTATTGCATTGTGTGACTTGCGAGCACTACATTCGTAAGATACTGTTCTTAATGTCAAGTTCTTCTCGGGAAGATTTAACACTCTCTACTAATAATTGTTCTTTTGTTTATGCTTAATGTGTTGAGATGTCTCTTTCGAAACCGACATTTTCTTCTTTGTTTCTCTCATCTCACCCTAATTTCTTTCTGTAATAATACATTTACCTACAGCAGACTATCATTAAGTATTGTGTAAAATATATATATATATATATATATATATATATATATATATATATATATATATATATATATATATATATATATTCTGCTACATTATATTTGAGTTATTCTTCTTTTAATCAACAAACGATTCCCTCGTTAGGAAATGAAAAATTGTTAAAGTGTTACACTGAGTTTGAGCACGACAGAAGAACTGACATTTATTAAAAAGTGTTATTTCATATTGTAGATATACGGGCAAACGCTTCCAATTTACGAGTCAAAAGTATGCCTGATTGTATCTTTTATGTTTAGTAGGAAACTCATAGATTGCTAAAGAACAATGTTATTACGGTGGTTCCTCGTTAATTAATGACTAGCGTATTGGTCACTGGCTCCGAAGAACCGAGTTCGAATCCTCGGTGGAAACTAAACATGGTTTGGATTCTAGACTAGGTACAGATTTCATGTAGTTTAAATGTTCAAAAGAGATATTACACTTTTAAACAAACAAACAAATCCCATATTTCTATTTTTAAAAACAAAGATAGGGTACGTTATGTTTGTTCGGGTACGAGAGCGTTAGCGACTACGCTACGCGGGGCCACTTTCAGTTGTTTAATATGCTGAATTTATAACAAAACATCTCGCAATACCTTTGATGTCAACCGCGAGGAGAGTGGGTTCTGGAGATCCGAATCCCCTTCTGAAATCAGGACTTTTTTGTAAATTTACTATAATTTTAGGGGCGAGTTTACAAATTTTAATATAATTTATCCTTATATTGAACTGGACCCCTCGGAAAGCTTTAGACCCCCGAAACAAATTCCTGCATACGTGTCTGCTACCACGCAATACCCCAGGTATCGCGAAACTCAAGTTAGAAAGCTCTGATTAGATCTAATTGCAGCCCTGAGAGTTTGACCACTAATTTATACTACTACTACTACTACTACTACTACTACTACTACTATAATAATAATAATAATAATAATAATAATAATAATAATAATAATAATAATAATAATAATAATAATAATAAATGTTTGGAGAAGTTGGTCTTTGTTCATCATCCGAGACAGAAAAGAAGATAGAGAAACCTGAATTAGGCCTTTCTCTCTCGCTCTCTCATAGCGCGCGCGGACCGACTCGAAAACAACTTTTCCTTTGCTCAGGAACACTACAACAACACTACGCGTGCAAGATACGATCAGCAGCTGAAACTAACATACTGTATATACGAGGTCAAGAAAAATTGCAGTTAATATCTTTTTATCCTTCCTTTTCTGCCTGGTTGCTTGTTGCTTGTTTGGGCGGTGGACGAAAACATTCTCTCTCTCTCTCTTTCCCTCTCTATCTATCTTTATACATAACCTGTTTGTTTCCCATATCTTCCGCCTCTTCTAGTTTCGAACCCCGAACCACGCCCTAATTATTATCAAAGAAACAAAAAGGAGAAAGAGATGAAAAGAAAGTACTTTAACGCTATATTTTTTTAAAAAAAAGAAAAAAATAACTTATGCCAAGGATACAAGAGATTTCTTAACTGGTCATGTATGCGTGTGTGTGTGTGTGTAGATGCTAATATATTGAGATAACATGTAGTGTTAGCTAAAGCGACCAACGGTCTCCTAAGCTATTGTTTCTTCTAAGCTTGTGTGAATTGTTAACTGTTCTTTAACAGCTTCTTTGCCAACAAATGTTCACAAAGTGTTGGCAAGATTTTTTTCCTTCATGTTAACTTAAGACAAACACTTACTTTTTAAAACAAAGATAAAAATAAATAAAACATTTTCAGTGCTCTATGCTTCTTTCTTTCTGAGAAATATGACAGAGATTGTTGTAAGGATTTTTACAACGGACTATGGATTACAAGACAGTGGTGCTCGTACAGTTCCATACGGTGTGTCGCGAAATTTAAGATTTAAAAATCATGAAGTATTTAAAAATTGGTTACAAACCGTAGTAGTTAAATGCCTTCAACGGTAGCAACAATGATCAGTACTACCTAGGTACATTGTCAGTGCTCTATACAAACGTATAGTCTTCCACCATTATGGTTTACATTATTATTATTATTATTATTATTATTATTATTATTATTATTATTATTATTATTATTATTATTATTATTATTATTATTGTTATTATTATTATTATTATTATTATTATTATTATTATTATTATTATTATTGTTATTGTTATTATTAATAATAATAATAATAATAATAATAATAATAATAATAATAATAATAATAATAATAATAATAATAATAATAATAATAATAATAATAATACGTTTGTCACGATGTCGAAGATGTTCAATACAGTGTGTGATCAGACAAAAAAAAGGTTAAGAACCAAGGGCGCCCATCAGGAGGGCAAGGTGGGGCGCTCGCCCCCCTAGAGGAAATTGTACTTCAGAATATCGAAAACCCAATAGAATTTTTACGTTAGTTACAGCAAAATTTGAAACTAGGATCCAATCAAGCTTGCTAACCATACGATAATGTACAGTGATATACGATAATTTAAGCCTTAATGCTATTTACGAAAACGCCCTTGCGATAATAGGTGAATATACGGTAATTTTAGAAAGCATACTTTTTTTGCAGTTTTTAAATGTGCAAATTAATTGTAGATGTGCATTAAATAATTATAAAACACACACACACACACTGAGGTTTTCAACAATCTTTCCCGATAAAATAAATCAATAACGATTTGAGAATTGGCAATTGGCAACCCTGCATCCATTCTTCAAATTCGACGTTTTCGACGGAGAAAATGGAAATGTTGTTGTTCAGAATAGTGTTAATAAGTATTTTGAAAAATTCTGAGGACAGTGATGCCGATTTGAAGTTCAAAAGTGATTACTAGATAAGTTTATTATCACGTGCATATAACAAATATAAGATTTTTTTGGTAATATACGATAATTTGAAAGACGAAAATCGGTAATTTTATTCTCTTAGGTTGGCAACTCTGAATCCAATTACTCTTTGGAGCGACACTTTGCATCAATTTTTAATGTCTCGAATTTAATATTGGCAATTATTAGAATTTTAATAATAATGAAAATAATAATTAGTCGAATACTGAAAGCTATTTAGATATTGATAAGAGAAAAAACGAATAATTTTCGCACGGCTAGAAAGTATGTTTACTGGGTAAGAGATTAAGGATCATTGATTCAACCTTTCACTAGTGTTCCTACAAGATGAAAAATTTTTCGTCTCATTTGAGAGTCGAAATCAAAAGTATATTAAAGTTGAGACGAGACTAGAAACATGACAATTCTCGTCTCGTTTTCGAGTCGAGACTTTCACAAGTCTCGGGGTCAATACTAATTCACCCAAGTCTTTAGGTGTCTAAACACTGTCTTAGTAGTATCAAGTTTATAAATTGATGAAGTGATTGTACGAACACAACGAAGGACATTTATCAACGTTTAGAGATGCGCAAGCTATTACACAATACAGTCCAATAATAAATACAGTTTAAATGTTGTTAATGTATACCCTTATCTTTCGTGCGTGACGTAAAAGAATTCTGTAAAATTAAATTTTTAAAAAATCAGGGCATACATTTTGTAGATATATAAATTGATAAAATGAGACGTGAAAAATTCGAGATAAGACGAGAAAAAACTTTTCGAGAATTGCGATAAGACCGAATCATAGGAAAAATGAGACGAGACAAAACTTATGAGTCGAGATAATCTCACTTCTCCTCTCGACTTGTCTGGTGGGCAACATTATTTCACAGCATTTTCTTCTATTCTTTCTTTTTCTTTTTTTTTTTTAAAGAAAAGATGCATTATATATCTATAAACAATATGACGCTTAAATTCGTTGTACAAAAGCAGATGAGTGATTCCTGAGAGTAAAACAAACAAAAGAGCTCCAACAAACATAGGGTGAAAACCCCATCGTTTACGTGTTATAGGCTGCCGAAAAAATGAAAAAATGAATTCTACAGGTCCATAGCTTCAAAATTATGGGACCTACCCTAGCCGGGTCAAGACTTCACTTAGGAACTAGTATGTGCCCTATCCAAAAATGACTGTTTTAGAATCCTGGGGTGCTTCTAAAACAATTTTTGTAGAGAGAGTTTGACTACGGGCCTATGATATAAAGTACTCTCCAACTACCTCCATAAAAATTGTTGCGTGAATAAATTAGGATTATTAAACATGTATTTTTGGATAGAGCACATACTAGTTCCTAAGTGAAGTCTTGACCCGACTACAGTAGGTCCCATTGCTTTGGAGCTATGGACCTTTAGAATTCATTCTTTCATGTTTTTGGCAGCCTATAACACGTAAACGATGGGGTTTTCGCCCTATGTTTGTTGGAACTTTTTTGTTTGTTTTACTCTTAGGAATCACTCCTCTGCTTTTGTACAACGAATTTAGCGCCATACTATATATACCCACTTTTGAGCACAGCTTCATATGAACTTTTTTCTTCTTGTTTTGATGTGAGAAATCTGTTCCCGTAATAATGTGACACATTTCACATTTTTGTAACACCCTGTATACAGAATTCAATAAAAGTCACAGATACATTAACATAATACGTCAACTTTCCAGTGAAGGTAAGCTGTTTCCACAAAAGCCTAATTGAACTGTTTACACAATTAGAACCTAAGCTATTTAACTGATGAATTATTGGACACAAACTCTTTTTCTTTCCCCTCTCTCTCTCGCATATGTGTGTAATTAGAACTTGAATAATATATGAGCAGAATTTATAATTAATTAACTCATAAATTTTGCGGTGGAAACTAGTACACAGATACGTACATATCACAGATCTAATTCACTCTTTGTTTTTGTGCATAGTTGCATATACGACATCTTCAATACTATTATCAAATACTTATTTCATATGTCATACACTTAATCGAAGTTCCTAAAAAAAAACACGATAAGTTATGCATATTCATATACAACTAACTGCATTTGAACTTCAAAAATATAATGGACAAATTATTATTATTATTATTATTATTATTATTATTATTATTATTATTATTATTATTATTATTATTATTATTATTATTATTATTATTATTATTAATAATAATAATAATAATAATAATAATAATAATAATAATAATAATAATAATAATAATACAATCTCCTATTTTATTTCCTTCAAACGTGACTAATTATCTGATTCTGATGTATGAGCCCCAAAATTTTGTCCTCAGAAGCATTCATGAATTTAGTTCAATATGAAATGAAAATGAAAAAAATGAAATTAAATTTCTGGTTTAACGTCCCACGTTTACGCCCTTTAGGATACGAAGTCTGATCATTAATGAAAAGTGAACGATATGAAATAATTGGTGAATTAACAATGTGGGAAGAAACGAGTGAACTGAAAGGAAATCCATGAACACGACCTTATCCATCACAAGCTCACAAGTCTGGGATCAGAACCAGGGACCACTTGCACCAAAGTGAATCGTTGTGCTCTCCTATTGAGCCACCGGGCTCCCTCACAATGCAAATTTAAATTAAGAACATTTTTCAAAATTGAATCATGAACCACGCCATAGTTATTAATGAATAAATTATATATAAAACATGAACAAGCTTAGTGAAGCCATGTTTAAAATAATCTCTAAACAAAACTGACTTTAAACAGTAAACAACTCTTTGTGGAATCTTTCTAAAGAAAAAAAAAATGGTGACAAAAGTATGAACTCTGTCATATTGTTTATGAAATATTTATTTATGAAATATGGGCCAAAAACATTACCGAAACGTGTTCCAGAAAATCGCTATTTTTGATTTTCGATGGGTATAAAGAGAAGTTAAAAAAAAAAAAACATAGGAAATACCTTACAAAGTTTAAAATCAGATCTGAGCGTATCCTTCTATCGTTAGTTCGTGGATTTGAAGTTGAGTGTCCTTTCAACACCGAGGGTATATGAGAGTGGATCTTATACACCTTAACGTGGGATCCGAATTATCGGGAATTGAACTTGACCCTCCGATAGGGAAGGTGAGTACGTTAAAAATATAGCCACGAGGAAACTTGCGTACCCTTCTAAGCCTCCACCATAAGAATGCACATACAATATATATATATATATATATATATATATATATATATATATATATATATATATATATATATATATATTCTTTCTTTTTAGTATGTAGAGGTTATGATACAAGCAAATTCGCAGAAATCTGAAACCCCGATTAAAGTATGTTTTTACTTGATACTGTCGCTAGAACCCTCTTCACTGGTCCACCGTTAAAATTAGAATAATTCATCATTCGAATATTCGTAATTCGAATAATATTTGTTATTTGAACATTGTTCGAATAATTATTCAGGATCTGAATAATTATTCCAACAATTATGTGGATAACGAATAATTTATTCGAAAATAAAAAAACGAATATTTGGATATTCGAACTATAGCAGAAAATTTAATAGGTCTCGGGTACAGCTCTTCGAACCACAATCCTCGATGGTACAGCTTCGAACGCAGTACAGTCAGTACAATGACTCAAATCCCATTTTAAACTTTAGCCTAGCCCTATATAGCATAACTGCTGACAAAGAATGTGAACACCAACAAAGTAATTGTTTCTTGAAACCAGTAGTGGTTCAAGGATCCAAGGGGAAAAGCTTCATATAGCTTCAGAGAGCTGTATAGAAGAATTAGTAAGCCTTGGTTCTTTTCAATAGCTAAGCTTTCTTTCTACTGAATTTTCTTTACCAATATGGCTTCCCTCAAGAGCCGCCACTGCTCGATACTTAAAATGATGAGAAGAGAAATAATTGTGCCAGCATCTATTCGGCTGAATGCCATAATCATGGTTTATGATTTATAGCTTTCATGAATTATTCATAAACTTAATAATAATATACATATCATTCTTATATTGCCTTAACTATTATTTCTATGTTCTTACACAACTTCTCTCAAAAAGTATTAAATTATTGAAAAGAAAACCATGAGAAAATTATTTTGCTTTAAAAGAAATCGTAAACGTTCCGCTGGGAAAAAGTACAAAATTAGCGCAAATATAATCTTTCCTTTTTTTGTTAAAAAAAAAAAGCATCACTATCCTGGTTGCAGTTCGATTTTCGTTTATTATTATTATTTATGTTAGTACCATTACATAGCTATATAAGGTCCAACCAAACCGCCGTAAAAGGTCAAAAATATTAAGGAGTGAAAGTTGAACATATTTTTAAATGGAAGAACTACGTTATGTACCGTAAATATATCGATTGAGAAGGACTCTGAGGGAACGAGAGCACATGAGAGAGAGAGAGAGAGATCGGAAACTATGAAGGATAAATCATGGAAGTATCAATTTCACTTTCCTTGTTGGATGATTTCGATAATTGGTTTTTTGACCCAAATAAAGAAGAAATCTCTTCAGGAAAAAAAAACAAACTAAATTTTAAAATATATATATATATAGTTCTTTACGTTGCTCAATACTGAGGACAAGAAATATACAGGGTGTTTCAGAAGAAAAGCTCAATATTTGATAGGTAATAATATGAAATGAAACACAATAAAATTATAATTTAACATCTCATGGTTATGCCCATTAGACTAAAGGGGACGGTTAAGGATAAAAGTGAATGATCATTAAATAATTGATGGAATGAAAACGTGGTGGAAATCGAGATAGCCCAGAGAAAGGTAAGATTTTGTTCACCACAAACTCACGTAGCCTGGGACCCAGTGGCGGATCCAGGGGGCGATCGGGGCAATGGCCCCCCTTAGAAGAGGAAACTTTCTTATTTTATATATATAAATAAAACCCATCCCAGAGTTTGGAGCTCTTAAAAGTAGCTCTAAGTGGCAGTATTACAACCTACCGCCCCCCCAGAAGTCCGTCCTGTATCCGCCCCTGCTGGGACCAGGAACCCGTAGCACCAGAGATGACAGCTCTACCAGTGAGCCACCGTCCAACTAAGCCACTCATACTCTTTCACTAATTATTATCTGTCTGCTTTAGTCTGAAAGTTATAATCATAAACTTTAAATTAGCGACTTATTTTATTTACGGTATTTACAAATATTTATCAAAATATCAATGATATGAACTTGAGCGCTTCAAAATTTCATTCTTGATTGAACATATCTATATTCATGCGCATGATATAATTTGAAATTCATACATACATATAATAAGTTTTATTTACATTACATATAGTAATTAAATTTCCTGAAGTCTCCATATTAAAACATATGTTATGACACCACAATGGCAAAAATTTATCTTATCAGATAAAACACCATTATTTCTCACTTTCTAGACCAGATTTTGGCACTTTTTAATTAAGGAAAGATCCCGGACCGCTTCACGATTCTGAGAGAATACCGAAAAGTTGTGTGTCTCACTGGCAATCAGAACAATGCACACCAACAACATACAAGGTATTTATTTTCCAATTAGGAAACCCGAGAAAAACGTACTATAATACGGAAAATAAATAAATACGCAATTAAAACTAATTGCAAAAACGCGTTTTTTTCTCTTCTTTTTTTGTTTCGTTTGCCAATGAAGGCCTGCAGGCTTGTTCCGCATGCTAAGAATTATCTCTGCTCTGTTTGCTAGGAACAAGCCCTGTGGAACCGATTCTCTTGTTAGCACTAATGGACCATAAACCAAGGAGCTAAACAAAAGAAAATCTTTTCCATCATTCCACGCCATAAAATGGAAAGATAGATGTCAGCATGATAGTTGTAGCTGCTGCTTACCTAAGCATGCAGATTTCATTGACCCTCCACATAATAATCCAAGTGATTTTTCTTCGAGACGAAAACATGGCTATAGGTTCCACTCAGAAATCCAAGAACTTTAACATAATCAAAGAGTATTTATTTGTGTCTGTGGTCGCATATACAACTATAACAGCGCAAGAAATGAGCAGTAGTTTTAAGAAAAAGTATGTGGTAACTTATTATACGACGACGTAATAAAAGAATATCGTTCAGGCTTTATTTATAATGTTTCTATATTCAAATTAACTGTTTAAAAGTTTCGCAAATGAGCGCCCGTCACATGGGAATATCTGGGCTTAAGCACTCATTAGAGATTTTTAATGAGTGCTCAGCACTCAAAATTTTTGTGTTGGAAATAATTTCGAAATTACACTTTCATGGCATGAAAATAATATTAATACATGTGACCCCAGATTTGACTTCAGGAAGGAGTGCATATACATGGAATAATTACTTATCAATATACGGGTTCCTATGTATTTTTCTTAAGCTCTTTACGTGTACGGCACATAGAGGACTGAACGATTTTATTAACATTCACAAGTGAGTGCAATTTTGTAAAAGAATTTCTTTAAATAACTTGGAGTTTGAGGCTATTTCGTGTATTTTTAAATGTAAAACACATTTACATTCAATATAATTGACTTTATATAAATCGCAAGACGGTTGAGTCATTTTCAGTTTTCATTCAAATCATTCTCAAATGTTTGAGAGGTTTCATTGTAATCATTCTAATTTTAATATTTTACTCTCTCTTTTCTTACAACCAATATTGCTAAACACATTTGAAATAAGATTAGTTCACAACGTTTAGTTTGAGATTTCTTCTATACATAAATTTAGTTTAGGTAATCGTGTCAAGAAAAAAAAAAAGACGCCTTTGCAGGTTTTTTTTTTTTTTTTTTTTTTAAACTTTAACTGTTCATTTGATTTCAGTAGCTTCTGCCCCTTGATTTTCTTTCACACCTCTCAGGGAAACTTCAAGTTTTAGTAACCACTTGTTAGAGGTCTGCACGGGCTCGGGTAGTAAATTTTTAAATATACAACCATATTTCCCGGACCTTTCGGGCCTAACTTTGTAAATATACTGTACAACGATATATATTGCACAGTTCATTCTGGAGAACTTTTAAAGTACAACTGCAAAATTAAACTTCTAATTGCTGCAAATAAAATGCAATTTTGCGTTAATTATTAAGTTTCTGTGATTCGGGCTTATTTCGGGCTCATTTGATTATCACACGAGCTCGGGCCTAAATGCTAAAACATATTTCGAACTCGGGTCGGGCCTCACATTGTAAATTCACGGGCCGGGCCGGGCCGGGCTCGGGCTAAAAATTCCGGCCCGTGCAGACCTCTACCACTTGTATATTGGATTTGTTAAAATAATAATAATAATAAATAGAATACGAAACGTGTTTATCTTCTAAGTACCGCAACATGAGCCGCCATTGAATTGAAAAAGTCGGAAGTTCGCATCCATTTCTTTTTCTGTCTTTCTTTTAAATATATTTTATGAAATACACATTTTAAATGCAAACAGTCTTGTCTTTAAAAATGTCCATGAATCTTTTATTTATTTATTTATTTTAAATCTTAAACGCAATCTAGTTAACTTGCAATCAGTCATATATTTCATGTATAAATATTAACCTAAAAGCAAATTAATTTAGAATTTCTAAAACTTTCCTAATATCATGTGACGTAATGAGTACTAGGGATGTAATGGTGCGAATATGGGAGTATACGGCGTATACCCACCTAACACTTTTATAGTCAAGTGTACGTACCTTTAATTTACGAAACAACGAGCTTATATGACACTTTTGGTGCACAAAGAAATCAAATCGAATTTCTGGTCATTTTGGACATATTTCATCTTTCAGATCTCTATCTGAAGTTCCTTTCAGAACTTAAAGATTCGTGTCCAGATGTTGAAAATAACTCATAATGTAAAACAGAAATGTTAATGTGATGGGTTTTATCTCAAAAGCGGTGGTTTGGAATTGGTCAGTACGTACATTAAAATTATAATATATGTAAATTTTGACAGCATTTCAACTTTGGTCAAACTCCTTAGCTGAAAACTGTATGGATCACGCCAGCGTTCGAAATGCAAAGGACTAGTGGCATGTCATTCTAAGATTTTGTGTACTCATAGTCACAGTGGCGTATGTAAAGGTGCGGGTTCCGGGTTTAAACTTGAACAAGATATTATGAAAAAAATAAACATTCCCATATTAAGATATGGATACACCATTCTGAAACGATATAAACTTGGAAGTTAGAACGCGTCCCCTTAATTCCTATTACCCCTTCGACAGGGAGTGTTACCTTTATATATATATATCTTTTGATATAGTATGATTATCCATTGAAATATTTCAAATAAACGAGAATCCAATGGGGTAATAATTCCCTAGATATTATTACCTCCTTCGTAGCGGTGTTTCTTTGATGTAGACCCTATCTTTTAATATAGTACGTTTATATGTTGAGAGATTTCAAATAAAGGGAATCCGAGAGGGTAATAATTCCTTAAGGTGTTATTACCCTCTTATCGGGATGTTCCTTTGCTTGCTGTATCTCTTGATATAGTATGATTTTCTGTAACATTCCGAATAAATGGGAACCCGACAGGGAATAATAATTCTCGGGGTAAAGATTCCATACTACATTGGGTTAAAGTCTCAAGAATTGGCCTTTACGGAGGATGACCACCCATCCCATCACGGGAGAAGAAGAATGATAGACACTTCCTCAAATGTCAATGATCTAATTAATATATTTGACAATTTTAGAGAGAATCCTCATTCAATATTCTCAATGCTAAATGACAACATTGAGCATAAAAGAGCCAAATATCTAGGTTATTGGAACATTGTTATGCTGCTACGAACACAAACTCAAACTGAATACAAACTTGTACGTATAAATACTACGTATCGTACACGTGCATAGAATTATCAAGTACGAGATCACACACAACATTTACGGATTTGACAGCAGTTGAGAAATGCCAATCGTTGTCTCACATATATGAATCTCTTGTTTAATGTAATGTAAACAACACGTTGTATGTTCGTGAACAAGAATTAAATTTCCGCAACTGAATGTATCTCTATAACCCAACTGGACCACACGAAACTATGTTATATAGTACAAATGAATAATTAAAACAATTTGAGCTCAACGTCCCGCCATTTTGTTCTGTATCCTAATGGGATGGTGACAAATGAAATTAAATAATAACTCATATTAAAGAAACGCTAAATGAAAATTAAGTGACGTATGTAAATGGTATTTAATTACAAACAGGATACAAAATAAGATTACATAAAATGAAGATTTTGAAGCGCTTAAGCATTTACACTAGGTCTTTTATGTGGCATATGGCTTAAAACAATTCGACTTCAATATTACCTTTCTTAAACCATTAGAACATAATAGGATCAATTTATACAAATTAATGTTACAAGAAATAAGATATATATATATATATATATATATATATATATATATATATATATATATATATATATATATATATATATATATATATGTAATTATAAACCAAAGCTAGATTGTGGAAACGGATGCTGAAAATATAGATAAAAGTAATGAACGATATATGGAGAGTATTTTAAAACGTATTTTTGTTCTACTCTGCACTGATAATCAGATGTTTATGTTTATCCATTTTAACTATTATCAAGATTAATTTTCGGCAAGGAGAAACTTTCCCTTTGTTGACCAATCGCAACACACTTGGAGAAGCAACAACTTCTTCCGGCTAATGTAATCAGAAATAAGACAATGGTAGTCGACGCTTTGGCCACACATCAGCCAAGATTAGGCAACCACGACCAGACAAAATTAGGCATTCCAGGTTTAATCATCTTAAAATAACGGGTTTCCAACGGAAATCTTAAGACTTTCGCTTAGAAAAGCTACTGTTCCTACTCTAACCACCTTAATTTCATGGGTTGTACATCATTATCATGAAAATTAATCAGGTTTTTGAGTAATACGAGACACATGCCTCCCAGATATTCGAGGACACATGCCTGTGTTGGCATATTCTAGGAATTTTCAAGAAAACAAAGTCCGGTAATATGTTCGGATGCCCCTAGTGGGACCCACGATGTAGCTACTACCATGAAAAGAACCTCAATTTAGATTTATGGTTCGTACATCATTCGCTTGACAATGAAGCAGGCTTTTAAAATTATATAAAACATTTATTTTCAATTCGTAACAATCCATAAATTTCGGAATATATTCGGTATAAAGAAAGAGAAGGTTTTTAAACAATAAAACTTCTTAAAAAAAATACAAAATTTGACTTCTTGACAGAATGAGAGCAATAGAAGGAATGTTTTCATATGTATGTGCTAACTTTATTTGTGAAATAGATTGCATAACCTGGACTTACATTGTTATTAATTACATGTAAATACCTGGCAAATAGCCACAGGTTTTCTCGCAACACAGTATTGCAATTTTTTTTTTAGAAAAGAAGAAGAAGAAGATTAAGGATTGACCAAAAATATTAATATGCCATTTAACTCTAGACCTATACATTTAGCTTGATATATACGTAAACGATTTACTATAGTCCAAGTTGAAATATATGACGCACGTTAAGTCTGGATACTGAAACTACCTCGGCATTGAGAAAAGTGAATGAAATTCCTTTACGTTTGTTAAGAGAAGCTGAATAAATTATCCAGAGCATAACACTTAACGCACACACAGATTAACAACAAATCAGATTAAGAACCATTCTCATTCTTTACAGAATGACAGGTCCTTCCTCCGTGAAAGAAACTCAGGAAGACATGCATTCCGCTCTCATCAGACCAAGACTAGCACAGCAAAAAAATCACAAATCACTTTCTAGGAAATTTCTTTTCTACAATTTAAATTAATACTTTCCAACGTAATTAATTATAGAATCAGATCTTTTGTAACTGATAATTATCCTATCAAAATAATAGATGAAAAAAATAAATCCAATTATCTGGGGAGTTCAGAACACAAAGAAATCAAATCCAATTACCAAATTTATGAGAGAAAGAGACAAAAGAGGGATGTTCTTAAGTACATTTAAAAGTGAACATTTTTTTGCATTGTAAGAGTTATTTACAATGTCTCGACATGAATCTTTTAAATTCTGAAAGGAGCTTTAGATGGAGATCTTAATGATAAAATATGACCAAAATAACTTTTTAAAAAATGGACTTGATTCCCTTGTGTACTGGAAGCGTTGGAAATAAATTCAATATAGGAAAATATCTGTCTGACCTTCACTTGACAATTTTAAAAATTATTATTTTCATATGTTTAGGTACTTTAAAAGATAAACTTGGCAACTAAAAGCTGATAAGGCGATATCGTATTGAATTTATTTTGAGCATTAGAGTTACAATTGTCATTTTTCGAGTTTTGAGATTGCAATAGAATTTGCCATTGTTTTAATTAAGATATTTTTTCGAATAAAAATTATAGATACATAAGGACGACTCCATTTTCACATTTATATTTTACATGGGATATCAGTACCTTTTAGAATATCATTCAACAAACTTTTTCACATACAACGGTATATATGGAAGAAAATCGTACACGCTTGCCAAATTTCAAGTTTCCTCTTTTTCCAGGTATATGTAAAAAGATAAGCTCTGAAGAAAATAAACTCTATATAAGGCGTTGATGAGTAAGTAACTGAGACATTCAGCCAGTATCAAAAAGACAAGTTTTTCTAGAGTCCCTAATTATTAAACGTTTTGAGATTAAAGTTTAAAATTCTTACTGGATATGAACATTAGGGGTCCCGGCTTCGATTCTCGGTGGAAAAGCCTTGAAATTTCAATGCATTACAGCGGTTCGGATTCTACCTTAAACTGTAGGTTCATGTCTCATACAGTCTCAGTGCTAAAAGAAATGGTAGACCCCAATGTAGTTAATCAACTAATACAACTTAACAATGTTATGGGTGTGGCGGGTCTTGAATTGGTACGAGTTGGTTAAATATTTGTAGGTCTATATAACATTCAGCCCACGGTAGGGAGAAATTAGTAGGCTATTTCTTGATTGTCTGCATTTATAAATACATAAAAGATATTTGCTAACTAATGACAGCTTACTTGATGTCTCATTTCAATGAAGAAGACGGATCTTAACGTTTTTGTTATCATTGCAAGAATTTTCATTGAGAGGTTTGAATCTTACTGTACCTACAATGACCTATTGAAATAAAATTAAAATGAATAAGAAGCTTTTATATTCTGAAAACTTCCTTTTAGAGAAATTTAAACCTTTGAAAAAACCAAGAATCATTATACAATAAATTTATTTACCTGTGCTGATAAGAACCAACTATTAAGTTTTAACCTTCAGTGTTTATATGTGTGTGAAACACAGAGTCGTTTTTCCATTTAAAAGTGTAACATCACATATAAATTATCAACGAAGACAAGACCCTGCCAGGTAAGAATGTCTTTGAACTCTTTCTTAGAAAGATTGCTATTATGTTAAAGACCTTTTGCACTGAACATACACACTGTACATACACAAAGCAGAACCAATTATATACAGTATGAGTAAGAATTATTTTAATAGGTTGTCAACCCTAGATAGCATTATAGTTTTTGTTATCTGCTATCATTTAAGCAATTTCTAGTCTATCGTGAATTGTTGATACATGAAGAAGAAGGATTATCATTTTTATTTTAATGCTAATTAAATTAGAATTGCATTTTGCACAAGTGGAGTCAGCATTAAATGATATTCTTTTGATTCATGTTTCTTTGATTCCGAAGGAAATTACGTTACCTACAAAAAAAAAAAAAAAAAAAAAAAAAAAAAAAAAAAAAAAAAAAAAAAAAAAAACCGAACAGTATTCATAGCGAAGTACAAGCGAGGAATACAAACAAAAGCAAAAAGACGAAAGAAGCGTTTTTTGAAGAAAGAAAACCTCTAAATTCCTGAATTGTTTTGTTTTGTTTTCTTTTTTCTTTTTTTTAAAAAAAAGGAAATTATTTTTCGTGTTATCCTACATGGAATAAATACACGAACATTGGTAGAAGGTGCAAAAACAAACAAATACAAGAATTTAAAATGTTGATAGAAAAAGAATAATCAAAATCAACTTATATGAAACGAAAAGTCGAAAAGAAAATCTTATAAAAAAATAAATAATAAGATTTGAAAATAAGAATGAAATTGGAGACAGTTTTTTTTTTTTTTTTTTTTTAAAGAAAGTAATGAAAGATAGTTGTTAAGAAATGTCATTTATGAACGATACAGTTAGAGGTGATAAAATAGGCTGGATAATAAAATTATTACAAAAAGTGCATATACTTTAGTAGAAGAAAAGCGTAAATAAGATGTACGATGTTGTTGATGATGCAATTGAGTAATGTCAGAGATTGTGTGTATAATAGAGGTTAAGTGCAATTGTTAAAAAGTAATTATGCCGATTAGTTATCAGACGTTATAGGTTTGAAGAGCTAGAAGTAATGTAAAGAAGTTGTAAGTTGTTATTAAAGCCCAGAGGAATAGAAGAATAAAGGAGGATTAGAGGACAACGAGAGCATACTGTATATGCCATAGAGTAGAAGTTGTTTTATTAAGTATTATTTATTTAAACAAGTACTCGCCTACAGAAGAATCAATATTACGAGTATTATGGAGGAACCAAATTAGTGGACGAGGTAACAGATATTAAAGAGGACAATTATTACGTTATGAGGTAGTCTGAGGTGGTGTGTGGAATCCTCTCATTTATGCCAAATGACCTGTCAATAATTGAAAAATCCAGAATGAAATTTTCGGGAAAGAGTTGAAAGGATTTTTTTTTCATAATCTTTATAATATAAAAGACTTAGTAGTCTAGAGGTTAATGGTTTGAACTCACGTCCGCGAGGTCTCGGGTTCGATTCCCGCCCGGTGCATCTCAATTTTCGACGTCGACCCAGCATTGTGAAGAAAACTGGGGAGTTGCGTGAATAAAAGATGTGATGGCCACTAGGACCAGAAAGGTCCTGATAGAGATGGATAGAGATGCGCCTTTTGTAGATAGAGCGACGCAACGCACTGACTACGTGTTGGTCGCTAGATTGGACGTAGTTTAGCCAGTTGCTAACAGATAGCCTTCGAGCGGCTCAAGCCCACAAAGGGTTGTCATGTCAGTGGTTTGTTAGTTTAGGTTAGATCTTTATAACACAAATTAGTGTTTCTCAAACCTTTTTCAAGTGAAGAGACCACTTTAATAATCACTCTACTCTTGCCTCTTTCGGAAACATATATGTACATATACTCCTATGATTTACGCATATTGGACTATGCCAGTATAGGTATATTTTCAAAACAATATTAATTAAAATTCTGTTAATTTTATATTGGTATTAATAAAAGGTATATTAGTTTAAAAAAAAAATAAAGGCTATCAAGATTTTCTAAAATAATAGTGCATGCACACGTATAAGCTGTCAGAATTCGTATAATCTTTACTTTATAAAATCGTATAAATGTTTGAGATTCTCAACTGTATTGTGTGATACATACTTCATTTGAATTTTATGTTTTTCTGTCAATTTTGGACTAATTTTCAATTTAAGAGGACCATAAGGGCAGACTGCTAGAATCACAGTTTCAGAACCATTGATATGGATATAACCACAAGGGATGAAATAAAGATCATACAATGAATAAGTGCTTTAACGCTGAAGTATTTGGACTTTAGAGATTATTATTATTATTATTATTATTATTATTATTATTATTATTATTATTATTATTATTATTATTATTATTATTATTATTATTATTATTATTATTATTATTATTGGATTAGTATACAAACTTGTATCTGAGATTGTGATTTTAAATATTGAACAATTACACGAAACACGCACATGATTCAAACATAATATTTATATATGCTTACATCACATCCACAATTTGACATTTTAAATAAATTTAAGATGACGACTAACGCAGCAACAACTAATAAATGAATATTTAAATATATAAAAAATGAAAATTAAAACTGATTGGCAATAACACTTATAACATTCACATTAAAAGTTATTTGAAATTAATGCACGTTTCAACTGGTTGTACTCTATAAAAGGACAATAAAATAATCAGATTAGTGTAACAACTCTCGTTATTGTGTAGTTTTCACTCATTGATAAAAAAAAAAAAAGAAGAATGCATTTCGATGGCGAAGTAGATGTAACACAGAAAACTGGAAATTAACGCTTCATTAATATGCAGTCATAGGAATATTAATGCATGATTGAAATGTACAGATGCTGTGTATAATTGAATAAATTAAAATAATTATAATAATTGCAATGCATGATTTAATTTCTCCATCACATTAAATATATATATATATATATATATATATATATATATATATATATATATATATATATATATATATATATATATACGTTATTCTGGAATGCAGCTGCAATAATTTATTGGAATTTAATGCAATCATAACAAAATATGGCAATGCCCTATTTAAAAATCATTCTACTATAACAAGAGAACATTGACATTAATTACATCTACATGGTATATTAACATTATGATGAGTTCGTTCCTTTCTTTTCATTTAATGGTTTTATTGGCTATAGTGTGGTGGTCTACTTGTTGTACCAAGATTAATACTCTGTAACATCACCTACAAGCATGTCAACAATAATAAATAAAGTGTTTACTTATTTCTTTGTAACGAAAGAGGTTTAGAAGCACTTGTGATAACATACATACGTCATTGTCCACCTACTTCAACACATCGATAAATGTGTTATAACAGTTATCCCATAAAAGGCAAGTGAATTCACCACACGATAATTATTTCATAACGTTTAAAAGAGTACTTTCTCTCAAGACGTTGTACATTGATTATCGATAATATCTAACCACATAGTACACGCTTACCAATAACTGACACACTTTAGGATTCGTTTTCGTTCTAACTAGTTACGAGATGTTTCAAAGCAAGTTTTTAAAAAGTAAATTAATTGTAACTTATTAGTTGCAATATATCATAAAATGAATTTTCTTTGCTATATTATTACTATAAATTTTAGGTAATGTACACTGTTCATATTGTTCGATAAAAACTAAATTTCTGGCATTACAGTCCTCAAAACAATATAATCAGATGGATGGCTTTTAGAGTGATGTGTGGTAAGCAAATCGCTCTCCATCACTACCCTTTTTGACTTTCTATACTAAAGGGCACTTAAAAAAACTCAGTATATCTCTTGTTTGATGCTTGATCAACATAAGCATTTTAATGCATCTATCGCAATTCAAACCCGTGACAGTATCTCGGGAGCGATCTCCAGTGGAGACATGTGGTTTGGTTCATATATTTACCTGGAATCCATACAGCCTTGCTCTCCAGTATATATAGAGCTCATTTGTGGCTAAACCGTTAGCGTATGCGCCTTTGGCATAGAAGACCCTGGTTCGATTTCCGGCGGGAACTCATGTGGTTCGGTTCCCAAATTACAATGTAGGTTCACGTCTCATATAGCCTTGCTGCTAAAAGGGGCCCTAAACTCAAAATCTAGTGTTCACAGTTAGCGCTACCACCTTTCATGAAGGAAATCGATGTTAGATTCCTAGAAACAGTTCATATTGTTCGCGTCCCTCAATAATACGTAAATTCACGTCTCCTATAACCTTGCTGCTGGAAAAGTGCAGCTACACTTCAAGATAACTAATCAATCAAAGCCTCTAGAAAAGATGTTGAAGTTCTAAATGAATAAATGAAAAACGTAAAAATTGATCTACTATTACGTAGGTTTACATGTGTCTTGGATAAAAATAGTGCCTTTCATTATTTTTATACAACTGGTATCTGATAACATGGACCTACAAAATATGAAGAAAGCATGATGTCGATGTAAAAACATGAACTAAATGATGCAATTAACTGAAATAAAATTGATACACTAACAAAAGATTGACAATTTGATTATGAGTGGAGTTGGTTACGTACCGTAAAACGGGGCTACTTTGACAGGTTTTGGACTAGTTTAGATGCGTACACGGGACACTTTCTGCAACCAATGAATGATACTATTCTCATCATAACAATAGGTATCTAGGCTATCACATCCACTACTAAACCTAAGTTTCTACAAGTAAGTTTTGGCGGGAAAAAATTAAGAAATACCGGTCAAAGTAGCCCCGGGGGTGGGGCTACTTTGACATCTTATGTATTTGCTGCATAAGGTCAAAGTTACTCAACGTATGGAGTTATTTCGACATGGAATTTATGTGAAGTGTATAAAACACTGTTTGGTTATGTGTAAGGTACGGTATGTTGTATACTTGATAAGCACGAAATCTTTGATTTGTTGTGGTACATCATAATACACCACTATACAAGTTTTTCTAAAGCTTTACTTTTAACATCTTTTACTGTGAACATACACGGTGCTTTACCTTACATTGTTACTTTATTTTTTACTCTACTTTATTTTTTTACTTTACTTTTAACATAATTACATACCGTATGTACCGGTATGTTATCTTTACATGTAACAATGGAAAGAAAACCTTAGTCGTCAACATCACAGTCATAACAAGCATATTGAGGATTTTTTTGATCCACCATTACAAAACCCATACACCCATTTTTTGCACAGGACACATTGAATCCACTGTTTATATCGTCAGAGTGCGAATTAGATTATTTATTTTGGGGGGGAATAAACAGTGGTGGATCTAGAAGTCCTTATATTATATATTGGGGAACAGGAAGGATATTGAGAGGAGGTAGAAATACAATGGGAGAAATCCCTCATCCCCTCCGGCAATTTGCACCGTAGACACCATACCAGCCTTTATCTATGAAAGTATATGCGACAATTCTCACAGGAAGCACGAATTGCTCATCTGTCAAAGTAGCCCCACTCTATGTCAAAGTAACCCTAAATGTCAAAGTAGCCCCGTTTTACGGTATATGAAAAGGAGTATGGGTCAGAAAGAGAAGACTATATAAATTATCCATAGAAACTGGAAAGTTTAAGAGATCTCTAAGCTGTCTCTTGTTAACCTTCGCCTACGTTGGATAACAATTGATGAACCTGTATTTTCATGTCATTTTTTTTTTTTTTTTTTACCTAACTTAGTTTAGAATAGATTTCTGATTAACACGTATTGCATCTCTAAGGAGAAATTATTTTTAAAAATATAATGTTTCCGTTTTTAATTTATCTCTCGTGTTCCATACATTGTGTTTATTTCTTAACATTCCCTCCGTATAGCTACGATGAATTGTGCAAACGTCTTTCTTTTTAATTTTACTTGGCAACATTGCAACGAAACTGATGCGGAAGTTATTCGCTTTGTCACGATTCAACTCGAATAGAACGAGACAAGCGATTTGTGGGGAACAACTGATTTAAAGAAGGAAATAAAAAGAATAAAAATCCAATTTCTTACTAAAAACAACACAACAGCAACATGACTTTCTTGAAAATAAAAAAAAAAGTAAATACATTCGTGAAAGTGCAATATCTATCAGGCAAATGTTATCCCTATGACGTATAATCAACGCCTAATCATATGGTACCGTGAATAATCTCGAAGGGCAAACGTTTCAATTCTATTTTATTTATTTTCTTCATTTTGTTTGGATACTATTCTTGTTCAAGTCTAAAATAATAGTACATTCAAGGATTTTGTTAATCACCGGGGCTCAGACTCAAATTTTATGGGACTCTAAAACGCATTTGTTTGTATTTGACACTTAGAAATACAAACATATAGCAAATGTCGTCTCGCAACTCAACTTTACATTATGAGTAAATTTGAAAAATGAAATGATTTTTATTTTAGTTCAAAGTCCTAAGATTATTCCCAAAAGGCTACAGGATACGAATAAGGTGAGAAACTTTCGTAGAATGAGAATGTGAAAGGAAACAGGAGAACTTAAAAACAGTCATGGACACAATATGTATTTTAAAATATCACATGCATATGATCTAACTATAGACTCCTCATACCAGAGATGAATGCTCTATCATAGAGACATTATGAGCCTTTATTATTTGGGTAGTTACAATTTAACGTCCCATTTTCCACACCGAGTCTATATGAGACGTGAACTATAGCTTAAAGTGGAATCCGAATCACCGTAATGCCGCTGAATTTCACGGTTCTTCCAACGTAATCGAACCTGGGATCCAGTGCATCGAAAGCGCCACATCTGCCAATATACCACCCGGGAGGGCCTGCTCTCACAAAAGAGACTAATTTGTCTTGTTATTTAGATTTATTTGTACAGTTTCAAAGATTCTTTTTTCTTTTCTTAAATCCAAATTTTGAAAGCAATACATTCTGAACATATTTCATGATTTAATAGAGTATGTATCTTGAACTGTTTTTGCTTTCTAAAGACGTATAGGCCTATCTTTCGAAAGGGAACTAATCGAGATCAATCCTGGGCATTGTATATGGAAGTCTTTCTTATTATTTATGTCATAATAAAGATACCGAAAAACCTTACTTTTTTCGTTAACAGCTCGGTTAGATTGTAAAACTAATTACGCATGAAGTTATTAGCGTTTATTAGCAAATATACTGTGGTAGGTATTTGATATTTTTCTTTGCAATTAAGATTTTAACAGAAAGAACTGAACGTGGCAATAAATATACAAACTCAAAGTAGATCAAACTTTTTACTTTACAAATAGTTCCGAATACTATTACATTTTATCAGTTTTTTGTGGTCATAACTTGTAACATGAAATCACAAAAATCGCTAAAATTGCTAACAGAAACTTTTAATGTGCAACATACTTGTAATAAATGTATAACATAATAATATAAAGATAAAATAATACGCATACCTTGGAGGAAAAAGTGTAAAAAAAATATACAGTATATTTATACGCCCTGCTGCCGTATAAAATGAAAACCTCAAAGTCTATTAAATTGGTTGTAGAAAACATACCTGAAAAATACAGAAAAGAGAAAAATAAATTAATCATTTTACACATATAAGTATTATATTTAGACATACATTTTACAAAAATAGTTTGGAACGTAATTACAAACGTAATGATGAGAAAAGAAAATGAAATTGAGTATAGAGATATACTATTGCTTGTTTTATGTTGTTCTGCAAAATTTTAATATGGTTTGTTCGTTCCTAACCAAATGTTTTTCCGGTTCTCAAAGTACTCCAAAGATAAACCTTTTATTACTGCTAGTATAGAATGCTCTTTTTGTAGAAAAATATAGTCCTGGGACTCATTTTGAATAAGCCATTGTACGCGTTCTTATTGGCTGCGAAGACGAACGTTAAAATGAAACAAATAGAATAAATTAGCGGGTGCTAAACCATCTGTTGATTATGGTATCTTTTTAATGCATATAATACACTTTTCCAGTCCTTACTCATATATTTTTTAAATAATCTAGAGAAATCGCTTCAAACAGGAAAAGGGTGCTGTGGTACTATTTTCCGTTGCGTACCAGCAGAAAGAAAAGCCTTGCTGGTATGTATACATATCATTTTCAAAATATCCAACCATAACTATCCCTAGCTTTCTTTTTTCATCGAGAAGCAAATAAATGGTAAAAGGACAAGTAGACTCTACGTATGTTCGTCATAAACAACATAATACATTGCTGTAAGTTTCTATTGTATCATCACTTCAAAAAATACCGTACATGCATGGAAGCAGCCCTCAAACTTTGCGCTCAGTTTCGCCAGCTCTTCGCTACGTGTTACATCCAGTGTTTATTAAAAAAAAAAAAAAAAAAAAAAAAAAAAAAAAAAAAAAAACACTTGTGCATGTAGACGTTCCCGCCCTCCTATGCAATCGAATAATATATTCATATGTTAACTGTACTCATCTGTATTCACGGTTATCTATGTATCCTGAACAGTGAAAATGAGAATTTAGAAGGTAATCAAAGGAGAAATTATTGGTCCACTATGCTCGAAAGAGACCATTAATCTACGATTTCATTATTCATATGTCTTATCAACAGGGAAGTCAGATTGTCTGATGATGAACTGTTCACCAGCTAACAGATTATCATAAATAATAACAAAATAATATTTTTATAAATACTAGAAAAGTATTCACATTGTAAAATTTGTTTTTGTAAAATTTTTAGCAGTTTTGCAAAAAAAGGTAGAAACGAGGAACTACAACACGTACAACGACCAGTGTAGCCCACAAAACGAGAAAATTCTTGTATCATCTCGAAAACAAGACGAGAAGAACATTTTGAAATTAGAGACGAGATGAGAAACATGTCACGTCTCGTCTCGTTTTCGAAACGAAACTAGAAATGTCTCGAGTCTTGTGGATAATAATAGTTCAGACAAGTCTTAGATTTCAAAAACTATTTTAGTGTTACATGATTCGTAGTATAAAAACTATAAATTGATAAAGTGATTGTACGAAACGAACATAATGAAGAGCATTCATCAACGTTTTTAAAGATATGCAAGTCAATACACAATATGCTCCAATAATAAATATTATTTAAATGTTGTCATATCACAGCCTGGAGAATTCTGATAACTTCTAGATGAAATACTAGTAACTTCTAGACGAGACGAGAGTTCTATAAAATTTATGAGCCGAGACGAGACGACAAAACTTTTTCTCGCCTCGTCTCGTAAGCAACATTAATAACCACAATTTCCAGACATAGTGCACAGGTCTATTCAAATTAACAGGTCATTATGAAGTACAGAAAAAAGGTTAATAAATAGCAACATCATTTTAAAATTCTTATATTTATGACATGCTTTCTCCTGATACTTTTCCTATAATCATATCGTTTGCAACACGGATTACATTGCTAAACATCTGTACCACAAAGTTAGCACCACCGCATTTGACAGTATTAAATGCTGCGCCATTCAGATATCTATTACAAGCAACTTTCTTTTTCTTTGTACACCATCCTTAGAAGGAACAGTTTTTTTTTTCACTTGAATTAGGTTGCAAGTGTTTTAGAATAATAGTCTTATACTCATGTGCCGATTACGATAGTTTATAAAGCCAACCTTACTAGTTGACAATGGAAGGAAGTCCAGCACACAAAATATCATAACTTAGATAGCCTTATGTAGTGAAATGACCGTCATAAATACTTTTTCAACCAGACAAAGTGTTCAAACTTCATGAATTAAATTATCTAATTAACATTCTGCAGTCACATCATCACACACAATGCAATACAATAGAAAAATAATATTCATATTTCTTAACAATGTCTTTCAGTATTATTATTTCTTTTAATTACATCACAACGTTTGTTAGCGCCATATAGCACCTTGAAAACAAAACACACCATTTTGCTCCTTCTATTATGTCTTATGTACATGTGAAAGCCCGTTGTTCGATTGTTTTGTTTATGTATGTACTGTAGTATGACAGTACAGAAAAGTTTTCTTCTATTAAGGTTGACCTATATATTAAAGAAGTTTTTTTTTTTTTAATCAGATTCAAAAGTGTTTATTTTCTCCACGATACTCCCACCACACATACATACCACTAATCCACCTTTTATTTGCTTGTTAATGCTTTCATAGAATACGCGAAGGTTGCTGAAAATGCCGCTTTCTATTAGCATCTGTCTCTTGTTTTATTTATACATTTATTTACTTATATAGTTCTAAGTGGATCTCTGTACTTACTTCCCACAATGTCGTGGAACCGTCTTGTTTATATGTGTGAGAAAACTCCTTCGGAAAAGACGCACAGACATCTATAATTATTGTTTATTAATATTATGATGCTCTTTTATTTCTTTTTAAACAAAAATTGTACATATATAAAACTATACTTGTACTTTTCATACTTATTTATTTGTTTATTTAGAGAGAGTGCATACATGTCATGGTTGTATTGAGTAAGTTTTTTTTCTTTTTTTTTCTAATTCTAACCTGAAAATATATGCTAAGTAAATTTCATCACTCAGAAGAAATAACTTCTGTCCCAGGTTGGGCGTCGCCTAACCTTTTGTTACACTCTCTCTTTCATATTCACGCTACCGATTCTCAAAACGAAACAGCTTTCAAAACTACTATGGAAGATAAAGGTGTAGTGTTTAAATACTTCAAAATAATGCACGAAATCAAACATCTTCCGTTTGTGAAGCTGTCGTTCGCCAATTTAGGGTTTGAAGAACTAATACAACTATCGAGAGATTATTCGTTATATATTAATCTGTGTAACCAGAAGTTTTTTTTTTTTTAATGTATTCTGCTACCCAATATAACTGCCACGTTCAAATCGTCCCCAAGAGGCTTCCTCTGTACTAAAGCAGAAAATTTACTCTAACTACATTCACAAATAGCACTCCAAATAAGCCATTAACAGCACGAGTGTGGTTTCAAAGGGGAGCGTTGTTGCCATAGGTAAACTTACATTTAAAATGCATAGATTTTGGCATGTATCAATAATAATAATAGACACAACTTTAAAAAAAAAAAACAAACAAATAGTTTTTTCAAAGTAATCAACATATTAAATATAGAGCTATAAAAATTAAACAACGTGTTGACTGAGTTTGTATATCACTTTCTCTAAAGCGGATTTAAAAAATTGCAACATCACTTTTTTGCAGGACATACGGGTTACTTCAATGGTGTTCTGCTTTCTTTGAAGCCGCCTGAGGATTATTTGGCCGCGTCAACTTTACTAATAAATAGAGAAGAAATGACGGAAGTACAAATGTGATGCCAGAAAGAACGGAAGTATATGTAAGAGGTTTGTAGCCAGAATACTAGAACAGGGGAGGAAGGGGAGAGAATATTTTGGAGAAGCTAGTTGAAAAAATGAAATATTTCAGTTTTACGTCCCACGTTATGCCGGTTAGACTAAATGAGACGGTGATGACGAGAAATGAATGAACTGGTGGAATGAAGAAATTGGAAGGAAACGGGAGAACACCGAGAAAACCCACGAACACGATGCTTGTCAACCACAAAGTTCACACGGCGCGAGTTGGGATCGAACCAGGGACCCCAAGCACCGGAGGTGAACGCTCTACCACTGAACCACCACGCCCCTAGGGAAGCTAGTTGAGTCCATCGTACATTCATACATACATACGAATAAAAAACTTAGGGATTTAGAAGGATTGAGCCCTTGGGGAGAAGGTAAAGGGGACCGTATTTTGTTTTTAATATCTAGTACACTGCATCCGTTTATTCTTTATTAAAAGCCTAATCGGAAGTGCTGTCGTCAATCGTTAAGAGTCTGACTTTTGTTCTTTGAAGTGTTGGCGTTATTAATAACTCTGATAAAAATTTATATGACGATATCTTTCACACATATTTAACAACATAACAAGAAAAACGAGACATTTGATCTCTACATTTATCTTAATCATCACGGAAGAAACTAAAGCAATGAGCAGACAAACGAGAGAGAACACAGCATCCTTAAGAGAAATAATTACACAATTTACATTATAATCACATTTTTTTAAAGATAATCAGAATATGAGTGCCACGTTTTTTCTCTTTTGGGGCTATTGCTATCTTGCGTGTGAATGTCATATTATAAAAGGAAAAAAAACTATATTCACACATCTCGTTGTAACTATTAAAATATACACGTACACGGCAAAGCAAGGCTATAAAAGCCATACACAATTTAAATTATGTACGTCTATAGTGTATTTTGAATATTAACGATTATTATCTCTTCTTTTAGCTCTCATTCTACGAAAAAAAGAAAAGAAACTGATCGTAAAATCTCATGCGCTTTGTGATTATTTTTAGAAACGTATTACGCATTTGTTTTGTGTCTTATAGTCCTTATACCAGAAAACGAAAATTGAATGATAGTATAAAATGGGGGAGGGGGGGCAGACAAAACTTTCATCAGGTTTTGAAAGGTTTCAGTAGAATGGGAGATATCCAGGCCTGTATCCAGGGGGTCTATGGGGGCCTGACCCCCCTAAATTTTTGCTGTCCCCTAAAATTTTCACGGTAGACTTGCAAATGAACTATATTATGTTGATAAACTACAGTAACGTTGGATCGGGCCCCCCTAACTTCAGCAGCCCCCCCCTACATTTTTGGGCTGGTTACCGGCCTGGGGCTATCGAACACAAAAATAGGTGATACGCATACACATCTGAGGAAGGTGGCTATTCTAAATGACGCTCAACAAGAAATCTTTCAGTGTAACGTCCCACGAATATGCCCTTTCGTCTAAGGAAGAGGATGATATAAAGCAAGTGAAGAATGATGGAAGAATTGGTGGAGTGAAAAGTAGGAGGAAACGGAAGTACCCCGAGAAAACACATGGACACGATGTTGTCCACCACAAACTTACTTGGTCGGGGATCGAACCAGCGATTCCACGACCACAGGTAAGTGCTCTACCTGTCCCCTGAAATCACTCAAAAGTATGCATATATATATCGTTTCCCTTTATCCAATATTAATTCTTTTTTTTTTTTTTTTGAATAAACTAAAAGATAGAAATTTAGATGATCTCGTTAGCGACTAAATTACATTTTCCAGTTTTTTAAATATCTTAATCACTTTTCTATCCTTTCTTACATTCATAAGAATAAATTTCTGATTTAAGTCAGATTTAGTCTTTCACATTGTTTGTTTCTGTCCTATCGGTTAATGAATGCTATTTAAAAAATAGAGTAGATTTAGTAAGTAAGAACTAAATTGTGACACACCGATGAAACGAAAATGAAGTCTACGCCCTGTCGGTCTATCATCGGTCGGTTGATGTTGGTCTATTATCAATTCTGACAACAGGGATAACTTTAATGAATATTCATGAAATATCCATTCAACGTCCTATGAATGTCCTCGCCGATCTGTTATTAACTTTGAGATTAAAATATATCTAATTAGAACTGAAAAAAAAATACAATCTGATCATAGTAACCACTCCATCATCAGACACTTATTTCATTAGAATCCTCGGTCTTGGAATTTAAATCCAAAATCTCTCAGTACGAAGCAAATTTTGCCCACGAGTTGTCTTGTCTCATGTCTCATGAACAAGTGTCATGAAAGTGCAGTCTCGTCTGTTTCTATTGGAAGAACTGTCTCATGTCTCGTCACGAGAAGTATGTCTCGTCTCGTCTGATGGCCAACGCCAACATTCTGTAAAAGGAGTAATCAATGCAATGGTTGTAAAGTTGTTTCAAAATTGATCAAATGCACAGGTACAAAGTATGCCCATCTGTGCACATAAGAACTAAATTGTGAGCGACAACCTACACGAAATTTACGTCGACATATTTTATTTCCACAATAGAGAACATGTTCATTACATTGGCGTCTAGTAGGGCATTATCACAAATGTTTAGTAAAGGTGCCCTAACATTTCGATTCAAAAATTCTTCTGACAGCAAGAAACATGCAGTGATATAGTTCCTAATCACAGAAAGCACAATAACAACCAACATTCATTGCAGCATGGTAACGACCAACTTCAGATTTCTCAGGTAACAACAGATATATGCACATTTTGGAGGGATGTGCTACAACATTCATCCTATAGTTCAGTTTTAGCACCATATCACTTTCATTTGTTTGTTTTTCTCTTTAAGAAACGTCTCAATAGTAAATATTGAGGATCGAACAATATTGAAGACAGGAAAGAAACAAATTGACTCTTCGAATAGAGAAATCTTGTCTTCAAACTTACGGTAATTATTTCTAATTTGTACAGTACGTTTACCTAACTTCCTGGATTTTCTCTTACATTTTCATTAGTTCAATGTAAATTAGGAGAAATTGTCAGTACTTGTTACCAGTGGCGGATCCAAGGGGGGCTATAGCTCCCCCCCTTGACGCTCAGATATACACTGGATAAAATGGCCTTCAATCCTACTTTACACTGAATAAAATGGCAAAATATGGTTTAGCCCCTCCCTTGATTATATCCCGGATCCGCCCCTGCTTGTTACTATTACGTATTTTCTTAAACTCCGAAACAAAACCACTACATGGTTTTGTCTTGACTAAAACAAATAACAAGTAGTCTAATATAGCATATTTAGAGACTACAGATACAATACATTAACAATTCACACCTTTTAAAATCAGCGGGTGTGTACAGGATTTTCTACATTTTATAGCTTTTGCATTCATAACTACATTTTATACACTGTATCCGCTTCGCCTGAAATCTGAAGGTCATCGTGCGTAAAGAAAATGGTTATTTTTTCTCTTCGTCCAACTTTTTTCTCTCTCATACATAACACTTCTTTTTTCTATTATTGTTGTTTCTTGATTCTATCCATCTATCTATTCTTCATTTTTACCTCTTTTTGGTGTTACTTAAGCGAAATCTTTTCTGTGTGTTTCCGGTGCACGGTTTGAGTTCACTGGCTGCTGATGTTTTTAATGCTTCTTTCATTCGTTTAAGACTTTTTTTCTTTCTTTTCTATCTCGAAGCGTTGAGCTGAACCTTCAGATTTGTTGCCCAAAGCGAAAAGCCTGAAGCTATCAAGCGAGCAAAGAAGGAACGCCAACCATGACAGCTGTTATTCGTGTGATGAATCCATTCCATTCAATGACTCTACACAACTAACTACCCAGTGGCGTCGATAGACATTTTTTTAGAGGAGAAGGGCTTAAGAAACTAATGAGTGGAAAATAATAAAATTTATCCTATTTATTGAACAAAACAGTGTGTACAATATCTACTAAATAATCTCAAATTTTGAGTAAATTTTTCAAAATTACTCCTAGGTATTAGATAATCCCGTTTCACAGAAAAGCATACCTGGTTTCATACTTCAAAGATTTACATGGATCTTCAATATCCAAAAACGGTAATTTAAAAGAACATTGTTCGGGATACATATGTAAACACTTTTTAATTGTGTATTCGCTTTTGCAGTAAAAACTGAGCCACCGACGACTAGCAAAAACACATCTGCATTATATTGCACAGAAAACACGCCTTATGTCAACAGGAAAGCTCAAAAGGACACAGAAAAGTACCTACAAAGTTGGAAATATCAGTAGAGTATTTCCTTAATGAGTTACATATTGTTGATCAGACTATATTTGAAGCAAAGTTGGATACGAAAGATTTCATGATAAGTTATGTGATATATGTGTTATAATATGATATTTCTTAAATTCGAATTCGTCGATCCTCCCCCGCTGATCTAGTGGCTAGCACGCGCGCCTTTGGTGTACTGGTCCCATGGGTTCATTTCCTGCTAGGAAAGCTTTGAAATTTGAACGCATTATGGTGGTTCGAATTCCACTTTAAATTGTAAGGTCCACGTCTCATATAGCTCGGGTTCTGAAAAGTAACGCTAAACTCCGACCAAACAAATTGAACATTCAACGAACCGCGTAGTAAGTACTACAGTCACCCACATAAATACCTGGACCCCAAGTAATGGAATTATAGTAGTCAGGGGTCCAGATACTTATGTGGGTGACTGTACATGGCTAGTGAGAACAACAGATGTGAGAAAATATTTATATTATAAATTTAATAATAAAATTCAGCCTCATTTCATGTAAATCTGCTTCTATAGCAGCCCCAAAGTGATTATACTGTACTAGCTAACATTATTCCACCAACATTGCCATACACTGCAATACCTTTTTTTTTTTAAAAAAAAAAGAAGGTTAATCATAGAAGCAAAGGTATTAGTCAATCATTGTCACGATGTGTTGATTTGAGTACCACGCCCATTTTTCAGAATCCTTAAAAACAAAGGTTTCCTTCTTCTTCTTCCCCTCTCTTTTGTTCTTTCTTTCTAGCAATGAATACAGAAAAATATCCGTGTTTCCTTTCTGGTACGACTTTGTACGATAACAGACTTTTGTTTTTAGGTTTTCTTTTTGTCTTTTTACTTCTTTAAATTGCACTTTGTCTTTTTTTCGTACTCTGCACTCTAGAGTGACTGGCAATAATGATATGCAATACTGCAAGTGAGAGAAAATGGGAGGTGTTGTCCTCTTCTTCTTGCTGGTCATTTTTGCTTCACTTGTCTTAAATAATGCGTTCTTTGATCTCGACACGTTGACGAGAGAGCTGACGCCTCGTAGGCGGATGTTCTTCTATTATGTTACGTTTAAAATATATGATCAATTATGAGTGCTTTGTAAAAAAATAAAATAAAATAAAATTCGAAAATATATATGTATATTCTAACACAAAGCATAAAATGAAGCAAACAGAATCATCACATTAGAAATTTTGCGCAGAAAAAAAAAGTAATGAAACGAAATTGGCCTCTTACTTTTAGCAATATCAACAAAGCAATAATACAATTATTATTAATAAATGTAGTGGTCGTAGAACAAGTAGCGGTGCCACGTGTACACAACATGGATAAGTTTATTTAGAATATTGAAAGTAACTGAATGGTATGCAACAAACCTGACTTACCTAAAGTCAGGTATAATTGGGTTGCATACTATCAATAGAAATTGCATTTATAATAAACCCTTATGCGTAGAGACAGGATTTTGTGGTAAATAAGAAATCGTAATTTCGTTACAAAAAATATGCGTAAAGCGGGATAAAAGAGGTAATTAAAAATTCAATGTAAGAACACTATTTTCCTTGGCAATTACAATTAGTAATATTTTATATCACCTTAATTTCATCTTTTATTTTACCTCAATTTCCACTCATCTATCATCATGACATGAGCTAATGCGTTACTTTATTAAACAATATTTGAGTTTAAAAAATAACACTAAGCATCCTCATTGAATAGAAGTATCTTTTAACGAAAAAAAAAACACGCACACAGAGAACATTAATAGAAAAAAATAACTTTAGAGTACACAGTGTACTTATGCAAATAACACGTAAGCATTGTTCAGTGTTTCCTGGTGTTAAATTTGTTATTTTGTCGGTATGTTATTATAAGAAGAGAGAGACCTCTCCACGTCAACATTCGAAACTTAAATGTACATTAGTTGGAAACATTTTCCAGCGATTTCTCAATGCTCATCTAACGTACCCCGCAACACTCCTTCCACACCATCCACTTCAATAGTAGTACTACATAAGGTTTGGAGTTCATTTTATAATTTCCTGTAAAATTTCAAAAATTCATGGTAGTCAAGATCTCACTAGCTGGGTCCTTTTTAAGCATGTCAACCGGTTTGTTACTGCATGCCACCCCAACTTTTTTGAACTTCTTTTCGGAGCTCTTTGGTAGACAAATGACGAACTAGTAGCGTTTACTCACGGTCAAGTATGCAGAAGGGAGAAATAATGATAACGAATAAATCGTAAAAGCATCGAAGAATTCACTTTTGCGTAAATTTCGTGGAATATCGAGACTTGTTACAAATTTCGATAATTCGACAGAATTTCGCGCTTAATCGCGAGCGCTATATGGCCTAACAAATAGCGAAAAAAATATGTAAGGCCAATTGGATTGGACACATCTTACGAGGAAATTGCGTTCTTCACACCACAGAGAAGCAGCAATGGAAGGAAAGTGACGAATAGTAAGAAGAAGAACATAACTGATCGATGTTTCAGAAGGCAGAATACTTAATAATAATAATAATAATAATAATAATAATAATAATAATAATAATAATAATAATAATAATAATAATAAGAAGAAGAAGAAGAAGAAGAAGAAGAAGAAGACATGAGAAGGGGCATATCTTTGGATCCCGATCAAAATTGATGATAATCCATCAAGTATTTTTAAATATTTTTCGTTTCTCGGATGGACGAACACATGGACAGACAGAGAGAAAGTATATAAAGAGTTTTGGTTGGTAAACCACATTTCTTTCTTTTTTTTAAGAGAAGCAGTAACAGAGAGCACAAAAAAACACCAAACATAAACACCATTCTACAAGTTTGAGCAAAAAATAAAGGAACGAGTTTGACCTCTTACTTTTAATAATAATAATAATAATAATAATAATAATAATAATAATAATAATAATAATAATAATAATAATAATAATAATAATAATAGCAGTAGTCGTAAAAATATTAAATGTAAACAAAATTTTTCAGTTTTAGATACCTGTTGCTACTTTGTAAACTGAAGCAGATGATGATGGATGAACAATTGATGATGGAATGAAAGAATGTAGGAAGAAACGAAAAAAAAAAAAAACTCGAGACAAAAACGGACAAATGTTGTTCACTGTAAACTCACATGACCTGCGATCGAACCAAGGACTCCTCGCACCTGAGGTGAGCGCTCTAACTACGTGTATCTATGTATATGTATGTATGTGTGTGTGTGTCGGACCTCTAATTTTGCATCCTATTTTTGAAAAAAAAAAGAAACAATGTGTTTTATATACTCATCAGAACACGGCATAATGTACTAATAGATTGAAATGTGTGAGATTGAAATCACTTGAAAACATTTTCAATTTTCAGGGGCATATTACCTTAGTTTTTTTTTCATCATGAAATGATCCAGGATATGTTCGGTTATGCAATAACTGTAATTAAGAAAAAAGTTTGACTAGTTGGTTATAATAGGCGTACCTACATGGGGGGAGTAGAAAACAATAAAAATAAAATGTATAAGAATAGTTTACGTAAGTGGTCTAGCTCATATAAGCGAACTAAAATTTTACAAGAGATTGAGATTATAAAGTTACCAACTAGAAATTCAAAGTAGGCAAATTAACAATTTAGAACCTTTATTAGAATAAACTGCCCCGTTCTCTCTGTCTCTCTCTCTCTTTTTTTTAATAGATGTCCTTAATTCAGCGTTTCTCAAACTATGTTACAAGCACAAGAAGTAGTCTTCAAGCTCTGCCCTTGAAAGACCTCTTTGATTGAAGATTATAGCCCAAAGAAAGAAGAACATAATTAAAATTAAACAGAATTTCGTATCATATACACAATAATTGAGAATCTTAAAACACTGTTTCGAAATCACAAACGTAAGAGTCTTTCACTTTATCTCCCAACAGTTACATGCAATCTATTGCCTGCTTTACTCTATAAAATATTTTTAATAGCTTTCAAAAATTAAAGGAAAAATATGAATTTTCCTTTATTAATTCCAATATAAAATTAAGGGAATTTTAATTAAAACTACTCTAAAAATATAAATGTAAATGAGATTAAGATATGGTCAATGTTCAAACCATTACAAGAATTAGCTTTCCAAAGGGACAAAACTACTGTGGTTCATAGAACATTCTGAGTAATATAAGCATTCCCATTTGAGAAAAAATGAGAAACTCTGTGCTAATTGGTTGATAGGGTCAGAACATGTGATCGAATCCAGAATTGCGTTTCTTAAATCACGCGGATTAGTTTTGGCTACACTACAGGGTGAGCTGTGCACGAGCCGAGACGAGACAGAATTTTCGTGATGGGATTCGAAACGAAACAGAAGTCTTCCAATAAAACATATACACGAGGAGTGATCAGAAAGTAAGGTTGCAAAGGCTTGCAGTGAAACGTGTATATATTAGATCACATAACCAATACAGCAAAAAAATAATACATATATTAGGTTATTTTTTGACATAGTCTCGACATAACGGTTGAAGCACTTGTTGTATCGTGGGATGAGTTTGAAGATTCCCTCTCGGTAAAAAATCCTGTCATTGTGTGTTTAGCCACATTGTCATTAGCTGTCATTGTGTTTCACCTCTTCGTCTGAAGCGAAGCGAGGCCACCTAGGTACTCTATCAAGTGCTGGAACAGATGAAAGTCGCTTGAAGCGAGGTCCGGGCTGTAGAGTGGGTGGTTGATGATGTTCCAATAAAACTGCTTCAACACCATGGTGATCTTTTGGGCTGTATGCGAGCGTGCGTTGTCGTGAAGGAAAATGATGCCCTCGGTGAGAAGTTCTGGCTGTATTCTCCCGATTGCTTCGTGCAGTCGTGTCAAGGTCTCATAGTATCGGTCAGCGGTCACTGTGCGCCCACAGATACCAAATAACTGAGCGGACTTTTTCGCGAGACTAGTTTTCCAAACGAGTCGCCATTTGTGTTTACATACAACTATCGCTGTAGATGCTGAGTGACTAAAATTCTGCACAGTTGCCAACTGCATGCATTAAAATTACCGCATACTCCTCACTCCTCTGTAACAGACGGAACTCCAGAAACATCGCCCTTGTAACCTTAGTTTCTGATTCTCCCTCGTATTTTTCGAGACGAGATATAACTTTTTACCACGACGACTCATTTCCCAGACGAGACAGCATCAATTTTTGTTTCGTGCGCATACACAGAGAACCAGGAACCTAAAACATGTATCTATATGCTTAAATCCATTACAATAATGGATGAAGTACATAACAATTATCACAAAATAACATAGATAAGATAGCATAGGGCGGAAGTATTATGTTATTATTTATAATAAGGAAACAACACTATTTGCATTAGGAGTCTGCGGAATAGTGCCAAAAACAAAACAAAACAAAAAAAGGATTAAAGCAAACATACATTTGTCCATATGTCATCACAAACACAATACAATAAGAAAAGTGATGCTGAGGTAGTTTCATCTTGCCTTGGGTACACAAGAAAAGAGAGAAAAACAGAAACAATTGCGCTAATATACTTGACCTCTTTCTCAGAACAGTCGTAACTCTTTAGGAAAAATAAGAAGATTTAGTTCTTACGTAAGATATATATATATATATTTATTTTCTCTTAAATAATTTGTAGTTTTTTTTCTTTTTACGTCTTTTAAAAGATTTTTCCTTGTCATTTTAGAAAAGGTATGCATTATCACTGAGCTTGGCTTTTTAAAAAAGAAACTTTCGCCTATTTCTCGTTAGTTCATCATGAGAACTTTTCTGTAATCATTAGTTATATTATGATACTTCATTAATGATTTTCATCAAATGGAGGTTGTTGATAGCTTATAATGATAAGCACTCAACATAAAGTGCTTATCTTTCGTGATAATTATCCGAGTATCTTTCAATATAAAAGAACTCCTGATTGATCAACGCCTACTTGAACTTAAAAAAAAACTTAAACTCCTGAAATAACATTCCTTAGAAGTCAAAGCAAACATCCGGCATGGGGCACTAATGCTGTTTTGGTGATGTGTGGTCAGCACATCGTATCGCCTCGCCGTTAATGCTGGAGTAACCGGAGTTCGCTATTCTTTTCTTCCACGTAGCTCCCCGACTCTCCTCACGAAGTTGGGTGAACGCCGCAATGGTAAACACCATCTGGTGAGTACGAATGGTCAGACAGCTTTCTTCAGACCAACACGGCAGTCCACCAGAAGCGGTATTCCAGGCCACGACATACGGGTATTTACTTTTTGTATCTTTTTTAATTAAAATAAATTATAGTAAGGTATAAATTACTATGAAGCAGTGACTCTATGCAGTACAGAACACTGTCATTGCTGTTGAAGGCGTTGAGTGACTGGTACAGTTTGTCTCAGAACTCATTTTACTAATTATTAAGTGTGCTTCATGATTTTTAAATTCCAAAATTCCGCGACACATCCTATGAGACTGCGTGGCACACCGGTTGGACATCAGTAACTTAAGCTAAAAACTTGAAATTTGTACAGTACATATGATTTTTGTCATAAGATATCACTAAGGAAGATTTTTTTGGAAATTCGACGTGAAGGGAGGTGAAATGGAAGTTGTAATTATCATAATAAAATGTTCATTTTGTATCATACTCTGATATTTTATTTATAATTTTCATCAACGGCAAGTTGATAGCTTATGATTATAAATGGTCTTGGCATAAGGATTAATTGATTGATTGGGGGTCTTAATGGGGGTGTCAGCAGCGTGGTTATGATATACGTATACTATACTAGTCTACCTAATTTTAGTTCCATAGTTCAATGGTACTTTTCTCTTCGGTAGAAATAATAATAGCAATACAATATGATTAGCGTTTAGTGAAAAAATCTTCATCAAAAATGAAACATATGATAAAATAAATAGAAGCTCTATGGTGAAATATGGTAGATTTTTTAATCTCAAGCAAGGAAAATAACGAAAAAAACAGTAAGGACCACTTTCCTACAGAAATACTACAAAATGACTTGGTCGCTAGACAACCCAAAAAGCAAGACAGTATAATGGGTTGCCTATCCGAAAGGATGAAGTTCAAAATTATTAATTTGCTTTCCCATTTGTAACATCACAAGCAATGCTTACAAACGTGAAAATCCTATTTAAACTCAAAATGGTACATGAAAACTTAAAAATGTTTTGTTATTATTCTGTTTGCATACTATGCAGTTCCCTGTTTTCCTGCATTGAGAAATGATTGTTATCAAATAGCAATGCAGTATACATGACATGTGGTCACGTGTATCTGCCTATACGTATAACCTGTGTTTGTATCTGATGTCTAGTGTAAGTGCTTGGTGTAGTCATCTACTAGAAGTCAAGGTCACACGGTCACCACTACTTGCGTGTGTACAATTCATCTTGTCTGACCAGCTCTCCGAGAATTCCCTTCACTCTACAGAAAAAGAAATTAAAGAAAGAAAACAATTCTTACTTTTATTCGGATTTGCGAACAAACCACTTTTCAACAATTACGGCGTTTTAAATAAGTTACTTTAATTTTTTTTTCTGGACCTTGAAAGTTCTTGAAAGAATTGTATAGAAATGATTGTTATTAAGCTAGTAAAAACAATTTTGGACCAGTACATGTAGACAGGCAGTTGAAAAGTATTGTTTTCGATTTTTTTAAAAAGGAACCAAAAGAGGTTGAATTTAGCGTTAGGTTGATGATCTTCAAATTGTAAGATTCCACAGTGACTGTTATGCTGACATAGTGAGTCCACCTTTTAAACGATGTGAACGTTGGAATTGTGCATTGACAAATAAATATTTCAGATATCTTTTGCATCTTCAGGACATACGATTAAAAAAAAAAAAGAAGAAGTTGGAAGACGGCAGATCGTATTCAAGAACTGTTTTCGAGGTGCAACAAAACTAGGAAGAAAGGAAGCGCCAGTCCCATTATCCATGGAGATGAAGAGAGAACAATTTAAATTAAAAAAAAAAAACTGACCAAAGCATCCGAAGTGTTTTTGCATTTGTAGCAAATTACATAAAAACAAAAGAACCTCCAGTAAACATTCTATTAATAAAGAACAAAGTTTTGCATGAACCTCTGATTTATGAGATGCCTTGAGGTTTGTGTCCTGCAAAAATTAAAGCACGGACAAATCACCTTTATCCAAATACCATCAATATATATATATTGCCAAAACTTTTGTACAGAATGGCAATAAATGTTTGCCTTGATCAGATTTTATTTTATTTGATTTAGTGGCCGCAAAAGCTTAATTTAAATATACTTCAATATCACTTTCATCTTAATAGGATACCGTGGTTACCGTACAGAATCAATTTTTAGGTTTACAAAAAAATCATTTTCCTTGACTTTCTTGCATGCTATGTACGACGATTTAAGACCACTCTTATCATTTTATTCAGCTCAACGGGATCTATATTATTATTATTATTATTATTATTATTATTATTATTATTATTATTATTATTATTATTATTATTATTATTATTATTATTATTATTATTATTATTTGTTGCTTGGCAGTTGGAGGGGCGTTTGAATGTACTGGAGACAAATATATTGCACACTCGGTGGAAGACTGTTACAAGTCAAAAATACACATATATATTCTCTTTTCAGCGATGACAACTCAAAATTTCAATTTTTTGAGTTGTAACACTTACATCGGATGTGCGATATATAGTAAGATATGCTGAATGTGTCAAAACTGTTTATTAAGGTGGCCATTCCAACTGATGAGTACGGACACTGTAATTCGAGAATTCCTTTGTGGAGTTATTCGAGATTATCGACATACAATAAGAAATTATGAGACACCTAACCTCCGTTCTGCAGTTTGCAGCATGAAAACAAAAATAAGTCAATGTAAGGAATGGAGAACCAGAATTGTCCAGTCGTTATGGAAAGTAATTGTGTTAAAATTGTCCCATGATTAGTGAGTGTGTCAACATTTTCATCCTTCTGTCGATCATATGCACATCTAAATCCTGGAATTAATTTGTTGTCGCTTGTAACGAACAAACACTTGCAGCTCGTGCTGAAAGCACGCAAGAGAATGTATGCCGCCATCTGCTCAATGCTCAGTTTGGAATCCGAACCGGAGCCTTTTGCTTATGAAGCAAGAAAGGTAGCACAAAAGTTACTTCTTGAAAACATGTTAGTGATTCTCATATATATGATATACGTAGCAAATCAAAGGAATAGAGAGGCTGTGCAAGCATACTGTACATTTCTACTTAACTTCAGTTTGAAGAAGCGCAAGGTTCACATAAAACGTAATTAAACAGTTTATATCTTTTAAGTTAAATGCCTTTGACATCTGTATTCTACACCTCCATTACCTTTCTGTATCCTCCACAGCAACTTTACTAACCAGAGGACAATACAACTTAAGTATGCCTCTTGAAACCACTGTCTATTGCTATAAATGGAAAGTTGTAGACAGACGATCCTGTAATCAAAGGGAGAAGAAGGAAAGGCAGACTAGCGGCGAAGAGACGAAAAAGGACTTTTGTCGTCAAGCAATGACCAGTCTTTCAACTAATCGGTCACTTAATTTCTGCAAGAACTAAAATTTATTCGTGCCTCGGGCTTTAATTAAACGTCCTCTGAAAGCATCATAGGTAAACATCCTACGACCATGCTTTACCAACTTCAGAACACATAGTCACTTTATTTCCGTGTGTGTGTGTATCTAATGTTTCTTTCTGTCTTTGTATTTTCAATATAACAATAATATTATTTCTTTACTAGTTTTTCTTCCCTGCAATCTTGATGTTGTGTTCACATTATTTCTAAAGGCTTAAACTTATTACAGAATTTTAAGTTCCAGTTTTTTCTTTGCGTTGCTTTTATGTAAATTCTAAGCTTTTCTCAAACTTAATAAACGATGTACTCAGTGTGCAAAATGTCAATTAAAAAATTATACGAAGGAAAAATATAGTTTATGTAGCATTACGCAGACATGAAAGCAGGAATTTACTTCGGGAGGGGTCCAAATTCAATATGAGGATAAATTATAATAACATTTATAAAATCACCCCTAAAATTAGACTAAATTTGTAGAAAAGTCGGGATTTTGGGAAGAATCCGGACCCCAAAGACCCACCCCCTGCGGACAACCCTGGCATTAAGAATCATTCTTCTGTAATATGTCAAATAGAAATTACAAAGCAGACAAGGACTGTATTTCACAACAGGCACGATTTCAAAATTTTTGTCCAAAGGCAACAGAACTGTATCTGCAGATTTGGCCGAAACTGAGTTACAAACAGCAGGTAAATCATAAGACCCTGGAGCAACTGACACAGCAGAAAGCAGTACCTATAATATTAGTGGCGCTATCATAGGTATAAACCGTTTGTGTAAGTTTGCGGGTTAGCTTAACAGAAAATCGTCTCAGCAGATTCGATCTTTTTGCCTTCGGACTGCAGAAAAGGAGCGCCTAAAGATTGTTTAAATAATATATATTAAAATACTATTAGAATAATTAACTTTCCGGTTATATTATATGTAAAATGATATGCGAAGTAGTACGTTATACATGCTTGTGAGTTTATTCCTTTATTTTTATTTAAATTTCGATCCAGTGTTTATGCCTGTAGTCTGGAACTACAGATAACTAAAGGCGAAAATGTTATTTATACATTTATTCACAATGGTTATCATTTTTTTTTTCATTAGTAATCTTTGGTTGGTTTATGAATAATTTGTGATTCTGAATTGCTACGGGCATTCAGACTATGGATAGTAGCACTTAACCAACCCTGGAATAACCTTTTGTAGGTAGCAAACAACATGGAGTCTGCTAATTATGAGATTAATAAATGATTATTAATTAATAAATTATGACCTCTCTAACTGATCATTTTTTTTTAACGATTTAACGTCCTCACTGTGTCTTAATATTTGTTTGAAAGGGTGGAACTTCCATTTCATCGTGCGATAGAAATACAGTATAATAAAAAGTTTAATTTCTTCTTTTGTTTCTTTTCCTTTAGATCTATTGATAATTTTATATACAGATCTATTTCGTAAATTTTATACACAGATCTATTGATAATTCTATATGTGTTTGGAACCTAACGGAAATCACCACAAGAGTGACATAGAAAAAACACAATGACTTAGTCATATGGTGATAACTAAAAGAATGTACTGTTGCTGCTAATGACATTATTATTAAGAGACAGTCATTATGAGAAGTCGTTTATTATTCTGAGGAGAGTCTAGAAGGAAATTCAGGAGATATCTAACGTAGGTCGATGTCTTTCGTAAAGCCAACACCCAAAACATCAACAGTAAGCCAGTTGATTGACCGATTTATAAAGCTAAGGCATTGAAAACAGCTGTTCACCACCTGCGTTAACAAGAATAAGTGTCATTGTGTGTATTTTGAATGTATGTGTATAAGTATTTTGGTGTGTCTACAATTGGTGGACACTTAAGACATATCATAAATTCTGAATACATAGCTCAAGCTAGCGGTTGACTTGAGATTAAGTGCATGGCTCCTCGATGCGTTCGCAACGCGTTTTTATGGCTCATATGTATGTTTCGAATACGCTGACCATGTATTTAAATGTGGATGGCTAATCAGAATGCGCTGGAAACGCGAAAGCAATAAATAAACGCGCAGAATACGTCGACTCGAGCGTATTTGGTGCGTTTCGGAACAATAGACCACCTGCTATTTCAAAATCAGTACTGTGAGCCAGTCAGGGTTTCCAGTCCTTACTGCCACATCCTTATTCTCATTCATGCGAATCACGAGAAATAACCCTATTGTGTTACATAGATTCTTCTCTAACACAATAGGATCATTTCTCGTGATTCGCACGAATGAGAATAAGGATTTCGCAGTAAGGCCTGGAAACCCTGACTGGCTCTCAGTATGATTTATAATTCTGGCGAAAGTAAAATTACCGAGTAGCCACCTAGGTCGTCTTCGCTGCGGGAGGTAACGCATCGGAAACGCATCCTGGAGTAGCCATAGTCTAAAGTAAGAATTCCGCAGTTAGTCTGGTAACTAACAATTAAAAGAAACAAATAAACTACGTGGTCTCATAATCTATGAAGGTCCAAAAGGCTTCTAATTGCGTGATGCAACATTATGTCGATTGTCATCGTCATCATTTCTGCTTTTCTGGATTGAAGTTATATATTTTATTTCAAATATGTCCCTAATTGTCTTACCAAGCTTTATCTGAAAAGTTCTGTGTTCCTACTGTAATTCAAACCCGTGACTACGAAGACCAAAGTTACACAGTTAATATTCGACTACAACTAATAAAGAATAAAATTTACTTTAAAAATTCGTATGTCTTTCGCTGTACATAAAACTCATAGAATATTGGATTAGCCTATAACTTCAGATGTTTAACATTAGCTTGCATCTAACAACTTTTAAAAATATATTTTTGATGTATGTGCCTCCGAATTCGATCTCTAGTAAAGCAAAGTAGACAGAATTTCAACTTTACCACAGCTGGAGAATCCTATTTACAATACTTTGTTACCAAAATGTATATTATAGCTTTTTTATAGTACAGTAAACATTATCCTTAATGTTCTGTTCTTCAAAATATCATAGATAATTTTTCCTCTTGGTATAAGACATGGCTCCTAAAAGTGAATGCTGATAAGAGTAGATCCATAACATTTTTCTTAAAAGAAAAATATTGTACACATCTCATATAATATAAATAGTTTGCCTATCATAAGTGTCAATAGTCATACAGATCTCGGAGTTACTTTTGACGCAAAACTAACTTTGACAAAACATATAAACACTATCACTAAGCAATCGATGAGTCTTCTAGAACTTCTGTATAGATTAACACAAATATGGGACCTCTCTTCCTCAGCAACATTCTACAAGGTAATAATTTCTTCTAAAATGCAATATTGTTCACCTATCTGGACAATATCAGCTTCTACAAACATATTCCGTCTAAACTCAGTTCTAAATTTCTTCCTTGCAATAGTATGTTTCTGAGTACCTCACACATGTACGATGACAAAACACGAACTATTACAAATACTAAATATTCAACTAGGCCTACCTGACACTTGTCATAAATCAGTGATCTCAAATACCTGTACAAACTCACACATGGCCAACTTAGGTCCGACCGCAACTCTCAGAATTGTATTTCCGAATTCCATTCAAACAAACACGTAATAGGCATCTTTTTCATGTAGTATGACTTAGACTGTCAATAGTTCAACACTCACTGTTTAACAAACTTCCTAACTTATACAACGAAATGTCACATACACCTATAAATTTATTTAATTCTGAAGCTGCATATAACTGCACTACGACGTCATTTTAATGGATAAATTTTAGTCAGCTATTGTCAACCATTCTTGTTATTACTTAGATATTATTATTATTATTATTATTATTATTATTATTATTATTATTATTATTATTATTATTATTATTATTATTATTGCTCTATGTTATTATCTCTTAGATTTGTTAAATATTCCTGTGTGAACTATCTCTATTAGCATTACTACACTTTTATGCATGTTTAACGGTCTAGCAGACAATATCTTCTTCAGGAAGAATTTGTTTGTTTGTTTGTTTGTTTCAGTTCCACAGAATAGGACACGATGAGTTTATAACGGAAATCTTGGAAGCACAGATACATATTACAGGAGTTGTTGGAATACAGAACGCCAAACTAAATTATAATGATTATCATGACCAAAATTTTTCTTTATTGGTTTTAAACGAAATAAAATAAGGAATCTCTTCCCCTTTTAAAATTACACAAGTTACTACTACAATGATCTGAATATTCTTCTGGAGTAGATATCAAAGTTTGTTTCCAAAAGCATTGCAATACTCAAGGAACTTTTTTTTTTTTTAATTTCAAAATGTGGCATATATTACTTCTACAATATTATAAGTGATAGATCTCATACAATACCAATTGATAAACCTAATTAATTTGAGCAAAGTGATATGGATAATGAACATAAATCCCCACGTGCAGTTTTCGAGAAAAACTAATTATTTTGTAAACCCTAGTAACTTATACTCTATGATAACCATGTTACTTATTAATATGAAACTACGTATTTCTGAAGAGTAAATCTGATAAGGTTTTCATTATGATACTAAGAAGACGACAGAACACAATATGGTTAAAATGGTCTAAAATTATGATTAACTCTTAAAATTTAAGTTTTGCCTAGTTATAATATCGTCCAAAGATTAGACCTACATCACTCGATGGGCCACATCGAGCTGAACAACATGAGAAGTTTGAGCATAAATTTTCGTAAATTAGTTTTTACGAATGTTTACGGTGGTAAAATGTTTGTTGTCTTAAAACAGATTATTTATTTGTAAAGGCATACTGTATGTACTGTATTAAAAAACAAATGTTAAACAGCGGATTGCATTTCTTGTTATTTGTCCTCATCTAATGGTGATACACCAGAAGCACATAATCCTAACTTTAACACAGATACTACTTGTAATATAGCTTATTACGGTTGTAAAGGTTCAAAGTTCCTTTTCGAATTCTGACTATTTTATTTATAAATAACATTGTAACTCTGTATTGGGTTCGTACAAATATAAAATTGTAAATTCGTCATTTGTTTTAGGAGAACGGTGTATACCATTCCGGTCCCGGCTTCGATTCCCGGTGAGGAGACTTGGTCAAAAAAGTGTAAAAACTTCTTTAGGCCGGCCATCCTGAGTGGTGTTCCTCATTCACACCAAGTAAGTGACAGAATGGTACTTAACATACAGGTCCCAGGCCATTTCCTTCTTTTCCTTTCTTCAGATAGTGTGATAGACGAAGGACGTCATCTTTCATATGTGAGGGGAAAACATGGTCATAGATACCAAAAGCTCAGGAATCTAGTCTTAATCCGAAATTAAGACTGGTACGAAGTAATGAAAATTCAAAATGACTAATGAAAATGTCAATGTTTTTCAAACTTTATGTTTAAACAGATTTTTTCTTTTTTAATTTTACATCGTTATAGCATCCAAAACTAATCTACAATCAAATTACGAGACCGATTGTTTTTCTTTTATCTACCGTATTAATCAGGCGTAGAAGAATTAACGGGAAATTTCGCACTATTACAGCAGTACTAAATTTTAACATTTAAATGCCTTCGATGTAATAGCAAATGTTAAATGTTTGTATGTATGTTTTAATTATTTATTCAACACAAAGATCCACGAATCATGCTGATTACAAACATGTTTCTTGGGGATACCACATTGACGCGTGGAAAACCATAAAAATGGAACTTACAATTTTCTGCTTGTAAAAAGCATATTGAAAGAGAAAAGGGACAATTTCAGTATTATTTCATGTGTCTTTTGAGCCACTCTATTCACATGTTAGTTTGAAACAATTCACCACATGTTTTAACTGAAAAATTAAGATAATTTTTACAGTTATTTATACCTCTCAGTGATTATATGAATACAAATTGAATGAAACAGTGTATATAGTATATAAAAAAAACAGCAAACCACAAGAAAAAGTGTATTGTTTTTTCTTACACACAAATGCTATGTTACGGTACAATACCATTCAAAATAACATTTTTACCTTCGTCCTTTTTGTTTTCTTTCTTTTTTTTAAACATTAGTTTCTCTCTGTGTGTATAACTCTATATAACAATACAATAGACCATCAAAGTGACGGTCACTCCACTTTACTTCATTTTCTTGCGTGCTGGGTACCACGCGCTCCTTTGTTCACGGTCTGTGCTCAGGAAGGTATTTTAATTTGCTCACTCGCTGTTTCCGATGCCAGAGTTTGATCCATATCAGCGACATAGAGGAACGGAAAACAAAGGCTATCTTTTTTAACTGAAACTACTATACGCATCAAATCTTTCTGAATTGAACAAGGAAATTCACTTCTATATTAAATTTACTGTACTTTATTTATTTATTTATTTATAGTGTTTGATATTTATGTACCTAGCGGTGTACCGAAATAATTAACATACACATAGAGGTTTACAAAAAGATTGTAGGAACCTCTCATAGTTACGGTTAAGTAGGTGCGCCAATGGCAATCATTCGAACAACTATAGAGTGGAACAAAAGTAGGTATACAGACCTACATATAGTATAAAACATACAGGAGGGTATACCTACTTTTGAGCCACTCTCTACTTCTATGTCATAAAGTTATAGTCGCACAAACAAAATCTCACCATTGCATCTGATTCTGTGCTAAGTCAATCCAGTTAGAATTGTTTTTTTTTTTACAATTTTTTAAAAGTTTTGACGACAAAAAAGACTAGACATTCCCATAATGTGAACACGCAGAGGAATAGACACAATTAACTAGTTCAAACGGAATAAGGAAATGTTACTGGAGTAGTAAGGGAGAAATGAACAATTTTAAATGTAATTTAAAAGCGAGGAAGAGAAATTGGTTGGGGCAATGGGTGAATATGATCTGTATCATGAGGGAAGTGATGAAATATGCGGTGGCAGGAAAAGATGAAGCAGAAAGAGGATACAGTTCATGGAGGGTATTTAAAAAGAACATTGCTACATGAAGAGGTAGAGGTTAATTGAGGACTGTGGAGTTTGTGGCAAGTATCCTCCTAATAATGGTAGAAAATCTATGATGATGATCTCATCCTTCTCTGATCCACCAAAAGGATGTTGCAAAAACTATAAACTAGAGGCCTATGTGCTCTGCCTACGCATATTACGTACAAATACAAACAGCATCTTTGGCATATTTCAGACGTCTTGAGCTGAATATCTGCATGATGCTCGGTGATGAGCAGTAAACACTTAATTATGTTCTCAACTGTGTTGCTTTGTTTATTTACCAGTTTGGATCATACCTAGGTATATCAAAATTTTAAATAATAATAATAATAATAATAATAATAATAATAATAATAATAATAATAATAATAATAATAATAATAATAATAATAATAATAATAATAATAATAAATCTCCAAGTGGCTAATGCGTAGTTCGAGTTCGATTTTCGGTGGAGTTACTCAGCCTTAGTTGCGGCAAGTGACCTTCCAATAATGACAAAATACCTATGATGATAATAATATTCGACATGATTCGGATCCCGCTTTAATTTCGCTTTAATAATTTAAGACTCTATCATATAATCTTAAGTGTTGAAAAGAAGCGTTAAAATTCACGTCAATCAATCAAAAAAAGTATAAATATATTGTCATTTTGTTTAGAACACTTGAAATTATTTCTTTTAACATCCCGCAATAATGCTGACGAGTGGTGAATGACTGTGAATCAATATGATAGGCTTAGTGTAATGAGAATGTTAAAGAGAAAGGGAAAGCAAGGCGAAAACAAACGGATATGTTGTCTACCACATACTTAGACAGACTGGAGTGAATCTAAAATTCCTCGTACTATAGATGAGCGTCCTAGCATTGAATGAACATATATTTTTAATTTGGAAAAAATTGTCAAAAATTTGTCAGGTGGCTCAAAAATAAAGTTTTCTCGCCTCGTCTCCAAGATTTTTGTGGAAGTCTCGTCTCAATTATTCTAAAAAAAAATCTTATTATTTTGCAAATTTATATATGCCCTGATTTTCTGTTTTTGATTTCATTTAAAAGTTATCAAAATCCTTCCGCGTCAGGAGAAGTCCACGAAGGGTGTTATATAAACAACATTTAAAACCATATGCTTGGATTATATTATATAATGACTTACGTATCTTTAGATGTTGATAAATACTCTTCATTCTGTTTGTACAATCACTTTATCAATTTATGGTTTTTTATGCTATTGCGCATCGAAACGATCCGAGAATTTTCATGGTTCTCGTCTCGTCTCGTGAGCAGCACTAACACTAATGAATTCAAATTTCGGTGCTCTCCCACTAGGAATCGAAACCGGAATCATGTTCATCAAAATGTATGTGGCGTGAGTAAAAAGGTAGATTTCATAAGTAAATCCTGTAATTTTTGGACCTAACGTACAACTTTATGTAACATACTGCAGCAAAACGTATAACTGAAAACCTAATGTACTTTCCGTATAAGTATTCCGAATAAACGTGTTCCGAAATAACAAAGAACTGCATACAGGCGGTCACGATCTCACATACAGATACATGTTCATAATACATGTATATAACTGACGTACGTAACATACGTATATGTATGTAATATTCGGAAGGCTGTTAGATGTCAGACATCCTACAGGGGCATGATGTAACATCTAAACAGGAAAAGGGCAGTACGTATGCAGCATATGGATAACGTATGCTTCGTACAGATTTCTGTAGTAAACATAAGAATTCCGTATATTTGTACAATATACCACTGTCCCGATAATGGATTTTTCTCAGTGCGTTAACCACTAGGCCAGCGGGAAGGACTATTGTTATTACTAACTTCTTGGTCGCAATTGTTAGTTTTCAAACCATTAGAACATAAGCACCAATGTTCGCGAACACCAGAACTTCTTTCTTGCAGCTAAAAGCTTTATAACACTACAAAAAGATGTACAATCAATTTCCTTTCTCTTATTTCGTAAAAAACTATGCTGCTGCTAAGTACAAATATTAATTTCCTTTAAAATAAGAAAATAAACTTGTTCAACTGTTTTTATTATTATTTTTTATTTAACTTTTAGTCTTGACAAGTTTACTACAAGCTCTGATGGTAGCAGTTTCTTTTATTTAAAGAAAAGCTCACGATATAAAAGTCATGAATCCCACATTTTTGTAACGGCAATATAACCAAGAAGAATATAATACGCACCAGTTTTATTATCCTAACGGTACTTGTTAAATATTTTTCTTTAATTGAAATAAAACATTGTAAAGTATATAAGATCTTTTTTTTTTAAGTGCTGATTTCTTTTTTATTTGTACGTATTATATCCTTTACACTCTCTTCCTAAATACAATATCACTCAAACTATTTATATGACTGAAATTCAATTACTTTTAACTTCCTACTCCTCGTTTTGTTAAAATTTCATTTTTTTAAAAAAAACATATACTTTTTAAAGTACTTAAATTCTTTGATATATTTCTTTTTTTACTGTAACATCCCACGTTATGCTCCAAGGTTAACGGAGATGGTGATAATGAACAAAATTGTGGAATGAAGAAAGTGTGAAGAAACAGGAGAATCCTAAGAAAATCCACGCGTACGGTATTTGTCCACCAACAGTGCGTTGATTTTGTTTGTTTGTATTAAACCATTATTCATAATCTCATAATTTATATTTGGCTTTCTCTACTCATTTGTACACCTCGAACGTCGAACGTTTGAGTTCCTTGATTCGGTAGAACTTTGAATTGAAGGAAGTTTATATATATATATATACACAACTGACTACCTGTAATGTAATTACATATTTCTTGACTGGCGTTGAGTTTTGTTCTGTCTAACCCGCATAAGCGTGGGACGTAAAACTGAAAAGATTTCATTTCATTTCAATTTGGATTAAAATCAAATTTGAGACCGATTAAAAGTAATTTTCAGCTTCCACAAGTTACTTCTTTGTGAATGATAGGAGTGAAGAAATTACCGTAATCTCGACCTGAAAAATTATATGAATTTTAAATATAATACGAAACTAATACTGTAAACTGTTACTACTAATGTTATGAATGGCTTAGAATGTAAGTAGAACATGAGTTTGGCAAGAGACATAGTTTTGTTACTATTGCAGTAAGTTCTTCGAATGATGGAAACAACTACATGATAATGGCTATCACTATATTACTCATCTTTTTTTTTTTTCGGTAAAGCAGTCGGGAGATAATATACAGTAGTAGGGTAACATCAATCAAATTGAATTGATTTGACGCTGGATAAGGTCCAATGGCAAAAATTTGTCTTTGCAGCGATGATCCTTCCCGGGAAAGTTGCTTCAACAGAAAAGTTGTAGATCCATAAGTATTTGGTGCTGAAGACGTGTGTGTGTGTGTGTGTGTGTTGTCCATTTACATTTCAGTAGTTGAAAACTGTGACAACTTTACGCTAAATATTTCATGTCAAGGCTGAGTTAATACTATTTCCAACTCCCTTTCGCTTTTAAGAGAATCTTTATAAAAAGAAAGGAATACACACAAAATAAATAAATACATAATAAAAAACATGCAAAAAATAAAATCCTTGAACGCATTCCGTTTTAAGCTTTTTTGGGTCTAAATTGAGAACAAAAAAGTCTGAATAAACAAATAAGAAATACTTCTTGACGTTTCGCTAATTTGAATGCCCAGATTGTTTTAATGTTAAACAATAATAACAAGCAGAAGCATTCATGCTGTGAGTAAGTTCTCCATCTTTTGTTTGTTTCGCAAAACAGCACAACAAAACACCATTTAATCAAAGATTTCCTAGCGAACACAATTTGCAAATTCTATTTCTACGTTTCTTTTTCTTTTTCTTTCTTTTTTTTTTTTTAAGAAAACGTTTTGGTTTCTGGTTTGGTAAGAAGTTAATTGCTTTGTCATTTTTTACTTGCATTTTTCTTTTTTTCTTTGGTTTAATTTTTCACTCTACCGGTGTTGATGGTTATCTTCAGACTGAAAAAAAATCTATTTGTTTGCCACTGAAGGAACAAGGGGCGTGATTCAAAACTGTTCTCATCATCGCTGAAGTGCGGCGTTGCTTTTAATCAGCCAGATAGAGAGAGAGGGAGAAAAACAAAAGAGAGAGAGAGAGAGGAGATTTAAGAAAAGTTTCTACTTTAGGACTTTTAGGAGCTATATCTTCCGATACTTAAAATCCAACTGTTAAATATAAATGAAGTGGCTTTGAGAACTAACAAAAAAAATATTTAAAAAAGTAAAAACGGCATTACATAAACTTTCTCTTCCTCTGAAAGGTTCGACAACTTCAAGGCCGATGCCGTAACTGCTGTTAAGGAGAATGCACGTTATAATACCAGTGGCAATCCTCTATGTATGCTCTCCTTCGTTCAAGCGTGTCTTCACGAGGCTAAAAAATCAAGGATCTTTTCGTTTCAAAAAGTTTTATCATTACATGTATTTTCTTCCTGTGTGGCCTCCCCCTATTTTATGTTTATACCTTTGTTTCAATTCTCATTTGTTTTTGTTTTTTTATTATTATTATTTTTCGGCATGGCCATTGGCAGCTAGCAAACAGTGTTTCATCAGGGTCACGCTATCTCTCTCTTTTTTTTATTATAGTTTTCCTGTACATTAGTTTTGGGACATGATCATCTTTTTTCACCCTCAACTAAGTCAAATACAATAAAATATGTATAAACATGTTTCTAATCCCTTGAGAAAGTAGGTTCGTGTCCCACATTTGCCTCTACCCTAAGGCATTACTCCTGCGATACATATTCAGATATAGGAATTTATAAACTATTTCTACAACCAGCGTATACAGAATTCTTGTGATGAGTCGTGGGAGAACGCAACATATTTGTCCAAATTTAGAGATCAATACATAATTCAATAATAGGAAACAAATTATATCCAATTCATAAATGAATAAGGAAGTCATTAATAGTAGAATCCTATCTATTTATTAACAGGGTTTCGTGTTTTCAAGAAACAAAATAATTGTCAGAGGCAATACTGAGGAATCTGAGGCATTAGATAGAAAAATATCAAATATCGAAAAATGTGAAAGTATCGATATGCATTAATCAGTAAGATTGTTGATACCGATACATCAATCGGTATTTTCAAATATCGAAATATTCATACCAAAAATGTTACTGACCGATATATCGATATCAAGAAATTACTGACCGATATATATCGATACTTCCACATTTCACCGAAACTTCGTTTTTTTTAACGATACTTCGATTTCCATTTGGATGAACTCGACACTTATCGATATCGATATGGATTTTCGTCATTCAAATCCGGATATCGCCGCACACAAATCTTGCATTAGGCAAGAGCTCAATTAGTGGTTTAAATCCTGAAATGGTGTTTTGTAATGGAAAGAAACGCTAATTACCAATAGATTATAGCACTTTTATCTTTCCGCATGTAATATTTACAATAATTCCATCAAATTCAATATATGGATATTCAAACTTCGATCAAAAGGAAACTGAATCAAAAGCCAGGCAACATGTCACAAATATGTTTCTCCATAAATATGTTTAGTTTCTACAATCATTGTTCTCATAATCACTGTCTCCTTTAGCCTAGCCGGCATAACCGTGGGACGTACAACTCAAAGGTTTTACAATCATTGTTACTTGTGCTATATCTTAAAATTATGCTTTCAATAAAAATTATAATCACATTAACAATGAATAGAACAAAACAGTTAAGTGTTCAACCGAATATAATAAAACAGTTAACTGTTCAACCGAATCACCAACGATTATCTTCTCATTCATGAACATTTGGACAAAATTCTTGTTCTACCAGATTACACATATCCGCTTATTGCTAATCTATTTGCAATCTATGAACAGTGAAACGCTTCTAAGTACTATAATTCTAAAACACTAATCGTCAAATCTATCTATCGACTTCATCCATACATTCATCTTCCTTGACTCCACAATTACAGAACCTTCTGTGGAAGAACAAGGTTCCTTTATTTGCACCCTCCCTGCTCAACCTCAGAACAAATAATAACATTGTAACACCATCTAATTCTTTTTTTTCGTATTCTAACAAATATATTCACATGGATAACCAGATTAATTTACCATTGCATCTGAATCTTTAACGATAAACTGCAACCTAATAACCATATTATATTTTCATCATATCCACAAATATGATGCATCACTGACCACAGAGAAGGTATTACCTTCTACGGCAAGAATTTCCAACTCTAAATTTAAAAAAATACTGGCACTTGTTCATAATCCTTAAAACAAGAAAATATTTGTAAAGAATAATTGAATTTTAAAGCTAGAAATATATAGCCGAGCCTGATAAAAATACCGATCATCAAGTAAAATAGCGGTTAGTTGGCAACTCTTATCTGATAGGAATGAAATTTACTTTTAAAAAATAAAATACAATGATGAAGTAAGGATGGGAAATTTATAGAAATATATTTTTGGGTTTAAATTCATCAAGAGTAATACAAGTAACACCTCAAGAAAAACAGTAAATATCCATAAGTATACCTCACAATTCGAATAGACTTGAATTTTTAAATTTGGATTTAAGAATAAAACTAAAATTAAAATGTTAGTGGTAACATGTATATTCCACATATTCCACAGTTTAAAAAAAATACCGAAGCAACAAATAGGGCTTATATAATAATAATACTTTCGTAACAGTTTCGGTAAGGTAACATCGCCTTCATCAGACACGATATCTGTTGACAATGTTACATTGCTGAAACTATTACACGGTGCTTTGGTCAGTTCTATCTTATTATTACTGATACTTGTAATATCATGTCAAGAAATGTTTCACCTTCAAGTGACGTAACAATGTATCGTCAATCTCTTCAAGGAAACCAAAAGCGACAAAGGAACACGGAAGAATCGCGACATTGTTTTACGGTTGTAATTTTACTTTCAAGATCTCTGACAAATACTGTTACGAGATAAATCGTGAAGAGTTTATGTCATATCCTGCGGAAATGAAACAAGAGTTACAAAAAATACTAACTACATTGCTCCATGTGCTCTGTAGATATTATTATTATTATTATTCTCATTATTATTATTATTATTATTATTATTATTATTATTATTATTATTATTATTATTATTATTATTATTATTATTATTATTATTATTATTTGCATTTTTCTCTACTCTTCATTTAAGCTTTCGATCTAATAAAATATGGGCCATTGAAGTATATTTACTGATTCTCAGAGTATTTTCCTTTATTCTAGGGTTGCAGAAAATTCGTTACTACAATTATGCATGTGTCCTGTGCTACATTTTTCTGTATCTCCTTTATTTTATTCTTTCCCTTAAGTTCCAATGGCTTCAACTGCCTTCTCAACGTTTTGAGAGCACTTCTGTATCTGATAATACTATTATTGCTTTTTTCACATTTTTGGTTTTCTGTTGTTCTCTTATGTTTTGAGCTACTTTTTTTTTGTTATTTTTCCTCTACTATGTGCTTTCTGCAAGTTTGCTGTGTTTGTTCTTGCTTATTACTGTGATATTCGTCCTATTATTATTATTATTATTATTATTATTATTATTATTATTATTATTATTATTATTATTATTATTATTATTATTATTATTATTATTATTATTATTATTATTCTCATTATTATTATTATTATTATTATTATTATTATTATTATTATTATTATTATTATTATTATTATTATTATTATTATTATTGTTGTTGTTGTTATTAAAGCGACAATTCCAAGTTATGTTTTAAAACGAGTGCGTTTGCTTGGTAGTGTAGAGATTATAAATAAATTTAAAGAGATAACATAAAGCGAACTCTTTACAGGAAAATGAATATAATAACAATCTTGATTGGATCGAATTAACACAGAATAGAAGCAATTATACTAAGCGGCGGCGTGGGTCAATTAGATTGCGATGCTTTATTGCCAAACTTCCAACGGAAATTTTGCTTTCAGTGTGTGTATACAGTGCATCATGTTGATAAGGGTCTCGTCTTCTAAGAACATCAGCGGAATTGGATTTCCATACTGCAGTATTGGCAACGTCGCTGTAAGCGAATTGTTTCACTTGAAAAGGAGCACTCAAGATCAAACATCAATTCGGCTGCCGCACACAGTAACGTATTTCCTTTCTACGACAAAGGATACTCAGTTTTCTTTTAACGGCATGTAATTGGATAGGTTCGCCATGTATTCTATAAAAAGGCAAAGGAGTAAAATTTGTATTTCTTTTATTATTTAAAACAAAATTTATAAGTTTTTGAATCTGTAAAATTTGATTAATTTTCTATTCGAATATTCAATTAATATATTACTCGATATGTTTATTACTGCAAACGTAAATAATTATTGGTGTAATTTAATCCAAAAGACGAATAAGTATTCCAATATTTATCTCAACGAATATTTTTGAATATCGAATAAATATTTTCTACTAATAAAAAATGAATATTATTATAACGTTCCAATAATTTTGTTCCAATTATTCGTAAAATCTAATACTATTTCTTCCGTGATTAGAATATTCGATTAATTAACTCACCAATTTTCGAAAAACCCGATTAAATTTCAGTCATTGTTAGAAAAATCGAATAATTTCCTTCCATTATTCAAATATAGTTGTGATTTTATTACCATTATTCATAAGCGTTGAATAATTATTTTCTCATTATTCGAAAAAATTGAATAATGTTCCTTTCGTTATTAAAATATTCGAATAATTTTCTATCGTTCCAAAAGTTCTAATAATATACTTCACATTATTAGTATATTTTAAATAATTATCTTTCAATTAATCGAAAAATGTAATAATATTACAGCCTTTATTAGAATATTTGAAAATACCTTTTTCGTATTATTCTAAAAACACACTTTTCCCCATTATTTCAAAGTTGGTTGCTTGCATAGCGTCTCATTTCAACACCGAGGCTGTATGAGACGGACTTTTAGTTTAAGATAGAATTAGACTGAAACCACCATAATGCTTTTAATAAATTTTAAGCCTCTCCCACCTGGAATCGAACCCGAAACCCCATGCATTAAGGTACGAGCGCTAGCCACTAGATTACAGAGCATTATTCGATATATTCGAAGAATGTTCTTCCCGTTATTCGAACTTTTCAATGAATTTAATAGTATTACTTTAGACCAGAAGTTATGGCCTTAACCCGCCGTAGCACGCGCCGCGGAATCACACTCCGTGGATAGAGAAATTTTAGTTTTCTTAGAACTGTTAAAGGAGTTTGTACTGTAAAATATACGTAGGCGATTGTCAAAAACATTGCAAAGAAAATATTAAACAATTTAATATCGCTTCAAAAACAAAATAAACATTAAAATAAGATAAATAAATATTGCGGAGGAGACTCAGCGCGCGTGCCTTGATGTTACTATTGACCACACGTGCTATGGAAGGTTAATGTTTGTTTTGGTTATATATAGGCCTAGGACTTTACTTGGGAAAATGCCATTCACGAAACTATCAAATTAGCGTATTATTCTAATAGAACCACCATTAGGGTCAAAAGCATTTAGACTAAGGACGTGGATGAATAATGAAAGTGAGTGATTAAGAAATATTTGCTGAAATTACAATTTGAGAGGAAACTAGAGAACCCCAAGAAAGACGAGAGTCACGATATTGTTCACTGCAAATTCACATTGCTGGGATCGAACCAGGGGTTCCTTGTACCAGAGATGAACATACTAGAACTGAACCACTTATCTTCTAACCCATCGTTTAAAACAGTGCAATATTGAATGTTAGATTAGTATTATTAGTTGTTATAGAGTGTGACGCTTTGGTTACAACTGTTATTAGAAGACAAACTCAATATGCAGTACAAATCTTAAAAAAAAAAAAATGACGAAAAAAGATCAATTTGCATTCTAATAAACTTCTTCTGTTTTTGTACTAAGTGTGTTATTCGTGTTAGTGCAGAAACTGTATTTATAATTTACATGTTTAAGAATATTAGTTTATTGTTTTCGGTCATGGCCGTTTAAGACGTCTGTTACTTAACGATACATCTGAAACACACACACACATATGGAGAAAATAGCATGTTTAATTTTTTTCTTCTATTTACTGTAGTAATTAGTAGCTCCGTTTCGAAGTCACGAGATACTGTAAACACGTTTATTCTTTTATCTGTGAGAGTCGTTTACCTCGAATATTTCAACTCTCTATTTTGCACTTTTTTAAAAATTATCTTCAAATATTTGATATTGTTTTGTTTATTTTTTTCTTGCTTGAACTGTTTTGTTCAAATTCTAAAGGATGATGACAAACCCTTTGGACAAAAAATGATGAAAAGAAACTTTGACATCGCCATAGAAAAATAGGATTACTTTTGGTAAAAGAATTTAGCTTTCCACGCTCTTCTGAAACGCCTTGAAGATCACGAAACATAATAGGCAGCCAAACCCTGTTTCGTTGGTTGATGTGTGGTCAGCACATTAGCTCCGATTGTTATTTACAGTTAATGTATGGATAGCTTTTCCGTTGTTAATGTATGGATAGCGTATCAGCTTCCATTGTTATTTACAGTTTTTCTTCGTCAATGTATGGTTATATTCCATAGTTCATTGGTGTATGGTCAACATGCTAGTTGTAATTTGATACTGTTTAGATCTGGTCCTTTCAATCAAATGAAGGAATAGTACTTTTAATACAAAGGCCCAAGCCGATTTTCTTCTGAAAATTCCTTCCATTTTTAGTTTTTTCATTGTAACGTGGCCTTTCTACTGCATGCTGAATATCGACAACTCCGTGTCCGTGGGTTTTCTCCCACCTTCTCATTCCGCCAATTCTTCAATTATCATTCATTTGTCTTAATCATTTTCTGTTTGCCTTAGCCTGAAGGACATAAAGTGAAACGTTAAACTAAAATATTTCATTTCATTTTTGTATATCAACTATCGCAAATAAATAAATGATATCAAGTTTAGAAAATATACACCGATGGATCTCCATTTGAAATATAATTTATGAATTAATGAATAAAATGAGGCAGTAACAAAAATAGTATTACCTGGGCACATATAAAATTATAAAAATTACAGCACTCTATTAGTGTAACTACAGTACTACTGAATGTTTCTGGATGTGTATTAGTGGGGGTAGCATTTGTGGAAGATGTAGAATCGCTGATTTCCCCTTAGTAAACAGAATAATGCATTAATAATGGTAATGCATTGATATAAAACACAATATAATGATTTACGTATACAGCATTAAAAATTTCCCCTACGTAGAAAGTCACCCTACACCACTAATTGTGTGTGTATTTAAATACTGCATAATAAAAAGTGATGTGTCATGTATCCGCCTGCCAATCTTTCTTGCATCTAATATTGGAGAAGATTTAAAATGTAATTAAGATAAAATGTAGAGAAATATATAGTAAGTAGCCGAGATATGCTACACGCACTATCTAAACCCATAGGACACGACTGGGATCGAATTCGTTTCAGACCTAAACTGTGTTCTAAATTAGAACTTCTAATCAAGTTTAAATCGCTGCAACCTCCAATGGGGATGCACGTTCTCTAATACAGGAGAAAACATTGGAAGGGTAACCTGGCTGAATAAACCAATAAAATAAACGGTATCACCTTTACAAAGGGAAGAAAATGTAACGAAAGTGAACATATTTATTGTGTCTTATTAAAATATTTCTGTTAAAATGGCCTAAAATAACGTATATACAAATCTATACTGGTGTTATTACATATCACTCATAAACACTTGTTTAGTTTCTTTTGGAGACTGGAGCTGTCTGGAAGAAGCTGAAAGCAGGTGATATTTCCAGACATCCTTTCAGTCAGTCTCAGCGAGGAGCAGCTTGACAAATCCTTTTGTGTGTGACCTTGGGAAAGTGACGGTGATTCAAGAGCTCTTTCGAAGCAGGCAATGAACGACCGACCACCTTGGAGGAAAAGAACCTAACAGCCACAGTGTGTTGTTGTTGATTTCTTGTTTCTTCAAAAGATGTGGACGCAGACATATCCAAGCAAGGTTGTATTGGGTGGTTCTCCGTTTTATTTCATTTGTTCAAACGAAATCGTATATAACTTCGTTAGCTCCAATAAATGGAATATAATAAAAACAGTAATGGAAGATAAATATATTATTCGTTATTTATACAATAGTTTAACCTTCTGTCATGTCATTTGTCATTTTTGTTTTAACTTGGTTAAATGTTCTGCAGAAGCCAATTTCCTTTTATAATATCAATAAAACAATTTTCTGCAAGTATTAAGGAAACAATGTAGAAAATATATAATCTAAAGTGTAATGGAATGAAAGATATTGAAACTTTTACACGTTTCTTGGTTATATAAAAACACAATTGACGAATAGCATAACTGTATTTCCTTGAGTGAGTTTTTGTAGTATGATATTAGTTGGTGATCTACCAACATTTGCCGACCTGCCAGGTAATTTTCATCTATATGTAACTCTACTTAACTGTATTTGTACTGATAATAATAAATGTGTAATAGGTTATGTAAATCATATATTTAATATTAGGCCGCCATTTTAACAGTTGTTAGCAACTATGCCCCTACAAATGCTAAAAACAAAATTCTACTTAAAATTAAAAAAAAACAATATTTATTCTTCTTTCGCATCTGCAAATCTGACTTATATAAACTTGTCACATAAAATGATACGTTCAACGTTTGTCTTTGTAGACATAAGAATCGTATTGCTGTTATTAATTAAAAAATAATAATTTCTCATAATTGAAAATACACTGAAGAATTCTTATGAAACAATTTCTAAAATGCAAGGAAATTATTTAGCTAAATACGGAAATAAAATTGTAGTAATTAGGTCAACCTTTATTCACAGTAAATTACATATGGGCATTTTAAAAGAAAAAGAAAGTTTGTAATGAACTTCTAGTGACAAGTGATGCGGATTAATTTACATTTTTGTTAGTAGTTATCGCTATAATCGATTTCCAATAGTTATGTAATTCTCAAATATTGAATAAAATAAATTTCACATTTCCATACAAGGTTGTGCTTAGGTTATGAAATATTAAATTGTTATTTTTATTAGTGTAATGTTAATATACATAACAAATAAAAAAAATACGGTAATAGCCTTGTATACTTTCTACACATATTATAACATAATGTAAATATTTGTGGGTATTAGTTTTGTAAACACCAGCAAAGAACAATTGTAAATAAAATAAAATGTGCATTTAACTGTATTTGTTCTGTTAACATTTATATGCTGTGAATATATATCCAGTAATATGTATTATTACGGAACAAAACTGGTTCGAAGATTTTTTGTCATTACTACAAATTTGAGGACATTGAATTAAAGAGCAAAATTACATTTTCATAAGGGACTAAAATAAAATTAGCCACAAATCATATTTGTTCCCTTTTCCACGCTTTCAAAATTCAAGATGGTAAAAGCAATTTGAACTGCAATATTAAAACTTCCAAAATGTCATATCTAGCTTTATCTTAATTTTGAAGAAACTCTTAACCAAAATAATGTTTCAGCTTACTGTACTGCCTAAGATTTACTAATCACAGTAAGTAGATGAAACAAATTATGTCACTGATTATTTCAATTGCTTTGCAGATTTTCTTCCATAGTTTGAGTTCAATACTTCCTTTCGGACTTTCCTAATTAAATTTTAGGTGTCTAACATAGGGAATATAAACATATAGGCTACAAGACTATGAATATAATCAGCCTATTTTTAATAATAATTGAAGTTTCTGAGTGAATACTTTTGAAAATATTTATCCCAATTAATGAAATCGAATATTTAGAATACGATAATATTAGAATAATATAAATTCACAGAATTTAGAAAAAATATTCCTATATATATATGCATCTCAATGGGTAACAAACTTGATGATTAGTATCATTACACCCATGTATAAGCTAGTTAAATAAGTATAGGGTCTATGGTTATTTGTCGTGAAGGATTTTTTTAATGAATAAATATTATTAATATACGAAATTTGCAACAAAATACGATATTATTTTAAAAAATAATACTATAGGAAAAATTAAAAATGAGATTTCTACATATGAAGGGTAAGGGGAAAAAACAAGGAATGTCACAAAACTGCATTTTCGAGATAATGGCGTTTTAATATTGAAAACCGCGTACAAAGAATAGGATTATGAAATCTTTTGCCACTTTTTACATGAACATTTCTACATGTACGCATGTATGGCATAGATAGTCAAATAGTGCCAAGAGTCACCAACAGATAGGACAAAGGACCCGAAAAAGCACATACATGGACATTCCTTGTTTTTTCCCCGTACCCTTCAATAACAAACACTAAACTAAAGAAGGTAAATCAAAAATATAATAAATGTACACTTACAAATCTGTTTTACGTTTGTGCTATGAAATATATTCAGTAAAGGGAGCCGAAATATAATTTAAGCTAACGAAAGAGAACTTAATCTTACCTAACCGAACGAAACCTAATTTATTCTAATCTAACATAGCTTTTAAAAATTTCGGCGTCACCAATTAATAACGTGATCACCCACTCTCATTAGACAATGAATGGTGATATTTCCAACTAAGGCTACGAAATAACACATGACTATACATAAATAGCACAACTTATTATATATTAGCGCTTTTACCTGGCCTACTCAAAAACATTACACATCTTTCTTTTTTCATGCGGAAACTGTCTTCATTTATACATATCGATCTGCTCATAGATCAGACACAAATCCAATTCAAGGCTCTGGGTCTAAAGTCTTTCCTTCCCCTCCCCATCCCTTGAGTTTCAAATTTACTTACAAATGATAAACTTATAATGTTTGATAATACTTTATAATATTATTAGCAGATTATCTTTATTATTATTAGTAGATAATTAGCAGATTATCTTTACAATAATGTATATTAAATAGTAGTAACATATTTCTTTTTCTAAGTGTATTTGAAACAAGAAAGAGGACTGTCTGAACCCTCCAAATACCAAATGTATCTTGGTTTCAAATGGAGTAAATAAATACAATACAATACAATACAATATTCCTGATCGTACATACAAAAATGTCACATGAACGGTGTAATCCCTTTGTTGTTGTGTTAGATGATAAAGTCTTTCGTGATAGTTAAAAGTAGTAAAAATCTATGGCAACTTTTCCAAAAAGCACAAATTTCGGTTCAATTAGCTTGAGTTCTTTTTTATTTATTTTTTTTACTATTTCGTTTGTTTTGGGGTTGAAGGAGGGCTAAAAACCTCCGATGCTTTTTTGTGCTAAGAAGTTGCTTTCTTCTTAGGCTTTCAAATAAGATAAACCTTCCAAAAATAATGTCCGTGCTTCGTTACTGAGTTTCACCTCTTAGCTAAAAGATACTAACCTTCATACACAATGTCTACAAATCTATTTTATAAATAATATAGAGAATAATGTATACAGTCTCAAAAAACAATTAAACGACGCATGTACATCAGGTTTGATAAATAACTTTGTTAACACAAGATCACTGTCCGACGTTTTAAAAATAAGTTACTAGCTTGTTCCCTTGTTTGTCTCTCTGAGTAAAAAGGAAGGAAAGAGACGGTCGGTCGGTGATATGTCAAAAAGAGATGACACATGTTCACCAGGTGCTGCATCCAATGAACAATAAAGAAAGAAAGAAAGAAAGATGATCAGACAGGATGCTCCATCAGCTGTTAGTTATGTACCTTGAAGCAAGACTTTTTGAAACCTTGCAGGTGGTTTGGTTTGGCTCGTTTGATAAAAAGGGGCAAGCAGTCAGTAAGCAAGACAAAAACACATTGGATTGGTTTTAGTGGTTTTGCTTCGTTATGTTGCTTCTGTTTGGTACTTTCTTCCTCTTCTTCTTTGCCCCTTTTGGCCTTCTACTACCTCCTCATCTCTCCTGACAGCTGCAAGAAGAGAAGACCAGGCAGTGAGGCGAAGACGTGTGCTACGCAAAGAACCAGCTGCTGGTTCCTTCAGCTGGTTTTCTCTCTCCTCATTCCCTACGCCAATAACTTGCTTGCGTTTTACTTCACCTTCATCCAATAAAACAGTTGAAATGCAATCACTAAGCACGTTCCTCTTAGTATACCTACCTTCCTTTCTTTACCTTCGATTATTCTCTTTCCGTTCTTTGTGTTCAAATGGCTTTTTGTCATATTTACATAACCATACATATAGGTTTCTCTACAAATGGTGTCACTTTTAGGAAAGTAAAAACTTCTGAAATCTTGTGACAATGAAATTTACCTATCGTACTGAGCAGGGTCCATTGACAATAAAGAGTTTTTATTCTTTTATACTAACTAGGTTTATTCATTCTACTCTCTGGGTGGGATATTATTGGCTCCTGAAACTAAATTGGAGTGACAAAGAGCTGCTTGGTAAAGTACACATTGAAGCATAACTTTTTAAATTGATCGAACTCAATAGGCAGTCGTAGGGGGTTTAGTACGGGGCACCTACTTAATTTAATCAATGACCTAAGTTTATCTTCTGTATATGTTGATAGACGACATCTTCTGTTAATCTTTGGATGTCGTAAGAACGGTTTTAGAAATGTGTGGTATTTTATTTATTATCGGCTCTCCACGTCCCAATAAAACATAGATCGAAGGAAATTTAAGTGAATATCTTTCAAGTCTAGCATGAATATGAAAACCGAACTAGTTCAAGTGAGAAAGTTGGTGCATCTCTTCGTTATTACAAAGTGACGAAACCATATATGGTGTGGAACTATTTCTTCCTACTTCAGCAATTATTGTATGGTAGTTCTTTTGTATTTTATGCGATCTTCTATAAGTGCACCCGCTGGACGCTAATCATCTGGAGAACAATGGTTTCAGTATGAGATAATCTATATGAGGAGAAACCTAGTTTCAGGCATGAGTGATCTTGCAACAAAAACACCTCCCAGACGTTGTATATATATATATATATATATATATATAAATTTTAAATTTTATTAGTTTTTTTCGTGCTTCTCGGAGTATTCAATTTGTCAAATTATTTCCCGTTCAGTATTGCAGAACGTACAGGACACAAGAGTGGATATTACATAATAGCAATGAAAAGAAAACTGGAGTTTGCTTGAAATACGAATATGGAGAAGAAAAAGGAAAATTGGAATTGAAAGCCAATGAGGAAGTGTTAATGAAAGTCAAAGAGAAAAAAAGCAATAGTGGAGATTATTGAAAAAAAAGAAACATGTAACTATATCACGTGCACACCACGTGAAGAAGTTTGGCTTCTATTGTGTGAGGAGAAACCGAAAGTAGCAGTAGATTCCTGACTTTGTGAAGAGATTAAAGATTGAATATAATCCTGGGACGATTAATTGATTGCAGAAAACCACTTTTCGCTATTACCGTTTTTACTCTAGCGATCAACGTTAAAACGGGAAATTGTCGATTTCTACCACAGGTAGATGGATCGCCCTCCATCAACAAACTAGATTCATAACTTGTGACTCTCTATGGCCTGGCTTAAATTGATGGTGATCCATTTAGTGGTTCTTGAAATATTTTAGCTCTCAATCGGACGGACACACGGACAGATAGGGTAAATATATAATGGTGCTTTGATAATCCAAACTCCTTAATGATGATAATTTTCCATTTTGAACCTTCACTTCTCACATATACAGGAGATAATCCCACTTTTACACATCACATTGAGGTTATGTGGAACACAGATTGTTTTAGGAATAGTATATATATTGCGTATGGTAAAATAAAATCATCATTCCCCTCCCCCAGGGACGATCAAACGATCGCTCCGCCCCCAGAATAGGATATTTTTTTAAAATTTTAAACATAAAACCTATCCTAAAAAATTTCACGTTTGTATTATAACTGTAAAATAAAACCTAAAATAGGTAGGCCTTACTTTTTTGTTTTATGTTGCAGAAGTCAAATTAAGCAATAAATAGCAAGAAATTAAATACCTTGGCATTCTTGCTTTAAAAAAAAAAAAGTCCACCTTCGAAATCACAGGTGTATTTTACATGCAAATACAATTGAAAATAGCAAGGAAAAGAAGGAAGTAATAAAAACTAGCGTATGAATAGAAATTTAAAAGGTATTGATTTAAAAGGAATTCGCATTCTTTTCTTTATTGTACTATTACTTATTATATTATTATTATTATTATTTGTAATCCATCATTATCAATTTCTCAATAAGTTAATTCTACAGAAGAGCTCCTTCTCCTTTTCTAAATTTGTTTTACCGCCTTTTTTCTGCAATACACTCTTACCTTGATTTGACTTCGTACAACCGTCCCCCAAACATTCAGCTTTGATCCACCCCTGCCCTCCCCCCAAATCTAATTGTCTTTTTTTCTCTCGATCCTTAAGGGAGTGGCACATACTTGAGTATTGTATTTTTCTTCTGAAATTTTAAAGATACTACTTAGTTTGGAGCTAAGACGGTAGAATCGATACTGAAAAGGAATAGTAAGGTATAGTTCGCTTCTTCGAGCGGAGTGCAATACGTATATAAAGAATGCCGCCTTCTACTCGTATGTGTGGTGACTCGTGCTATAAATAAGTCATCATCCGAGGGATCTTGCGGAAAACACACCCGATAACCAAATGACCCACTTGAATCCTCATTTCAAACAATTGATAGTCGTTTGTCAACTTCACGTGAACTCTTAGTTGCCACAGTTTCAAATGCTGTCCTTTAAGTTAGTGTTAAATTCCCTGTTTCCAAGATCAGTTTCCTTGTTCTTACATTGCCTGACATGTTTCATATTAGCCATAGTACTGGGAAGAAAAAAAACAGACATAGTGGGTGTTGCAACCCCGCAAATGGGATCAAAAAAAGGGAGGGAGGGATACTTTTGTAAAATTCAGCATGGGAACTTCAAAGACATTTGCCGAACTGCACTCCTATTGACTGAAACACACTATACAAATTAACCACCGAACTGTCATACCGAACAACTTCAGTAAACATGTTCACATACGTACAATAGTTGAAAAAGCATTTATTTATCGTTGTGTGTTTAACACTCATGCGCAAGTTATCCATAATACTAACAATAAAAAATACAATATCAGTGAACTAGCCAGTTCAGTAACTTTTCCTAAATAGATAATTTCTTTTGATGTAGGACATTTTCCAAATAAAACCTGAGTAACATTATTAAACGTTTTGTTACATGCATGTATATACAGACATGGTAAAACCGCTTTCGATTTCACATGTACTAAACAAACTGGAAGTGATTCCACTATAGATTAAAACAGCTTAACTAGAAGATCTTGAAAAGAAAACCGGTAAGAAAAAGATTGTTTCAAGAATGAGAAGAAGAAGAAAACACTATCTTTTTTCATTGAATTTTGAAACGTTGACATTATCCACAAGCTTAAACAACAACTTTTTATGAAGAGAAACTGCCGTGTCGCTCATCTTTTTAGATTTTTTTTTTTTTAAAGTTGGTGTGTTTATCTCCTATTTGTTGCTCTATCACGATTTCCATTAGTAATACAAACGCTTCAATATCTTTTATGTATTAGGAGGAATGAAATTGTTGGACATGATTGCGACTAGGTCAATGTCCAGGGAGTGCTTTTGAAGTAGGCGAGCGAAGAAAACCTCAGCAGGGCCTCCGCGTGGTGGAAGATCAACTGTGGCCCTCCTCCGCGCGGCTTCAACACAAGAAGAAGGAGGCTCAAGGACAAACCTTGAGCCAAGTAGACACTTGCACTCTTCTTCAGATCGGCGTCTGTGTGACCGTTAGAATTTATTGTTAATGCTGACAAAGTTGAACGGACGGATGGATTATATTAAAAAAGGTAAAAAGACATCTCGGAAGATTACGGACCGCCAAAATATAAAAGAGGAAATATATTTATTGTGCTTCCATTGTGGCTACTCTTGTCATTTTCTTTGGCTGTGACCAGTTTTGGCAAGTCTACACAGTATAACTTTTTTTTTCTTTTTAATTTGTATTCTTCTCTAAGTGGAACTACAATAGATTTATTTTTCTTTTTCCCCTTCTAAAGCAACCGTTTCGCTTCATCACTTGAACTGAGAAATCACTCCGATATTATTTAGCATTTGTTTGTTAACTTTCTTAACAGTAAATACTGTTCAAAATGACACATGGTTGAAATGCGAGTTTACAATTTCGAGAGGGGGCTCTTACCTCCATTGGTCATCCCCTGGGTACGACTTTGATACCATATAGCCTTTATGGTATCATTATACCGTATGTAAAGAACTTGTTCCTGTATTTGTAGTTACGATCAGAGGTTATAATATAGTACATAAATCCAAATAGAGCGAAACTTAATTTGACTACCGCCTTTTACAGAGAAAACTATATCCAATATGCAGAAGTGGCCAACTTAACATATGTGACACACAAGTCACTTATCCATTGCTATGCAACCAAAACCATATGATCAAATTACAAAGGTAGCAATATTTGAATCCCATTTATTGCTTGACTTTTCAGATTAATATTTTTAAATTACTACATTGAAGAAGAAGAAATGAGTTTCAGTTTAGCATCCCTTTCAACAGCAAGGCTATATGAGACGTGCACCTACAGCTTAACATGGAATCCGAACCACATGAGACCCCGCCGGGAATCGAACCTAGGTCTCACAGTCCAAAAGCGCGTATGCTAACGAGAGAGTTCTTTGAAAAAAAAAAACAGGGAAACCAAGTACAACTAGTTCTTTATGAATATTATTGTTATGGTTAAATTTATATTGTATTCAACATATATTGCAATCATAATATGCATGATACTAGTCCTCACTACCAACTTATGTATCAACTTGTGCTTCTTGCGTATCATTTTCTTAGAAAAATATATTAGCTACTATTTTATAAATATTCTTTGATTTCTCCATTAGCTTTCCAATGTCCAATACGATATAAGTCTCTAATTAAAAAATATATATTTTCTCTGCTTGAAATATCTTCATGTGTTTGTTTAAGTTCGGCGTTCCTTTTTTTAGCACCGAGGCTATATGAGACAAACGCATTCAATGCTCTCCCACCGGGAATCAAGCCCTCAAGCATGTGCACCAAAGGAGCTCGCGCTAACCACTGTATCAGCCTGGAGGGTAAGTGTGATCCCGGGTTCAATTCTGCTGGAGATAAATAAATACGTACATAACTATAAAATTAGAACGTCTTCAAAAAATTGCTGACCACTCACTACAAACATTAAAATATCACAAAACTGAGGACCACATTCCTCGATAAGATTTTTTTTTTTAAATATAATTTTATAAAACAATTTTGATTTATGAAAACATCCTTGGTTCGATCCCAGCTCACGCTAAGTGAACTTTGTGGTGGGCAAATACTTTGCGCGTATATTTTCTCCGGATCTCCCTTCTCCTTCCAGTTTCTTTATTCCACCATTTCATTCATACTCATCATCCCGGTATCTTTTAGCCTAACCGGAATAACCGTGAGATTTCGCCAAACAAAAATTTCATTTTTCTTATTTCTGAAAAAATCAATAGGGCCAAGTAGAACCTTTATTTTTTCACTAGAACGTAAAGAATAAAAATGAATTAACTTACATGAACGGCGTATAATACGTTCAAAATGATAAGAATCACACAGAGGTGTTTTCCCCAATCTTCATGATCCACCCCCCCTCCCCTCGCAAGTTCTCGTTGCACGTGTCTTCACAAAACCTAAGACTCCCAGATTTTCGAACTAGAAAACAGTGAAATTCATATAAAAATGTCCAGTATAGTCATAATTATGCACTTGCTTTTAGCTGAAATATATCACCAGAATTAGTTCAATAATAGCTCAACCTCACCAAAAATGAGTGACGAATATATATATCGCACGAATGACATTAACTTACGTTTTGGAGAATAGTCAGGACATTTTGAATTTTGAACAATTTGAGAGGGCGCAGAAGATGCAAATCTGGGAATGCCCGGCTAAACTTGGACGTCTGGAAGCTCTAACAAAAGTATTGCTAAACTTTCTCAAATATTCAGATCTCGAACATGTCTCCTGGTGCTATCTTCATTAAAAATGTTCTACAAACGCACACACTCTTAAAAATTTTTGTTACCACCTTGTTTAAATGTCTCACTTTTCTCCTCCCATCCTAAAATGTCAATGATGTATTTTCCGTCATGACTCCCAGTTGTGTACACCCCTGGGTAACATGTTATTAAATTGTAATAATGGTGTTGGGGCAGAGCCGGCGCGAGGGGGGGTCGAGCCGTGCCACCGCCCAGAGCGGGAAGTCTAATGGGCGGCAAAATTTGAAAAAGAAAAGTATATTATCAAAATATGATGCTTCGTAATAGGCCCACATGGAAATATAAAATTAACCTGAGAATGTAATTGAACTTACTTCACTCACATTCAAGAAAATACTCTCTCAGGAAATTCAGAGCATTCCTCCACGTTTTCAATTATCAAACTACTAGCCACAGGTATTGTACCTCGTTCAATATTTCCCTTGCAGTGGTGTAGATAGGGTTTTGAGCTAGAGTGCATAAGATTATCACGGTGTCTTTTTATATTTTTTTCTATTCAATAATGTTCTAACGCTCCGCTCTAAGTATGCAAAAGGTACACTCCCACTTGAGATAGGCCGTTCTAGCCTGTAGCATCTAGAGACATTTAGGTTCTAATAGCGAGTTTTTGACCAATTTACAAATTGTTCATTCCGAATATAATAAATCGTACAGCGTATTATTTCTTGAGAAATGTTTCATTTTTTGTATAGCTAAAAAAAGTTTATGACTTTTTTTTCTGTGTCAGTTCAACGTTAGGCCATACTAAAGGAACATATTAGTAGTCTCACTTTAAAATCATTATCCACCACAAGGTGGGAGAGCCGAATTGATGCTCTGACTCAGTTATCAAATATAGGAAGTTTATGATGCCTTACTTCAAATAAGTAATGACAATAGAACCGATAGAATGGTCGTCCACGATGCTCTGTGTATAGCAAATCAGCTGAGTTACTTTTCTTTCCTTTACTCACTCGTTGTCTGATATGACTTTAAAGCATTGATTCTCATGTGTTGGATGCAGTAGGATTTCTTGAAAATATGTCTGGGTACTTTGAGAGGAGCGGAAATTATGCAAAGTTTAAATCTTACTTAGTTGATGCGGTGGACTTGGCTTCAGCATTAGATACGGGTGATCCACTGATACGTAATACAGTGCAAGCTCGAAGTCGAAAGAAGAGACAGTTTCAGTGCGAGGCAGATGATGAAGCTACTGAAAATATCCACAAACAAGATACAAGATCGATTTTTATTACAAAGTTCTAGAAGTGATTGTGTTAGCTTTTAAGAGAAAGATTTGAGCAACTTAAACATCACAGCGAGTATTTCAATTTTCTTTGCGATATAAGTAATCGTAAAGATATAGCCTACCACCTGAACTTTTTGTCTGAAAAGTGTACTAAACTTACCACCATTTTAACACACGAAGAACTGAAAGATATTAACCCCAGTGATTTGAAAGACAAACTGAAAGTGTTATCCACTATAATTAAGCCTGTGAAAGTTCACAAAATAATAATAATAATAATAATAATAATAATAATAATAATAATAATAATAATAATAATAATAATAATAATAATAATAATAATAATAATAATAATAATAATAATAATAATTAAGGAACATGACTTTGCTCCCAATGTTAGTATTGCACGTAGAATTTTGTTAATCTTGCCTGTAACAGTGGCAAGTGGAGAAAGAAGTTTTTGGAAACTTAAGTTTATTAGAAACTATCTACACTCTTCTATGTCTGAAACACGCTTGAGTGGTCTAGCGACGATATCAATAGAACACAAATTGGCTAAAACATTGGATTACGCGATGTGATAAAGGAATTTGCTCATATCAAAGCAAGAAAAGTTTCTTTCGATTAAGTATGTTAAATTTATGTATGTCTATTGTGTTTTAGTACATTATAAGGCTTAGTCTAATCACTTACATTTACCATAATATCTGATTTACTGTATTATCTTCTTGCTCCATACTCTATTGAAAACGCCTTTTGATATAAAATAAGCCTAAAAATTAAAATTCTTAGTCATGACTAAAGTATATTTTTAAAATTTTATTTTCTGTATGCGCTGCTGTATATTACAGATATACAGCGAAATCGAGCATACTGAATATTGTGTCAGTATAGAGTCGTTTAAATATTACGTGAGCATTCCAGAAAAGTAGTTCTTTTTTGTTTTGTTTACTTTTCCATTTTATACATGTTTTTAAATGACACTTGAACGTTATCTGTCAAAATAAGGTTTGCAGATTAAAGGGGCGGCATGTGAAAGCACCGCCCAAGGCGGCAAAATTGCTAGCGCCGGCCCTGTGTTGGGGACACATATTATTTATTTATATATATATATATATATATATATATATATATATATATATATATAGACCCTATATATATAAAAGGCAGGGTTTGAAAGGCAGTTGCGGATGTATTTATCAGAGTAACAATGACCTTTACGCGACAGTCATGAACGCCAGGCCGTGTGCAGTGCAGATACAACAACGCAGAAACAAGAAGTAGACTATCCCCCACATCACAAGCGATCATACAGGAAACAAGGCCTTTGATAATCCATAAAGGGGAAACGGGTTACTTCCTGCATGTGCTTTTAAAGCATCATCGAGACCTAACTGTTCTCAAGTCCTGTTACCAGACACAACACTATTTGCACTCTAGTTGACGCGAAATTGACGAGCTCAATATGTTTATGTCAATCCGTATTTAGAAAAGGATAAACTCGCTTGCAATCAACTTTGAAATTAGAGCATACATACTAGCATTTTAACGAACTAGAAATGCATATCCATCACACACAAACATAGTATGTGGGGGTGTACTAAACCTAGACAGGCAGTTAAGAGTTCTCATCTTTGTTATAATATTATTATTATTATAATCTTTATGATCATTATTAAAAGTTATGGTGTTTCTATATTAATCTCACAATTAAGACCGTCTTAAACGGAGTGGGATTTATAGTTTTACGTCCCACGATTATACCCTATAGGCTAAAAGAGACGGATTATTAATGAAAGTAAAATGATAATGAAAGAATTGGTGGAATACGAATGTGGGAGAAGACAGGAAAGCCTTGTGGAGTCCCACGAACAGATACATGGCCTCTCATGGGTCGAACAAGGGTTGTCTCAATAAAGCCCCCTGTAGAGCGGGTTTCATTCGGCGGCAAAGCCGGTGCCACCAATCCCGCTTGTTTTTGATAAACATACAATCTTATTCTCTCAAATACTTAACAAAAAGCGTATTCTGTGACATATTGTTTTATCAGACGTGTCCTAGAAGATACAGTAAAAGGCAAAATAGAAGGAAAAAGATTAAATGAAATGAAATCTTTGAGTTTTACGTCCCGCGGTTATGCCGGTTAGGCTAAAGGAGACGGTGATGATGAGTAATGAGGGAAATGAAGAAAGTGGGAGGAAACGGGAGAACCCACGCACACGGTGTTTGTCCACCACAAAGTTCACTTGGTGGGGGCTGGGATCGAACCCGGGACCCCAAGCAACGCTCTACCACTGAGCCACCGTGGCCCCCGGAAGAAGATTAAATTGACAGACATACATAACAGAGTATCTTAAACTGAAAACGAAGAGATTAGTGTGTGCCATTCTAAATTAGTGTCCTGTGAGATATAGCAGAATCTGAACATCAAATATAGGGCAATTCCTCGAGGGATAACAGGCTACACACAGTGCAAGAGACCCGGGTTCGATTCTTAGTAGCAGTACATGTGATTTGCTCTCACGTTAAACTGTAAGTCCATTTAGCCTTGGTGCTCGATAGGAGATGATAAACTCCAATCGAATTCAAACAATGAATATGTGTATATACACATCCTAGTGAAAATTTATCATAACTGCAAAGTTTTCGTTTTATTTTAAAATATTATATTTAAATATTTCAAAGTTAAAAGTCTGTTTTTTTTTTTTTTTTTTTTTTAATAAGCAACTTACATTACTGGAAGAAAACAAATATGGGTATTTTCAGAAGTCAGAAATTGGCAATTAGGAGTGCACAATTCATGAAAAAATATTAATATTAATAATATTGAAATAAAAAGGAAGTAAAACAGATACAAATGGCAAAAATTCTCTGTCTCCAGAGCCTTTCCCTGCTCAACGCCGTCTTTTACATGACACGGTATGCTATAGCTTCAGTTTCTGTGTTCATGGCTTAGATCGTATAATGCTACGATGACTTTTCATCCTTATTATACAAGCAAGACGTATCAGTCTGTCAGTCATGCTCTTAATAGGCCACAGTCAGGTTAATAGTTGTTACTATGTCGCTGGCGTGAAGACAATTTGCAGAAGAGCTCAAGGCTTTGGGAGGGGGGGACAACTATATTGCTTGGTTTGGAGTCCATTTGAGCACCGAGACTACATGAGACGTGAAACTGTAGCTCAGTGTGGGGCGGGAACTGAACCAAATAAAATTAAGTAAAAGCATTGAATTTAACGCCTCACGATTATGCCCTCTAGGCTAAGGGAGATGAATGATTTAAGAGTCTTCATCCCGGCGAAATTAAAGTACCGCTAATTTTACAGTAATTATGTGATAGCTTCAAATATATAAAAGATAATTGAAATATGGAACAAGAGCGCCCTAGACAATATTATTTTGCGTGAGGTACCGTTATCACAAGTCACCTAGCGGCTTTCCGTTTTCAACTGTTTAGAAACGCGAAAATAAATGCCGATTTTCAAAATGGCTCGAAATCGAAAGCAGATAAGTGAGTCGTGCAAAATAATATTGTCTAGGGCGCTCTTGTTCCACATTTCGATTATCTTTTATCTATTCGAAGATATCACATAATTACTGTAAAATTAGCGGTATTTTAATTTCGCCGGGATAAAGACTCTTAGGGCAAGTGAATGATTATGGAAGAATTGGTGGAATGAGAATGCAGGAGGTAATGGGAGTACTCCGATAAAACCCACGGAGACGATGTTGCCCATCTCAAACTTACTTGGCCGGGAATCGAACCAGGGACGCCACGTACCAGAGATAAGCGCTCTACCAATGAGCCACTGTGCCCCCCCTGGGATCCGAACCAAATGTGCTCCCATCACAATCGAATCCCATAAACTAAAGTTCATTCAACGAACCTTCTGATCCTGATGTAAACATTGCAGAATTGTATTACTCCACCAGTCACAGGATGATTGGCTATCGGTCAGCGCTTCTTTCGAGAAGCACGTGCTTGTACCCTGTCGATGTTTTACTTATTCCCCGCATGTGACCATTTTGTTAACTGTGATTCGCGCTAAAGTTGGGTCAAAACCACTTTTAATGCATGCGTATTCTCTTTTATTGCATTAATTCAATTTAGTTCTTAGATAAAATGTTGTCTAATTCTAAGGAATTCTGGTAATGAGCCTTATAAGCAAGGACTATTTTCTTCTGCCGCATGGGTAATCTAAGGCTCTCTAACCAATAAAATCAAACAATCACCACGTGTATTTGCTTACATGAGGTACTGAATATTGGTTAGAGCTGAATGAACTTTAGATGGTAAGGACACAGTAGATATGCATGGATGATAAAAGTAGTCTCTGGTTCGATCCCGACCATGTGAGTTTGTGATCAACAGCAGCGTGTCTGATTATTTTGTGTTCCTTACTTCTTCCATAATCTTTTTTTACTCACATTACTCATCCATATCCTTTAGTGTCAAAAGACATAACTCTGTGACGTAAGACTACATATTTAATTCCACTGTTCATTATTTTAGCATTAATACAAACAACCGTAACACATCGTCGGAAGTAGAACTAATAACATAATTAGAAGTAACATTAAAAATGTCCGGAAGATGAAATCTTAGTTTTAGTTCACGTGAATTAGTGCCTTTGATTTTTTTCACTGAGTCTAATGCATATGTAACTCATGAAATGACAGTGTGGGTGGCAAAAGAAACTAATATTCATAAAAGCATCTACCAAAAAAGAAAAAGAAAAAGGAAAAGAGGAATCCCCAACGTAGAACCTCCCAAGACGGTTGTTGTGTACCTGTGCTGGCCTTTCTTTTTTCCCGTTGAGCTTTGGAGCTGAAGTCAAAGCGGTTGGTGAACCTCGACCGGGCAAGCGATAGGGAGAGTATAAAGCATTACCTGAGGGCACAGAGGGAGGGGTCATGTGAGAACCTGGTTACCTCCTGCTCCTTTCTTGATCACAACAACAAAGTACTTTCTACTTTCTCTGTTCCGACAAACAGTGGTGCCACCTTCGGACTCTTACACACATATTATAGGTCGCTACAAGAACCTTATGAATATGTATATTTACTGTATTCATTTTATCCTAGGGGGTTTCAATCGTTTCCTGCGCGAGGTACACTCATATAATTGCAAAGTTGGGAAGCACGGTGGCTCAGTGACAGAGCTATCACCTCTGGTGTGAGGGATTGCTGGTTCGATTCCTAGTCATATGAATTTGTGGAGGTCCATGGGTTTCCTTGGGATTATCCCGTTTCCTTCCTCATTCTCACTTCACCATTTTTTATAATAGGCTAATTCACTTTTCATGAATCATCCATTTTCTTTTGCCTAGAGGGTATTAACGTAGGATGTAAAACTACATATTTCATTTTCATAATTGCGAAGTTAAAACAAGATGATGACACTGTTTTCAACCGGGTTGTTTGCTCATTTTTTTTTTTTCGGGAGGTCCAGTATAGTATCGTTCTTCTTAAGCTAGAATTCTTCCAATTGGTTTGACGTAGCTTCCCACCCTTCCCAACGTGTTGTATTGTTTGCTTATTTAGTAGGTATAGTTTAATAGTGGTCTTCTCCCGAACATATTGACTTCTGCCATCCTCTCCATAGCGTGATTCCTCCAGTTCTCATAATGTGTCCAACTCTCCTATCTTTTCTTTTTCGAAATAATCTTTGGTATACTCCTGTTTTCTCCTACCAATTTCATCTTATTCACCCCATCTAATTTTCAACAACCTTCCATTTTCTGTTCTTTCGCTTCTCCTAGAGTCCATATCTCACATCGATACAATACCACACGCAATACACATTCCATCAACCTTTGAAATATCAACATCAAAAAGTATTACTAATCAATATATGGCACGTTCAGTGCACACGGGAATCAAGTCCATTTTTTTGGGGGGGGGGTCACTTTGGACATATTTAATAATTTTTAAGTCCTCTATCTGAGGTTCCTTTCACAGCTTAAGAAATGTATGTCCAGATATTGTAAATAAGTCTTATAATGTAAAGAAATATTGTTAACTTTTCCATGTGCCTCTTTCTCACAACTTGGGTAATTGGAGTTGATTCCCTTGTGCTCTGAATACCCCGTAGGGATATTTCGTTATTGCTTGTATATTTCGTTATTGCTATATTTCGATATACGATTGAATATTTCGATATTCAGATATTATTTGGTACTAACACGAGAACACAAATGATAGATTGCTACAAGAATTTAAGTAAACTCAACTGAAATAGGATGGCAACGTTTTTAAAATCCCTAGAGAACAAAGAATTGTTTTTGTTCTACGTGTCACGAACAAAGGTTGTCGTTGTTGTATGATCTTCTTTGTGGTGTAGGAGATATTAACACCTATCGCGCACGTGCTTACATCTGTATTGCCGAACTGGAGATAAATCACACACACTTACGTTTGAGCATCAAAATCGAAAGCAAGTCACGAATCATCGCCTTATATAATTATATGGTTCTAGAAAGTAGCTTTTGGTCACTCGCGGAAGTGAAGTTCCTCTCTAAAACGCTATCTAACAATTTCGCAATACATATATATTTTGTCTTCTTCTTTTTCTTAATCTTTCTAGTGTGTCAATAGCAGCGCTTGCTTAATTATTATACTTTAGAAAGTTGTGAGGTAGCTCATACTTTTAATCAGCGACTTCTGTGTATGCATATGTATAATCATCTTTCTCTTGCATACATATAAAGTACGTACAGACACACTGGCGCAAATCCCGGGGGGTTGAGGGGGCTGTCCCCCAATAATCCGGTTTGAAATATAATTGGGGGGGGGGAAGAAATGTGATGATTTGTGTCCGATTGCCACAAAGGAAAGGGAGATGAAATTGATGTCCCTTCGAAATAAGCCTCAAATCTTCCCAATTCCCAATGTTGAAGACAACTGTGCTCCACAGCATTGTTTTCCAACTTCATAAATATTTTGAACAACGCTTTAAAAAAAAATATATGGGAACGGTCTTACCTGTCCCCCAATGTTGAAGACAGATTTGCGCCGCTGTACAGACAAATTATATACATAAAAGTTATGATTTTTTTAAAAAAAAAAAAAAAGTTTTATAAACAAATAAAGTGCACACTTGCATACTCGTAAGTTCCCTACAGCTTCAGGTGCGAGTCCTCAACATTAGTCTCTGTTGACCTATTGGCTATTGTTAATGTTGTTCATGGAACAAAGGTAAGAAAAGACGAGAAATAGTTTTCTCGGTCCGTCTCGGAAATTCTTTTTGTTGAATTTTCATTTCGAAATTCTCCTCTCGTCTCGTTTTGTAAATTTGTGTCTGTTTTTTTCTTAATTTCACCTAGACATCGCGAGGACCACGAAGGGAGGGATATAACAACAATTAAACCACATTTATTATTGAAGTACCTTGCACAGTGACGACACTACAAAAAGTCAAGGGATGGGCTCCCCCGGTAACATTTTCCGCCCCGCGACTGCCCCCCTAGTCATGATATGTTATAATGCAGGCCAAGTCATATAAAACTATTATTTTAGGTATACAAAAAAATAGCTGCCCCACCAAAATGTCTCTGCCTCTCCCCCCATGCTTGCACACACAAGAAATTAAAATCTTTGAAATCTGTAAGTTTTATGACCAACGATTATGCCTGTTAGGCTAAGGGAGACGACGATTAAAGCAAGTGAATGATGATGGAAGAATGGGTGTTAATGAGAAAGTGGGAGTACCCCGAGAAAACCCACGAGTACGATGTTATCCACTCGGCTGGGGATCGAACAAGAGACCACATGCACCAGAGGTAAGCGCTCTACCACTGATCCACAGCGCCCTCCCTCCACAAGAAATTTAAGCTGGCGTCGTCAGTGATATTGCATATCTTTAAGTAGCTTTTATACTGTGAATAACATAACATTAAACAGTTGCGTTGCAATTCCGGCAAAAAAAAAAAAAAAAAAGTCATCTTTCGTTCATTTATGCAAGTCTTCACCGTGTTTTACACAAACACTTCATATACTTAATGTGTAACAAGTTAAATGTTTAGTCACAATTTAACATCTAACAGGTTTGTCCCATGTACTATATTTCCCTCCAGTACTTGTTCCAATAATCCAAATAGTAATTGGTGTTCTTTCTTTTCTTCTTAAATTTATTCAAATCAGGCGCACACCCATAAATTTTTGTTGGGAGGGGGTTCAAGCTCTCGGGGGTTCCAATAGTACAAGCCACTACGCCTATGTAATATTGAACAGGTATTATTCTGCAGCTGAAAAAAAAACTATAAGTAATTGTAAAGTACTTCTATCTACATTTTAAGAAAAAAATGATAGAACTACGTCGATTGTTTTTGTAATAAGAAGAGAAAGAGTACAGATAAAGTGTAAGATCAAATCTTCATGCTACATCAATCATTATTAACCCCTGTTTTATTAACCCCTTCAGTGTGGGTGGCAGGTTAACTCGTGTCTTCAAAACGCACCTGCTGTGCGGATGGCGTATATATACGCTTTCATTTTGCTTAGGCTATTTTGTATTGCGTATGGCGAATATACTTGCCCATACTATGAGTACTGTTATCCCGACAATATTTAGCGAGTTTGCGCTCAGCTGGTTTCAATTGTTGCTTAATTAAAAGAAGAGGAAAAAAGAAAGAAATTAAAATAGAGTTCGTGCTTCGTCAAATACAGTTTTCATTCTATGTTTTGTTTGAGAGCAGGCAGCACAGTAATGGCGTCAAAACGATATTTCAACGATGCTGACATCGAGGAAGAGTTATTAAATAGTGATTCTGATGTAAGAGATTTTGAAACAGATTTAGAGTCAACAGGTTTGGAGTCGGAAGAAAGTAATGATGGCGCTTTTAGTGATAATGACAAAAAACTTACACTTTTTACAGCGGTTCGCATCTGAAAATTACGCACTGAAGGAGTTAAGGAAGTGTAAAAATGTATGGTGAGTTAGCCTGGGGACCCGATGGTCCTCCCCTTATGTGGGTGCGTCTCTGGTCCAAATTCTAATTTTGTTGAATAAATTGGGGAGCAAATTTCATGTATTCTTATAAGTATTCATTTCCCAAAGCATTTTGATGTTGTTTCCGAACATTTTGTATATGAATCACGACTCCCTGTTGTTATTTTACTTAATTAGAATAAACTCAAATTGAACCGCTAAGTTTGTTGCATTAGTTCTGAACTTTTCTGTTTTCTACATTTGGAAATATTTGGAACTCCTAATAAAAAATTCATACATTTTCAAAACATCGTGCCACTATATATCACAATCCTAATTTACTGTTGGCAATCACCTTGTTATACTAAATGTTCAATGAACGACTGCTTCAACATTACTGATCATTCAATGGTTCTTACAAAATCCCTACTGACGAAGAGACTGTGTAACTTTACGGGGAGAAAAATCTTTAGAAATATTAAAATGTGCTTGCGAAATTATTCACATATCTTTCAGATTAACTGTTTTGAACAAAAGAAAATCCTCATAATACACATGTGGGGGAAAATGAAAACGCTGAACGTGTTGTTGAAAACCCGAGGTCATCTTACCTGGACCTCTGAATGCATTGTGTCAGTCACAAACAATGTCTTGGCATCTTGAGTGGTTCTCACGGATCTATACAAGTACTTTTCACTAAAAGGAAGGAGAATTTTTCGACCAGCCACCACAAAGGTAACTAACAAATGAGAATAAGGTACGGCTGGAGAGGTGTATAAAAAGAAGAGAGAGACGAAAAGGAAAAAAAAAAATCTGTGGTAGAACCACACACAAACAACAGCTGTAACGTGGCACTTTCTGCTTTTTCGCTGTGAAAGAGATGTAACATGAAACTTTAGATACATTTGGTTGTCATATAATGTGCAGCTGGAAGACACGAAAGCATGTAAAAAGAAGTAGAAAATAATAAGCCTACATAACAGACAGAGAACTTATTTTTTCTGTCTGAAATTTGATATAACATTAACATTTAGGTAGTATAAACTACTGTAAAAGAAAACAAAGGTCATCTTTTCAGGTGTAAATTCCCACAAAGCAGACAAAACTAATACATGAAAGAAGAAGAAAAAAGCATATTTACGGCTTATTTCTTCAAAACAGCAACTGAAATCTGATAATTTTTTGGTGGTATCGTACTTACAGTACATAATTATTTTTAACTTTAAAAAAAGTTAAAATAATGTGCAAATTTAATACCTTATCTACGTTTTGTATATGGCTCTTTAACCCCCCCCCCCCAAAAAAAAAATATAACAGTGACATTTGAAAGCTAAAGTCCTACTCGACTTTTAATCTGACGAGTACAAGATGTATCAGTAGTGGGTTTGAGCCCCGATTGTTAAATGGATGATGATTATTATTATCATTTTCCATAATCTTTATTTATTTGGTCGCTTTAGTCAAGAACGCAGACAAAGTGAGATGTACAGTATAATTTGAATAACCTCAACAAACATGTTAATAAACTTTGATTCAATACTGATAAAACTATCCTAGCCTATATGTAGAGTTGTGTATAAAAAAAGAACATAACAAGATTTTAACATGATGCATTGTTACATGGTACCTGGTGGAATCTACAGCTTGCACAAAACAAATACAAAAATGGTGCCTTTAGTCTGGTGCTCCCTTGTCACATGAACAGAGAAAAATTCAGAGTATCAAAATTCAGTACAATTCTTTCAGTAAAGGGACATGAAGACTCATTGGTAGAGCGATCACCTCTGGCCCGTCATGAGTATGGGAGTTTATAGTGATCAACACTGTGTCTGTGGGTTTTCTTGGGGTTCTCCCATTTCCTCCTTCATTCTTATAACACTGATCATTCACTTCCTCCTTTCTTCCTTCATGATCATTCACTTTTATTAATGAACCATCTCCTTTATTCTAAAGGACATAGTCGGACACAAAACTAGAAATTTCACTAACACTTCTTTCACTATTGCCGGGGCGGTCACCGGTGAAGTGGTCGTGTAATCCAACTCTCAAGCAGGCAAAATACTGTGAAGACAAGCGATCTATGGTTTGTGCATCTACTAATGTTTCAGATTCTAGCCCTGGCCGTGGTTCGGAGTTCACATACAGTAGTTAGTAGGTCCTATTCTTCACAACATCAGTGCTGCTAGTCATAATTCGGAACCTATATTGTTAGTAGATCCTCGGAACCTATATTGTTAGTAGATCCTATCTTTCATAACGTCAGTGTTACTGGTCATGATTTTGAGCCTATATTGTTAGTAGGTTTTATCTTTCATAACGTCATCTTTATCTGGTCATGCCTTAGAGTCTACATTGTTAGTAGGTCCTATTCTTCATAATTTAGTGCGGGTAATGATGATTCGGAGCCTACATATTATTAACATGTCCTATTCTTCATAATGTCAGTGCTACTGGTGATGATTCGGAGCCTACCTTGTTAGTAGGTCCTATCCTTTATAGCATCAGTGCTGCTACTCATGATTCGGAGACTACATTGTTAATAGGTCCTATCCTTCATAACGTCAGTGCTGCTGGTCATCATTCGAAGCCTACATTGTTAGAAGATACTATCCTTCATAACGTCAGTGCTGCTGGTCATCATTCGAAGCCTACATTGTTAGAAGATCCTATCCTTCATAACGTCAGTGCTGCTGGTCATCATTCGAAGCCTACATTGTTAGAAGATCCTATCCTTCATAACGTCAGTGCTGCTGGTCATCATTCGAAGCCTACATTGTTAGAAGATCCTATCCTTCATAACGTCAGTGCTGCTGGTCATCATTCGAAGCCTACATTGTTAAAAGATCCTATCCTTCATAACGTCAGTGCTGCTGGTCATCATTCGAAGCCTACATTGTTAGAAGATCCTATCCTTCATAACGTCAGTGCTGCTGGTGGGAGCCTGTTAGTACCGGGTCCTATACTTCATAACGTCAGTGCCGCAAAGTTCAAGAACTAGAAACTTTTTTCAGCATTCTTTATTATTACTTCTCGGACACCCTATATTGAAAATGAGTTTCAAATTGTTGTTTTATTGTTCCAGTTGCTAATTATTTTCGCACATGGCTAAAATATAAACACAAAAACAGGAAGTGAGAGTTTTTTATGTATTATAGAGGGGAAAATGCAGCTAGTACTCAATATATTCTCTCAACATTTTTTGTTTTGTTTGTTTCTTTTTTTTATTTTGTTAGTTTTTCACGTGAACATGGAAGTTCAGGGGTGACTGTGAGACAGCGACGTTTTAATTCACTTCGGAAAAATATAAACAACTCCTCCTTCTTCCGGTTTCATATACTGTATGTACATGCTCTGTCTTTCTCTCATCGTCTTATAATTGGCTCTCGCATAATGTCTCACTTTGTGTTTTAGCAGCATTAGCTGCGAAAGAAAAGGTATACACGCAAATTTGTTAGTTTTCCATTCTCAAATGAAACAATGAATAAATGAAATAGGAGGGGAGTCGATAAACACTTTCCTTTTATTTTCAGATTTTTTTTTTTTAATATATGAAAATTATTTTCTTAAGTATCATAGTGTTAATTTTTAATTACGTTAACTTCTTGGCAATTATTCAATTTTCATTTTATTTATTTATTATCTATTTACATGTAGTACGTACGTCACTGTTAGGAGAGTATGTATATCATTGTTGGGAGGAGCAGTGCTTTGATTCAGCCGGTTCGCGCCAGTTTGTCCGAACCAGTTGTTAAAATGTCTCTCCACCTCCAAGTCCAGTACATACGAAATAATAATAATAATAATAATAATAATAATAATAATAATAATAATAATAATAATAATAATAATAATAATAATAATTCTGTAGTATTTTCGAAACTCAATATACAAAATATCAGTATGTGTGCTATAAGATCTAACCCTTTTCACTATTACTAGTATCATTGGAATAAATAAAATATATATACCAAATGAAATGAAATCTTTTAGTTTAACGTCCCACGGATGTCGGAGGAAACGGGAATACCCCGAGAAAACCCACGGACGTGTGGAGCCCAGAGGTAAGCGCTCTACCACTGGGCTACCGTGCCCCTAAATAATAATATAGTAATAATACTAATACTAAGCCAACTAAGTATACCGACAATATTATAGAACCGGTTGTTAGAGTGATTTGAATGACGTCACTAGTTAATTGTGTGTTTTTTTTTAAACATGCATAACACATAAATAAATAATATATTTAAGCAGAATATAAACTATTAGTAACTAGTGGCAACAAACGACTTACCTTAAAATACATACACAAAGATAGTTTTTCTCGATTTTCTCGGAAACTACTCACGAGAATTTATTCTCAATTATTTCATTTTATTCACTTCGATGTGATCTATTGATAGATATATTCTATGTCTCATCTTTGAGCAATATTATAACTAAACAAAGTTTAAGGTTTTCGCACTAAACATAATTTTGGCCTACTACACGTCAACGTTTTGCTACCATTATTATGGAAAGTTTAATGAAGGTATACTATGCATTAGTACCAGTTTAATCTCAATAGGTAGCGTGATTATCGTTCAGCATCATTTCCTATGTTTACAAAAAAAAAAAAAAATGTTTTTCTTTTAAGTTTCTCAAAAACTATGCATGATGATTTACACTCACCCAATGGGTTCAGCTTAATGATATGTATTGAATATAAAATATTTGGATATTTTCCCCCGTTAAATGCTATAATTTTAAGTTCTAGGTACAGTTGTAAAGCTATATTTTACACAGGGAGCCATTAACAAAGAAGAATAGAAAAGAATTTTGGAAGGGTATCAGCCAAATTGTATACACTGAAGAAACAAAGTCTCAGTAGAAGTGAATATCCACGGGGATCGAGCCCAGACCTCGAGAAAGTAAGAAAGAAGTAAGAGTGCAAAGTAAGAACGCTAACGGCCGCCAATTAAGTTTATTAACAATGACTACAAACTCTAATATAGAGAAACATAAGGCTTGTATGGATCGAAATAATTTATGAGCAGATTTCTGAATGGAAGAGAATCAAGTAAATTTCGTCATTTTCGATAACAACGTACGGTGTGTGCAATATTTCAAAAGTTGTAATATCGGAAGTATGGCTGGTACTTAAAGAGAGTATAAACTTGTATATATTTCACATTTTATTTTCATGGAATACGATTATTTGCTTTCCGTATCTTTGATTTCGGAAATTTAGACCAAAACTGCAATTCTAGCTGCCGTTATAAGGTTTATAGGTCAACACAAAACAACATAACTATTGTAAATTCCATATGTAGCATCTTTCTCTCGAACTCGTAGGGGGGAAAAATGGCGGCGCCGGAAGCACTGGACGAAGCACGTACGTCATGCTTGACCCATTCATTAGGTAAAGGACAAAACACATGTTATAAGCGAGCCATTTCAAACAACAAACGTTGAATTTCGTTAAAACTGTATGGTGTTTCGATTTTTTTACGATAGCAAAACAGTACGGCCGTTCTTTTCCCTTTGACCCTCATGCACACACCTACATATGAACTTTCCGCCAAGGTTCCTCAGCACTCCAACTTCTACTAATTGCTAAGAACCTTTTTTTACACAGGAAGCTGAAAAATTTTATACACTGGTGTGTGTCAGTTCAGTGTGTTGCAGAACATTTTGGTGTTTTCGTTTTGATACACGTTATATAACAAATCAATGAAAGGAACGGAACTGAAATAAGTCATACTAAGTATTTCTATAGTATAAAACAGTATGAAAGTGGAGGATACGTATATGTATTTACAAATGTAATGTGCATTAATATATTTCCATATATATTTGCTCAGTACTTAATTACTTAATGTAACTCATAAGTTGTGTCATTAATTTAAATTTCCTTTGTTGATAGACGTGGACTGGAGCGTAAGTTCTTTATCAGGACCAATGTTATAAGAAACTGAGCCTCTGTAAAGTAGAATCCGACCTTCTATTCGCATTTGTAACTGAAGAAGCTATTTCAACCGAAAAAAAAGTTTGGTAATGTATGGTCAGCACATCAAGTCCCCATCGCGTTATTTGACTTATTTCTGGCTTGTTAAACAGTATTTTACAGCAACTTTAGTCAAGCAGTTCTAATTGCCTCGATAAATTCGGTCAATACCTAAGATTCTGTAGATACAATTCTTAGCAATCAGTCCAAGGACTACATGTGTACAACACGGTGATTGTTTCAGATACGTTGAAAATGTGTTTTGTTTGCAGATTATTAAGCAATCTAAGTTCGATATATTTGTAAATGAAGATAAAACATTGAATTACCATTTCCTGAACGTGATTAATTAACTAACGAATGTAGCGTAGTTAATATTATTTATGTCACATTCACTTCTATCAAAATCTATTTCCTTAATACCATTATTTTTTTTCCTTGTTTCACATATCGTAATAATGGAAAAAGTAAATATAAATCTTCCTTAGTATTAATGCATTCATGATATTAAAGGAAACAATATAGGTATTATATTTTACAGATATGCCATAATAAATACGCTAACTTCCTCATTTCTATAATGCTTTATAGATAACACGATTTGATGAGTTAATACTACCAATGATAACTTTGAACAAATTTGCTGAAACTGCAATTTTCCCCGAGAAAATGTCGACGAATATCTAATGGAAATTTAGAAGTAAATATATTACTAGCTTAGAAGTGTTCATCAGTTACTCCTCTGGTTTTCAACATGTTCCGCAAAACGTATTCAATTTATCTAGGTGGTAATGAGGCGTATTGCAAAAAAATACTTAATTCCCCATTCAACCTTTTTCTTAAATGCAAAATTTAGAGAATATTTTATCTCAGTGATTATCTAGTACTTACAAAGTACTACTTTTGAATTTGAATTTAGCTTTCAACAATGAGGCTATATGAAACGTGGACCTACAGCTTAACGTGGGATCCGAGCCGCAAGTGCTTCCGCCGGGAATCGAACCTAGGTCTGCCACATTCAAGACGCTTACGCTTATCATATAACCATACAGAGAATCACAAAGTACTACAATTCTCGACGCATTTTTAGATTACCAAGAAATCCGTAATCAAATATATGATGACTTCATTTACTTTGGTGTCAAAATTGCTCAACAATAAACAGCATGTCGCGAACTATTTTATTAAATATTTTATTCGTTTCGCGTCTGAAGATTCTCCCTGAAAGCAGTTTCTATCCCACTTACTTAAACGTGTAAAACGGGAAATGAGACAACTGGAGTGAATGGATAATACGAATTAACGTTGAATTAAGGATGAATGGATAGATGGAGATTAAAAATATTACATTTATAAGAATTGAAGTGTTTTAATGTGCCTTCGATATAAAGCCCTTTGACCTCTTTACAAAAAAAAAAAAAAAAAAAAAAAGCATTGACAAAAGGTAGTTAGTAATCTGTAACTAGAAATTTATTCAAAGAAATGACAATCTCAAACTATCATTATCCGAACGTGATCAATGCATGAATGTAACCCAGTAATCGCATTTTAATGAGTCACATTTATTTGATCAAATTCCCATTTCTGGAGGTAATTGTCTTTCTTTATTCGCTTATCCATCTTGATAAAAGATAGGAGCTTTGTCATCCAACTTTTGAAACACAGCACGTATATCCAAAATAGATTACTGCGTCGCGTTAAGACCTATGTTCAGCCAAACGGCTTTTACTTAGATAGTACGTGGCAAGCAGTGGCGGCGATTGGACTTTAAAAGTGGGGGGGCAAGACATCTGAATATTTGTATATCAATGTTAGTTTTCCTGGTTGTTTCGAACACTTTGTTTGACGAAAGGCTGTATAACTAATAGGATAGAGCTCCCTCGTGGCTAAGCGGTTAGCGTACTCGCCTTTGGCGTGGGAGACCCGGGTTCGGTTCCCGGCGGGAGCTCATGTGGTTCGGATTCCACGTTAATCAGTAGGTCCACGTCTCATATAGCCTCACTGCTGAAGGGGATGCTAAACTAAAATCAACTCAACTCAACTAATAGGATATTATCTTTTCAGTTAAAATATTGTATATCATATTTCACATTTTATAAAGTAAATTAACAAGAGCAACGCAAGTACGTACTAGCCCTTTGTACACTTAAACAACGAAGGTGTAAGAAGGGGTTCGATTGCTTGCTAATGAACATCTTAAAATTCTATCTGGGAAATTGTGTGATCATATTATTTAATAACAAATTTACAAAACATATAACAATAATCATAGTAATGAATAATGAGGCTTGTTTTGTAGAAGTTACATTGAAACTAGGGAACTGAACAACTTATATTTTTAATTCCACACATGACATTAAATGTATGTTACTACTCTAGAAAATGAAAGACACTAAATACAACAAACATTTACAAGTTAAATACTACGGCATTTAAAGAAATCCGCAATTGCAATATTAATTGCTTTGAATTGCAATTAAAACGCAATTTCTGTAGTTTTCTTAACTCCACGGGAAGACAAATAACCAATACGATATTATATGGCACTGGCAAATATTATATGGCACCATTTTTTTTACGAGCCAGTAATACATACAAAAAACTTTATATTTCCAAATGAAACTATATGTATTAAGCGGTCACTTCAAAAAGTGGGGGGGGGGGCAACTACCTCCTCTTGCCCAACTGAATCGCCGCCCCTGGTGGCAAGTATCACTATTCCCGCCTTTTTTTTTATTGCTACATTACTTTATAGCTAAATGATTGTGAGTTAAAGCATAAAAAGGAGTGTTGATAATGCTTATTACTCTTTCTCTTCAATCGCTGTCAGTGAGTCAATTGCTTTGTAATATTTTATTCATACTTGTGCGAAATACATGAAAGTTATAAGTTCTGCGCAAAAAGGGGTTCTTGGATCGATCCAAGCTATGTAAATTTATGGTGCACAACATCGTGGCCGTGGGCTTTCCCACCGTTTTCCTGCTTTTCCCCACAATTATTCAGTTTCATTAATTATTCCACTCCTTTAGCCAAAATTTCGTTTAATTTTCTTTTAAGCTTACTCAGGGTTTCAGATCTGTTATGATCCCTCCACTTGATACTGATTTAATTAATATATATTACTCTTGTATGAAACAAACTTTTTATATACATTTTTTGTGCTTTTGTGTTTTTCGGCTTATTCTATCTCGCCTCTAAAATATTTCAATGGCGCATCTTGCGTCACGACTCCTCTTGTACCTCTTTCCTTAATTATATAATAATCTTTCTCTAATAGAAGCACTGTGTTCCGAAAGAGAATTACAAGGTTCTAACCTTTCTTTCTTTAAGAATAACTAAAATAAAATTTTAAAAATGCACTAAGTTGATTGTTTCTTATCAAAGTATTTTGTTATTCATGCTCAAGTTACTATTAAAAATTGGTTCTTATTTTCTTTTTTTCTTATTTTACCTCTTCATTGTACTGTAATAAAAAATGCCAAGCACAAAAACACTGACATAATGGATTTTTAACAAAGTAAGATCGATAACAAAATTATATTATACCTTCTAACGCTACAATAATTTTTTTCCCGTATTTATATTCCTAAGTACTGATCAGTAAATTGGATAAATGAAGAGTTCAGCGTGAGACAGTGGCGACTTGTTTTATCACATTTTGTAAAGTTCGAAGAAAACTTCAAAAGAAGTTCCCAGAAAATTCTAAAAGTCATGAATTAGCTTTTTTCTTTCCCTCACAATAGTGCTACCAAAATGTCTTGAGCCGTGGCAAAAAATGCGAACTAAAGCTCACACTCTCGACGCACCCACTCGTTGAGCCAATAAGAGTTTAGCTGTTGCTAAGCGAGAGAGCGGATGACGAAAGGGAGTGGAATTCCTTCAGTCGATATCAGCGCTTGGAACGGAAGACTCGGGTCAAGTCAATGTAGTATATCTATAGTCTCATATATATATTTAGATTTTCTTCAAGGATTAAGATTAAGAAATAGATTTCTGGACTTTCGGCAACTATGTGGCCTCGTTAGCCCATCACTATGAAGGATGACGTTTCTCGGCCATCATACTGCCTGGGGAATTGAGAAGGAAGGAAACGACCTGAGACCATTAGACCCTATGTTAGATACCACCTCGGCATTTCCTTGATGCGAATGTGGAAATCCTGCGAAAACCTCCTTCTGGATGGCTGACCTGAAAAAGCTTTTCACACTTTCTCAACTGAGTGTCCTCACTGGAAACTGAACCAAAAGCGAGAGCATTAGTGACTACGATATGCGGGCCATAGATTTTCTTTAACTAATATGGTGTATTAACATCTCAGTTTTAAATATCTAAATATTAAAATACTAGGTTTATATGTTTGTGGTCAAGAAAAGTTTATATGTTTGTGGCCAATCTGCATATTAGTGCCATGTTTAAATGTTTGTGGCCAATTCTTTTTGACAATAAGATCTCGAAAACTACAAGTGTTAGAAACGTGTCGTTTTCGGTGCCCGATTCCAAATTTTGTGTAGATTTGACAGTTCTCATTCAAATTTTCAAAAAAAGAAACATTTATTTTTCTCTTCCACATTTTCGGCGTCGTTTTGATTCTATTAGTTTAATATTGCCACTAGGGCGTTAAGGTTGATACAATTGTGAAAGGCAACCAGCAGAGGAGCTATGTATAGCGGGTTGATGGACATTTCAGGCGCTTTGCTTTAATCTGAATGACGAAACCTATTGCAAGCTGGCAATTTCGAAGGCTTGTGGACCCACAATGAGGTGTACTCGGATATGGAATTATAAGAGAAAAGTATTTGCATTTGGTATAATCTATTACTTATCCAAGTTTTCCAGAAACTCATCCAACATTCTATATATTAAAATACTACATTTATATGTTTGTCTATAGCAATTCACTCCCTTTGAGAGTCTTCCTGTCCTTTACTTGTGTCCGTAAAGAGACTTGCACAGATATAGTGAGAAGTGGAAAGGAGATTCACGCTCATATTAGAACTGTGCGCTGTGTAAATATCTCACGTTCAGCTAGTATGGTTGGAAAATTGAGTAAAGTGTGAGGAAGTAAGTTAGCACTTTCTTGTTATATTTACATTTATAGTTGAAGATTAGTTTTTCTTTAAATTTTCTGAAATTGCCTTTGCATTATTAAGGAGTTTGGTTAACCAAAACTCCTTTTAGGCATTTACCATTTCCGTCCATGTGTTAGTCTGTCCGAGAGACAAAATATCAAGAACTACTTGATTGATCACAATCAATTGTGGCCAGGATAGTAGTAGAGTCAAAATTTAGGAATCGAGTTCGTTAATAGAGGTAGTATTCAAACTGGAAGTAATTGAAATGCACTACAACTTCCAGTTTTAGTATTCACTATAGAGTATAAAAACGACAGAAGAGAGTGATCATTAAAAAAAAAATCGATTTAATGTTTTAAGAATAGGCACCATCTTCTCTCTTCACCACTTCCATTCAAACCGTAAGTCGGATAATGAACCAATTTCGGTTTCAACATTGAACGTTGTAGGGTAAAAACTGTAATAGATAGCGAGAAGCGGTTTTCTGTAATCAATTAATCGTTTTCAAGAATATATTATAATGTCATTCCAATCTCTCTACTAAAATCGGAAGTGGTATACATCTACTACCACTTCCGGATCCAAGATTAATTGAGGAACTATCACGCCACACAAACCAAACTCCTTCACGTGGTGTACACGTGACACTAGTACTGATTTTTCTTATAACAATGAACCTATTCATACGGTATCTTGTGCAACTGTGGAATGTTCCTTCTACATGAGACACGGCCTACTGCTTAAAAGGGGATCCGAATCACTACTCAGTTGTGTACCCAACGGATACAGCTTACCGGAGATGGAACCCGGGACTACTTATGCAGAAAGCCTGTATGTTACCCTCTTGACTGCAGAAAGACCATTTTAATTTCTCAGAACAGTAGCACAAAGAGATCCATCATTTGGGTTCTATAGTAAGGAACTTCATATTTCATATGCATAATAATAGAAAACCGTTAACAATATATCTATTTGCTCATTTTTGTATCTCGCAGACGAGTTTCATACTAGTTTATATCATACAGTAATTACGTACCACACACTTTTATTTTTTTTTATTCCATAAGCCGTGAAATGGCCTGGCCTCTCTCATTGTAATAATGTAACGTATGTATGCAAATGACAAGAGTGTGGGTTATTAACATTTCCTGTGAGGTATTGGGTGCTGCTAAAACGGTCAGAGAAGTCCTTCAACTGTTGGCTTCCGGAATCGCCTCTTTTAAATGTCAGTAATGACCATGAGAGAGTATAATGATCTATGCGTGCAACTTACATAAGTGTGTCTGTATGTGTGTACTGTACTCAACTACACCTGTTGACTGCTTTTCTTGGTACATTTTCTTTCTAAATTTCTTGGGCGTCATGACATAAATTAAGATACAGATAACGAAGATTTTTTTTTTAAAGAAATGTTCTTGTGTATAGTTTAAAGACAAACAAAACAAACTTTTTTCTTTGAAGGCTTACAGTAGTGACATCATTGAAGGGAAGGTCAGGTAAATCTTCTGGTGCCTGCTAGTAAAATGGCAAGTGATTAACCCTGTATTGATGGCAACATCTGACTTATTGACAATCTGCATGTGTCCCTAATATTCTTCTAATCCGGTCTAACTTCTACTCCTGATAAGAAAAGTTGATTTAGTTTGTAATTCTACTATATTTTAGTTTCTTCTATATTTTCCCTCATGCATATCATACAGACTAATGAGAAATGAAGTCTCCAATGAGAAATTGATCCCCGGACGCATAAATATGTAACTACTAATCGAAATTCTGGGTAGAATTACGTATTTTTAACCAATCATGAAGATTCCAGAACATAAAGCAGAAGACAGAAAGAAATGAAATCTTTGTTTTATGTTTCACGATTATGCAGACTAGGCTAAAGGAGACAGTGATGATGAGAAATAAATTGAATGGTGGAATGAATAAAGTGAGAGGAAACAGGAGAACCCCAAGAAAACCCACGCATAAGTCTTTGTCCAAAACAAAGTTCACTTGGTGCGAGCTGGGATCGAACCAGTGACCCCACGCACGAGCTACCACTGAGCCACTGTAGCTCAACAAAAAGTCTATATAAAAAAAAGGAAAGGAAAAATTACGGAGTTTGTTGAAAGAGTAAATTACACACTTCAAAAACAGAAATGGAACTCACAGAACACACTACAGCTGTGAATGTCATAGTTATCAAAGTTCATTGCAGCTTTTATCGCACCACGCTTTGTTTCTGCATTATGCATTGTATTCGCCTATTGTATCCACAAATGGTTGAAAAATCCATAACTACTCTCACGGTTGTGATAGTGACATATCTTGAATTACAAGTCTGAATATACATTAAAGGCAATACCTGTTAAATGGTTTGTTATATTAGGGTACACACCATAAAATATGTCTGATATTGACTGCTGAAGTTAAATATCTGAAAACACCTCAGCTCAGGTACTGGTCACTCTTATGGGTACTGTGAGAAAATTAATATTTAATCCAAAGTAAGAGTACAAAAGTGAATTATTTTAATTGATCAATATAAAATGAATCACTGATCACCTTTATTTACTCTCATGAATGAGGCTGGTCTTCTCTTAGGTTCATTTCAGAAATACGTTTATTTCATAATGTTAATCAAAATAATGCTTTGCGATTTGTCCAAATGAATTATACAAATGTCAATGAAATTATTCACTGTATTACATCAAATTTACGAATCAGCTAACATAGTACTATATTGTTAATTTATTTAACACAATTCGAATTGCGATGAGTGTAATAATGTATTTTGTGTAATTTCTTGCATATTTTTGTATAGGTAAGGAATATATCTGTGGCTTGGGACTAAAAGGGCCAATGTTATTTTTTGACAAAAATGAGATACTCTTCAATTTTAACGTCTATAAATGGATTTTTTTTTTTTTTGCACAAGAACAAATGTCAACAAGAAATAGTTTGGAACATATACCATTCATATTTACATGTGCGTTTCTTGCAAATATATATATAGTTTCAAATGGAGAATTTTCATTCTGCGATCTTGGTCGTTTATGTACATATTTGAAGTGTCATCGGCGTATGATTAGGAGAAAAGGGAATAATTATCAGATGTTATATGTGTTATTCTGAAAGCATATTGACAAGTTAATATGTAGAATTATATGATATTATGAAATATTATGAGATTATAGAAGGTATTCTTGCAATAGTATAGTATTTGTTTTTGTTTCAAAAGCTCTATCTATCGAAACATATATCTACTCTAAGCAAATAATTATACATCAGGACAACTTTTCCAGAAGTTTAAATATCTTCGTCCTGTCAGTGAAACCAAAAATTCGACCTACGGGAACGACCTCCAGCAGACGATTGCACTGCACCAACAACGACTACTTCTATTACCACTACTAAAATATATTCCTGATGATGCAGCTCATGAAGGTTATGGACAGCAGAGAGCTATTTAGATAGGTGATATGCAATAAATGTAATGAAGTTTATACATGAGTATACGGCGTACACGCATCTAATATTTTTATAGTTCAGCGTATTCCCACCTTACGAAAAAATGAGTGTATATGGGTATACACCCCGGGATATTTTTTAAAACACATATTCACCAAAAGTTGTAATATGATATCAATAGTGATGTGTATTCAGAAGATTAGACCTCTACCTTCATTACTTCTGACTTTCTAAGTCGATGTTCTCTACCTCTTAATACAAGGAGTACAGCTCTCCAATTTCCTCATGACACTATTTCAATATTATTTAATAAAAAGAACATCGGTTTTGAAAGGATTGGTTAGCAATAGCGTCAGGGAGCTTAAACCTCAGCATTCCTATTTAGTAACAAGAGAAAAATACTGCAGTATGGTTTGTATTGAAATAAGCAGCATACAAAATCATCAGGATTTTACTGTATTTACTGATTTAATGTAAAGAAGAAAGGTATGGCTACGATGCAAGAGTTGAGGCTGTCTCGTCTTGAAAAGTTTGTGAAAATGGTCTCTTCTCGAAAAGTGTATCTGCTTCTATTGGAAGAGCTATATCTCGTCACAAAAATTGTGTCTCGCCTTCTGTTATGGACAACCATAATTGAAAGTGTGCTAAGCTTTTGTTAGAGTAAATAATTTTGTAATTTACAGAGCAAACACTTTGAATTTAATATTTTAAGGTAAATAGTAGGAAGCCTTTGAACATTTTGTCTTCAAATCAGTGGCATACGTAAGGGAGATTCGGGCTTTTAGCCCCCCATTTATTATTAAAAAAATAAACATATTAAGATATGTATAAAAGATTATACTGTAAAAATGTATGAACTCGGGAACTTGGATCCACACTTGATGAAATTCTGCATATGTCACTGCTTCAAGTGCGTTTCTATTCCTTTTATTAGATGGAGAGAGATACTTTATTATTATTAATAATAAAAGTAATAATATTGTTTATTTTATTATTATTATTATTATATTGAAATGGAATGATAGACGCTTTATTCCAAGAAAATGTCTTTTAATTAGCCTAGATCTGCTTCTAAGTTAAAGGTCTCATAAAATATATTTGTGACGTTGTTACTTTTCATTAGTCTTTAGTCAAACGATTTACTATTTTTATTTCGTGTATTTTCCATTAAAAATCCTTTCCAAGTACAAAGATATAATATATCAGATTTACATTACAAGCTAAGTTGGAATTGAATTTAATTCGTTCTTGTTGTATAACGTGAAAATCCTACTCACCTTCCTGTTATTTTAATAATAGTACTGTATAACGTAAACTTTATTCATGCTAAAATTGGTTGACCAGTATTTCTTTCTGGCTATGTATATGTGTGTTATGCATGTGTGTGTATTTGCACTTATTTTGTGATATGCGGATAATAACAGTAGTCTCCGTTCCTGGGTGCGTGATGTCTCGTGAACGGAAACTAATTAAAAACTTAACTGTCGACTTAATTGCTATTTTCTTAGCATTCTTCTTTTGATTTTTAGCGTATCCTTTGGAGCAACGTGGTCAAGTGTGGTCAACTAGAAGGCGATGAAATACGTTACGAACAAGAACTTATCATAACTTCACGAATGCATACAGCCAAGGGCGTCATTTAGAGTATCATTGGGAGGGAGAAAGGGGGTATCAATTGCTCGACCTGAGTTTGATTATATATTATTTAATAGTATAATAATATACTAATGAGAAATATAAAGCTCTATTTAGGTCGGTGGAGAATCTTATCCCCCAGAAACAAAACCTGAAATGACGCTCCTGCATATATCTATTGTGGCTTTTGGTAGTGCAGTAGACTTGTGTCAAGTTATCGTGATATTTCCTAAATAACCTACGGTTTTTCTTATGCAAAGTGTTAACATTACATAAGTACACAGATCAGCTATTCCGATATGCTGCATACTAGTGTCAAATTCAATGTTGGTTCATCATGTCTACAAAGGAAATTTGTCAAAAAATAAAAATAAATAAATAAATAAATAAATAAATAAATAAATAAATAAATAAATAAATAATAATAATAATAATAATAATAATAATAATAATAATAATAATAATAATATTCGGAGTGCTGCTATGATCAACAATGGACGTTCACTGTTCATCTATGTAGTGCTAACTCAACGTCTAACCTACTATGTCTTTTTTTCTTTTACTCGTTAACAAAAAGCGAGACCTCCTCTTTCTTTCTTTCTTTCTTTGTCCTTAAAATATTCATTTATATCTTCTCAAACATGTTTAAATAATAGCCGTAGGCAAGGACGCCGATTCTGGGGGCCGGGCCCCCGCAAAGCTCATGTGGGCCCCTCATTGTATTTATGAATATACAATATTTGGCATACTTTGAATGAAATTTGTCTTGAAAGCTTCATATATGCCTTCTGCACCTGAATGCCCCCCCCCCCCATACACACATAAATTTACAGAGAAATCGGCGCCCTTGGCCGTAAGTTTATAACATGGTGAAAAGATTGATAATATAAATAGATAATTATATAATATCTGGTTAGAACAGGTAAATAATAATAAACGTAATAATCAAAATTTTAAAAATGTTAAAATGTCTCATTCATGAAAAAAGAAAAAAGAAATATATTCAAATTTCTAACTTCAATCCTTTAGCGTAACACCCACATATCATATCAGTTAGTAATATGGGAAATAGTAGAAAACGTGAGAAAGACGTTTCGTAGGCAACCCTAACTACAGTAAAATGTGGTGAATCCTCAGTGGTCTAATGGTATGTTGCATGTAGTCCTGAGATCGATATCCCGCAGGAGGGCATTGGAAAACATTGCGGTGATTCGACATTCCACATTAAACTAGGCCCACATCTCGTGTAGCCTCGATGTTGAAAAAGGATGTTACACTCCAAGGAACAAACAAAAATCAAGTTAACTTTATCGTCTCTCTACAATTTGGCCACAACTGCTTAATTCGAAAAAGAAAAAAAAATTGCAGGTTTGAGTACAAGGAAATCTCCGCCGGAGAAGACATATTCCTTCACAGGAATAAATATAAATATTAAAATCATTAAAATAAGCTAAAGCTAGAATATTTACAGAAAAAAAAATGCCTTCTTAGTAAACGTTCAAATTCTCGTGGGATGAAAATTACTAAACCCTCCATTGGAACTGCGATCCTATTTATTGATAATACTTATTTTTACTGTAAGCTGGTCTGTTGCATAAGTCTGATTTTGCTATGGAATATAAGACGGTCAATTAGACATTAATTTTTTCTCTATTTATTCTCTATTAAATTACATATCCTGAACGCATCCAATAATTGATGGATAACTCATGGTAGAATATACTGAAAGCTATGTAGAAAAGAACAGATAGGGTAATTGAACCCATTTTGAGCCAAAAAGGAATCATGCTTTTGGTTATGGAAGAAATTACAAAAGAAAAAGTACCTAGAGGACGGGTGCGATTGAAATACACGGACCAAATCATACAAGATGTAGGGAGTAAAAGATACAAGGAAATGAAAAGCCTGGGTCAGGATAGGGGAGAATGGAAAGCTATGTTTTTACCCAACCTAGAGAAGGAGAAGACTTTTAATCTTGTTAGATGATGTTTCTGCATCATCCACTGGATATCCATTTTACACTCAAGCAGGGATATCATTTACCACATATCCAATGAACTTACGTCAACATCATTATCAAAATTTCCTATAGATATTTCTTAAACGTCGTATTAGTATTATCTGTGTACTGTGTGACCAATATAAGCGCAATTCTTACTGGTTTCCAAAGTTCTCCAACACCCTTTATAGTTAAGACATAAACAACAAAGGTACGATCTCCTTTACCTCACGGTGGATTGAGTCCATGACAGTATATATTTTCTCGGTTACATTTTTGCAGTTATGCTAGTCACACATAGTACACTTTGACGTGATATACGAACGTACCACGTGATCAAGTTCTGGGTTCGATCCGCGGTGAGGTTGCTAGACTCGGACAAATTGCAAGTGGTAGTTCGGATTCCACTTTAAACAGCATATATTCCAACTCCATATAGCCTCGATGGTGAATAGAAATGTTAAATTCCGTTGAATGAATGTATCAATTTAATTTGATTTGAAGAGACTTTGAAGGTTTTAACATTATTCGCATAAATATAAAGAAAGAGAATAGGAACTCTATTGAGTGGGAAGGATTGATTTGATTGGTTGGAATTTAATGTCCCTTGCAGTAAAGAGGTTGCATGAGACGTGGACTTACAGCTTAACGTCGAATCCGAACCACAATCTTCTGCGCCGAAAGAGCGTAAGCTAACTATATAGTTAGAGGGAGCTGTATATGGAGAAGACAGTGAGAAGATACGTATACAAACCACACATACAGCGAGAAAGTGGAGTTATTCTTCGTACAGAGAGAGTAGTTATTGTCCATTTTAATATACATAGAATACAAGTCTCATGAAAATCAGAAAGAGAAAAACAAGTCCAGAATCCATGACCTAGGTAATGGTACAGCTGTCTATTTCATATCTGGTTTCACTTGCTATTTGTTGATTTCTCACGGATGTCAAGTAATCAAAGAGTGGAACTTAAGCTTCCAATAAGATCTTATTAAGTCTATGCGTCGTAATTAATCAATGTAAAGAAGCGGTCGCGGAAGGGTGAATTCTCATTATCATCAAACTTGATCCGCATCTGACACAGACAAGTGAACGGCACACGAACGGAGAAAGTGAAGGGAAGATAACTGTACAGGAATTTGACTGTGCATGAAGACTGAAACAACGATGAACAACAATAATTCGGGAAATTCTTACTTGTATCTCACAATGCATGTCCTGACTTGTATTTGACTGACTCAAGTCTGTGTCATTGAAAATTTTACCAAAATCTCTGTGACTGAGATCTTGTCACGTGAGGAAACTCTATACAATTTTCAATGTTCAAGTCTTTTACTTGAAATGACAATCTTTCGCTAGTATAGATGTTAAATGTGTGAATAGCGAATCAATCACCATTTGTTACAATTTCTGTATTAGATCACTCAATATATCATACGTATCCACAGCTTGTATCGACTGACAACTTGTCGCACGAAATCTCCATCGTATCAGTTAGGTGTTTATTTAAAGTTTTTAGACATTCAACACTTTTACGCATTCACCACCTCTTTAGAGTTGGTATTTAAATCATTTTCGTACACAGAAATGTAATAACGGAGAATGATTCATGTGGTATGTTAATTAAAAAACATTATTTCTTTCTGTTATATATACTGCAAACAGAAATAATGGTGTTTAATTAATCCGCACCTGACAAACCACATGGATCACTCTCCGTTATTAAATTTATGTGTACGTATATATTTGCAGGTGTTCTGAGTCTGACACCGAAGGTAGGTTTATTGCAGCAGAGCGGGCCACAAGGGTAATGAAGCAGGAATAAGTGAACAGTTCTTTTTTCCTGTTGGCTGCAGAGCACATGAAAACCTGGAAGTCAAGAAGCGGAAGAGTGAAAATAGACTGAAAATTAGAAATAAATATAGAATATTTGGGTAGTATTAATGATTATCACACTCAGATATTCATTTACACGTGTCAATTTATCACACTCAGATATTCATTTACACGTGTCAATTAATATTACTCCGATACTAGGCTATCTGACGCTTCATAAGGTCAGCAGTACATTTGCTCTCGAGTGTGAATATGAGGGAGTAAAGTTGGGTATATTATTTCATTTAAGTATTCTTGCTGCAGAATATTGAATAGAGCCTGAACTTGCGTGTCTCCGGAGGGTTTTTACTTCCTCCGGATGGGGGACTTGTCTTTCAAATTACTCCCTCTGAATTCATCCCTAAGGATTGTTACAATTAACAATAGACGATAATTTTATTTTATTTATGCTAGATTTCAAGCTGACAAGTTCGTTATAGGAAGGACTGGTAACAACTCACACTTTATTTCAAGTATTTGGTTTTAATTGGGCTCCAGAAGTAATATCTGCGTTTAGACAATCTTAATCAAAATGACTTAAGTAATCATTGTACTGGGAAAGTACATATGTAAACAATATACTTAGACAATTGCTTTAAAGAGTGTAATATTTCTATAACTGACTACATAAGTTTCTGGCAAGCTGTTGTACCTTAAAAAGATAATGATTTTAGTCATTATGTTATTTTACATAACATTTCACGGCAAGAGAGTTACACATAATGTAACAAAAACATAATAATAACCTTGTATGATTTATCAAACTCTGCTAATAAATTTAATCCAATCAAAATGACCCATTGAACTCTTATATTGATGAATGAATTGCTTACTTAAATTAAGTAAGTAATGGCTTATTTCATTATGCCATTCTCTATTCCTGAGAACAAATAAAGATGTGATAGCAACTCGAGGCAAATAAAGAACTTCCAACTTCAAACTTCCACAATCACGTCATCTCTGAAGATAAAGGTAAACTGCCCTCCCGAGTTCAATCTTGGTTACATTTCCTAATGGAATAGCAATATTAACATTAACAAAACAGTTTAGTTCAGTAACGACTTCAGCTTTATTTTTTTGGAGGGAGAAAGAGGCAAGTGGAGGCGCAGCGAATTTTGTTTTTCGTAGGGAGGGGCAGCTTCAAATATCGAAAATAAGTGCTATAATTGCTTGACCTGCCTTTGGGATAAGACATCCGCCCCACTTGCTCACCCTTTAGCCTCGTCGCTGGTTCAGTCAACACAAAATGACTACATTACTCCAGTAAAATGTTGAAATGATTTATCTTTTTGAAATTTTAATTTATTTTCTGCTTTATTTTAGCAGCTGGTGCCTCTGTCCACATAAAAAAAAGTTTACGTACCTACGGTTTCCATCATTACATTACTCTTCAAGTTCATTAGGAGTAGGGGTGCCCACAGACGAGTTTAGGTTGCGCCTTGCGGTGGACAAACACCATGTGCGTAGTTTTCCTCAGGGTTCTCCCGTTTCCCCTCACTTTCTTCATTCCACCATTTCCTTCATTTCTTATCATCACCGTCTCCTTTAGCCTAGCCGGTATAAGCTTGGGACGTAACACTTAAAGATTTCATTTCATTTCATTTTGCTGGTTGCGCCCACGGGTATGATCAAACTGAAGAATGGTATATTTTTTATGAGGGGGGGGGGGGAAGAAAGTTACATTTGGGAGGCAGAATGGTAAATTTAGGGAGAGAAAAGTAAATCTGGGGGGTTGCGAATAGGTTTTTCGGGGATGGGTATTTGTGAATAAGAGGGTATTTCTGTTAATGATTTTCTGATATCCGGCTACATATTGATAATTAGTTCTGTATTCAAATATCAGTTAAATACAAAGAAACCTGAAACCTACAACGAATAAGATTTATGTGCGCGTGTGGTCCCGTGTTTGATTCGTTCTGAGGATGCTTCTCTGCCTTGGATACAAAACCCAAATAGTGTCTCAGTGGCTTAGTCTCGGTCCTAAAAGGAACACTGAATTGTTAATCAATCAATTAATTGAAGTTTTGGCATCATCATCCATTTCGAAAACACTGCAAAATAGAAATCAGTGGACAAATTTTTGAAACGACTTTTGATCCGGAAGTGTTCTATTAGTAAAATATATATATATATATATATATATATATATATATATATATATATATATATATATATATATATATATATATCTGGAACGCATCATCCTAATATAGTGGTTATAAAGAACTGTCTTAAGAGTGTTCAAAATGCACCTTAACTTTTGATGTGTCAAACAAGTATAAGGAGAGAAACGATTTGTAAATGTGTAAAGTGTCCTAAAGTCATTTCTGCCCTGTACTCATTGGACATATCAAAATTTCTGGTACATTTTTAACACACTTAGGACAGTTACGAGGCATACTACACATTTATGTTCGCTAATAATACACTTGTGGACAGTTTTGGACATGTTAAACAAGGACCAAAAGACGTCTGAAAAAAAAAAGTCCAAAGAATGTTCAAACACGAACTTATTTATTGTAATAAATATCTTCACTTACTTGCATTAAATAAGTTTTTTTTTTCTTCTATCCTTTAAGGATAAACCTAAACAACGCTAACAAATAAATAAATAAAAATCAAGATTCTTGAATTTTATGAATAAAGAAAACAGTGCTTACCTGCTTATAAAAGTTAAAATAATATGAAAATTGTCCTTGCTTGGAAGCTGTAGTAGTTAAATCCGTGCAAGTGATGTGTCACTTAATGAATCTTGCTGTTCGAAATACACAGATCAAAGATAAACTCACTGAATTAATTAACACCCAATAAATATGACTAACGCGATATGTTGTTAATCGTGCAGCCTATGAAAACGCTTACCGTGCTTAAGATTGAGTTATTCTTTATAAGTAAGCATCATTACTTTTCCGATTCCTCTAATCAGCTTTTATACAAACTAACAATTCTTTGATTACCTAGAAGATAATCTTGTTTGTGCAACACGGAGTATCACGTTAAGTAAATCAATCATCACAGCTGTTATTTTCATCACAATTTTCTTTCCCTTTATAGTTTTTTTTCTTTTTCTTTTTTTTTTTTAAATCTATTATAAACACTCACGTCCGTCCGGGCACCATGTGTGCGTATGTAAGTACTGTACTATGACTATGCACAGAAGCAGTAAACGATATAAACATACACACTCGTACGAGAAGGAACAAAAAACGAACCACACATGCACACACACATGCGCGTATATCCACACACACAAGGGAGACTCACATGCTTGCTTGTTCGTTCAACACACAACTAGATGCGCGGCGATACTAAAACCACAGTTCTGCTCTTGCACTCTTCGTTTCGTTTCGTACACTGACTGCCTAGAGCTGCACGCGCGCGCACAAGCAAACATATAACACACACACTCACTCCTCCACAATCCAACACATACAATGCATAACATGCACTAAAAGCATACTCCTCACAAACACACATACACATATAAACGCCACTATAGTCTACCTACAAGTCCATCTTCTCTTTCTTTCTTTCTCTTTTCACACACAAACACAAAAGGCAGGGTTGCCAAGATGCGCGCGCACGATTATAGTTCGTAACTGCGATTATTACTATACATGTAATACAGGTAAGTACTTATTGTTTCAACTTCGAAAAGCAGTACGGTACAATACTTGAAAAATAATAAAGATTTATGAGTTTCTTTCTTAATAGAATAAATTAATAATAAATCTTAATAAAATAATTATTAGAATAAATTAACGTTTTCTTTGTTACTGAAAGTGAAATTAAATAGGCTACTGGAGGCAGGTGTGGTAGATTTAAGATGCAAGTGGATGATGATCCAGAAATGATGAAACGGAACGATCAAAAAGTGAAAGTTGACCGGAGAAGCCCGAGAAGAGCCACAGTACGATTGTTGTCCACTTATACGACCTGGGATCGACTCATGACCAAGCCAGTATTAAGTCAAAGGAGGCAGAACATAATTTATTATAGCAACCAGGGTCTAGAACTGAATGACACTCACCAGGTTATAGCTTACGCTAATATGTCAATCTTATAGGAGATGGTAACCAGGATATTAGAAAGAAATGTTATTGAACGCCTGCAGGAACATAGTTTTAGAAGTAAATAAAGAGAAAACTAAACACATGGAACTTCGTTTTGACTGTAGTTCTGCAAATGGATACGTTAAAATATCAGGTAAAACCCTAAACAAACAAACAAACAAAAAAAAAAAGAAAGAAAGAAATGAAATCTTTGAGTTTTACGTCCCACGGTTACGCCGGTTAGGCTAAAGGAGACGATGATGATGAGTAATGAATGAAATGGTGGAATGAAGAAAGTGGGAGGAAACGGGAGAACCCCGAGAAAACCCACGCACACGGTGTTTGTCCACCACAAAGTTCACTTGGCGGGGGCTGGGATCGAACCCGGGACCCCAAGCGCCAGAGGTGAACGCTCTACCACTGAGCCACCGCGGCCCAAACCCTAAACAAAGTGGACACTCAAATATCTAGAATCAATATTAACAGATCAAAACCATATCTATGAAGAAATTAAATGGTGGCTGAAAACAAGGAATTGGTCTCATTATTTAGTCCAAACCCTTTTGTTTTTGAAAATTTTGTCATATAATTTAAAGCTTAAAATATATAAAACGATAATTATACCTGTTGTACTGTACTGTTGCAAAACATGGTTTGAGGGAAGAACGGAGAAAAAGTATTTGGGTAGAAAATTCTGAGGCGTATACAGTATTTGGACTCAAGAGAGTGCAAATGGGGAATGGCTGATACGTTACAACGAGGAACTGCATAATTTATACCGTTTACCTAGCATCGTTAGGCGAACAATGTTACTGACATTGTTAGGGCCATTAAGCATTCGAGGCTTAGGTGGACAGACCATGTAGTCAAAATGGAAGAAAATAGGAAAGTTTTCAAAATTTTAACTGGAAACTCAATCGAGGAAGACCTAGGTGCGAATGGGAAAACAATATTAAGATGAATTTCGTAGAAATAGGAGTACAAAGTAGACAGTGGATCCGGTTGCTAAGAACATTTGTCAATGATAAAGTTTTTGTGAATGCAACATTGAACCTCTAGAATTCATAGACCATAGAGTTAGCCACTTGGAACATATTTTATGCCATTATTTGGAATAATTTGTAGGGGTTACGAAATGTTAAATGTTCATGCCCCCCTGGTTGCGAGTCTGCCTATGGCATTCATTACGGGAACATTTACAATCAAGTCATTAAGTAAAAGGTACAGCTGTCCTGCAAGATCCCATACGCCATGAAGGCTGTATGGAGTTAAGGCTCCATACTTTCTCAAACTTTGGCTCATACAGGAGCCGCCCACGCTCCGACCGTCTTTTCACACAAGTAGACATTTTACAGTAACTGAATTGAAAAGAGGAATAAAAGCGTTTTAGGACATTGGCTAAGGAGAAACTGAATCATGAGGAACGTGCTAAGAAAGTATGATGGCAGGAAAAATACGGAGGGGGCGAAAGAGGCTACAGTTGACAGACGATATTAAAACAGAAAATTCCTACTTGAAGACGAAACGGTTAGCTGAATACTGCGGTGCATGAAAGCTTGTTAGTTTGCGGCAAGTGATCTGTCAATAATAGAGGTCACACATATCTAAATGACAATGAGTGCCATTGTCTTTGGACACGCGGGTTTATTACCAGATGCGGTTTGGATACAACGAGTGCTTTAAACTGTAAATCCATGTCTCATATAGACTCGATAGTGAGGTAAGACGTTAAATACCACACGAAGAAATAAACCAATTTATAACGAAAACACAAAGTGTATCACATGAATATTTCCAGCATTGATAGATGTGCATCATGTGAAATACTTTGGTTTGCAAACGCTTGATCTGAATAAAAGTAAGACATTACAAACATGTATAACTTCTATCTAAATATATCATAAGTTTGTTATGCTGTTTATCTATTTCTATATAAACGATGCAAATTTTGATTTAAACATGTTATTTTAATATTTCTTTGTTTTGTATAAAGTTTCGATTTTATTTATTTATTTTCAGCTTACAAGTGAAAGCAGATAAAATCTCTGTGTACGAGATTGACATCACATAACTTAATTTAACTTTACTGCTTTTAATGCCTTTGACTCACAGAACAGTCGGCGAAATGGAAATTAATGCTTCTTAGTAACACTAATCATTTTATATATTTAATGACCAGAAAAATCATTAATGGTTATTAATATGATAAAAGAAAGTTTTGAACCAAGAAATACTTTATAAATAGAATGGATTCCGGATATTTTAAATATTAAGTTGATTATATGATTTTCATTAATTTTCTGAATAGACAATTCATAAAAACAGAAACAACGCTTTATAAATTCCAATAATTCCCGTATTGAGATCTAGGTAATTTAAAAAATGATTCATACACTATTAATTATGTTTACTTATTTGAAGACTTATGCTTTTGTGCTCTTAAACTACGAGGCTGTTTAATTCAGAAGGATCTTAGATTAGCATAGTTACACAAAATTTTACCTTTGAATTAAATTAAAATCTATTACAATGAAATTTGCCTATGAGACAAAAGATGAAGCTGTCTCGTCTCGCAAATGTATCGGGAAAGTGGTGTCTCGTCTCGGAAAGTGTATCCGTTTCTATTGGAAGCGCTCTGAAACGAAAAATCTGTCTCTTCTCGTCTTGTGGAAAACCTTACAGTTTTACAATGACTTGGCTGCGAAGTTCGTTGTAAAATTTAAGTATGCCCTCGGGGAAATTTAAAAGTATAAATTCTGGTAACTAACGAGTTTGGTTTGTTGGTTGATTGATCTAGAGTTTAGATCCCTTTCAATATCGAGGCTGCATGAGAGGTCATACAGCTTAATGTGGGATCTGAACCTTACGAGCTTTCACTGAGAATTGAACGCGGGTCTACCGTACCAAAAGCGTAGAAGTTAACTATAAACACGAGAGAGTACCTACAGTAAAAAAGGATTTCATTATATATATATATATATATATATATATATATATATATATATATATATATATATATATATATATCTGTGTAATTTACTTTTACACTCCGATCACGATGCCATTTATCCAAATTATTTAATTTAAATACTTATTTACGCATGTAATTGATCCTTTACTTTACCAATTTAATTGTAAACTGAACTTGTATAATGGGTAGTAATTTGAAGGTAAACGTAAGTGGGAAGAACAGTTATTTCTCTTTTTAAAGAAAACTTTAATGCCTGCCTATTATTTTAGCTTAAAATAATGTAGGTCGATAAATAATTTTAAAGAGAATCAACTTTTCATAACACACCTTCACTTTTAGATATAGGTCCGATGATTTACACATAAGTTCTGGAAAGTTATTATCCTAACATTTGTCTCTTAAATTTGATTAGACAAAATTTATGAATTAAATTTGATTGATGGTTTATTACGTTAGGCGTAAATCAAAGTCGAAGCTCTATTATAGAAAAGCATCGTTAAAGTACATACAGAACAAAAGTACCTGCGATAAAATGCAACATGGAATTAATACGAAATCTTATCCTCATTCTAATATAATGGAATGTCCTAATGTATCCTGATGCATATTGGTTGTAAGTATCAGTTTTCCAAATATGACATATAACAGGATTTGTTCCGTAGACCCTTGATGCCTCCATTACTTCCGGAAAAGATTACTATATGAACTTTATATGCCATTTTCTGGAGAAACGTGAGGGGAATAACAATTGAGGCTATGATAGAAATAAAGGGATTTATAATATTAATGAGAAAATTGACAATCTTTTCCGCTTTAACCAAAAAAATAAGATAGTTTGATGGAATGGATTTTCGAAAAAAAAAATTGACGCTTTTCTTCAAATTTTGTAAAAAAAAGAAAAAAAGAAAAATGTTTATAATTGACAATGAATAATATTTCAGTAACAATTTTTTTGAACAGACTACTTTTTGCGGACCCCTTAGATTAAAAAGATCTTGTTCATGATTCATAAATAAACCAGCTGAAATGCCTGTTTTTCGCACAGGAAGAGTAGGCTTATGAAAAGCAGTTGAATTCCTCCGCCTTTAGAAAACACATGAGGGATGAACTTAACACTGGCGCCAAATCCCGGAGCCAGCAGTAGTTTATATCATCCACTTCCCCTCCACCTCTCACGCCCATGCCGTTGAGGGTGAATTTGAAGTTAAACGGGATTGGGAATAGTGCTATTATTCATTTCAGAAATCCCGAAAACAAATATCGGTCGTTTCCGATTGATTTTACATGTCATTCATACTGCGTCACCTCCTTGCCTTTGCCAAAAATGTGCTAGAAACCTAAGTTAGTGCAGGGTCCATTCATGTATCAAAAATCTTCAAAATCGGTGAAGTGGTCTAGGAAGAGTTAAAGAACAAACATCATTACATTCATTTTTAGATGCTTTTATTCATAACAATAACAATAATTTAATAATATTAATAGTAAGAGTAAAAAAATACGATTGATAATTTTTATAAAAATATACAAAAAATGACATGTGTTTCTGTTGTAAAATGAAGAAATTGGGTCTAAGACTATAAAGAGATTGGACGCGATTGATTAGAATAGATTAAAGACAACCAAATAAAGTGCCTAATGCTCTTTTCAGTCTTAGTCCTATTTCTTTAGTTTAACCTACAATTTTTTTGTGTAATTTTTGAATCTCTTCTCAGGTAGACTATAGTGTGAAAAGACATCAAATCTAGGAAAGCGTGTAAGAAAGGAAACAAACAAAATTCTTTAACGACAGAAAATATAATATAAAATAAATATTTTCAAAAGCATGCTTTTTTTTCATATACCTAAGTAGATATTTCATTAATATAGCTATGTAATACAACATGTTTCAATGCTCAAGTTTAAAAAAGCGCTTATTTGAAAATGTGTAGGCTTCTATAAAATTTTGACTGTGCTGTTTGCAGAATGTGATAAATTTATTACATTTGAGCAAGAAGCTTAGTGCAATGGCCCGAAACTATTATTTTAAAAAAAATATTCGTTTTACTACACATCCATATTTAAAATATATAAAATCGGATGCCACTTTTGCTTATCATTAATTTGTAACATTACTAGGTCTCAATTTCCCTTTCGTGGATATAACTTTTTTCCTTTTAATCATATAATCATACTGAACTCTACAATAAAAAGAAAATTCTCTGTCACTGCAGTTCACATTTACTTACGCTGTTTAAGGGACTTTAAGTTAAAAAGATTGTGGGAAGCACATCGACTTCCATCACCGTTAATTCTAGCTTTCTAGACTGGAGTTCGCTACGTCTTAATTCAAGTATCTTCTCAATTGCCTCATGATACTAGATCAAAATTATGTCTCCATTGAGAATCGCACACCTAATGAGAAGTGCTAACCATTCCGATACATAAGAATTATCTATGCAGATGATAGAACTAATAAAGTCCCAGTCATACATAAAACTTATTGCTTTATACGTACACTGCTTGGTTCAATACACATTATATTTCATCTCCATTATTTTGCCAACTAAAAGAGGATTTCATTCTAACGACACCACTGTCACTGATTTAAATCAAGTTGTTTCTCGAGTGTTCGATCAAGGACATTTCATATAAAGAGTTAAGAAACTGCAACCACAACGTTGTGTAAACAAAATTTTTCAGTTCACAAAGTAGTTCTGGAAAATTTATGGAAGTACTTCTCACATCATTACAAACTACATGTCTGTTGAGGTTAATTTATCTCTGTTAGACACGCCCAGGTTTTTCTCCAAACATTTTCAAGTGTCACATCCCTCATTTGTATCGCAGATAGCAGCATATATGTATATAATGAAAGTACGTAGTCGACTTAAGAAATTTTCAATTGAGTAAGGTAATCTTCAGAAACCAGATTTTCTTGTCGAAAGGGTTGTAGTTTATTTGTTATTGTATTGCTGTTATCATTAAAAATAATTTAAAGGGTAAAACTGTTGTCAATATATGAACAGTGAAAAGATATTTGTAAGACGTGTTGAAGCAGTTTCAGCGTTCATGCCAAATACTATGATTTTTTAACAGCAATGATTATTTTAACAACCATATTCTTCAGGTTATACTGGACTATAACTTTACAAAGACGTTATACAAGATTGTAACTTTACAAAGACATTATACAGGATTGTAACTTTACAAAGACGTTATACAGGATTGTGACTTTACAAAAACGTTATTCAGGATTGTAACTTTACAAAGACACTATACAGAACTGTAACTTTACATTGATTTTTCATAATTTTGTTCCAAATGCAAAGAACATATTTATTGTACTCTCATCAGAGTGTGCAGTAGTGCCTACTTCGGCAAACTTGATACCCCCCCCCTTTCTTAATTATTAAAAATACTACCAGAAGTGGCTGTTCTTCGCACAAAAAGAATAACGTTTAATGAGCTCGAAACTTGAAACTTGCATATTGTAGAAAATACCGCCTTTTTATTTTCAGAGTGGAATTTAGAAAAAGAAAAGAAAAAAAGTATTAGTTTGTTTTTAGTTAAAAGTTTATATACCGAATTTCATATCTATATTAAGGAAATCCTCACATTGGACATTTTCCTAATAAAGAACTGGAAATTTTAATACTATAGAAATTCCTTTCTACACTTTAGGAGCAGAAATTTCGAGCGTGCTGAAACATATATTTCCTTACTTTTGAAGCAGAAGTTTCTATACCTAGTTATAAGCTTCAAACTCAAGCAAATCGTCACATTCAGCATTTTCCGACCGAATGAAGAGTCCGAACTTCAAGGATTTATGAAATATTATATTTTGGGCACAAAAAGGTTGAAAACGTATTTGAAAAAAAAAAACAATCTTATGCTTTGCCTTCGTGACGAAAAAAGTATTTTGTTCGAATTTTACGTTTCGAGCTACAAAACATACTAGTGTACCTGGGAGATGCGTGACCCACTTTTACTCTTTTATGTGTATCAATATAGAAGTGTAGATGAAATGCCTGGGGAGCAAGAGAAATTCTCGTTGGATGGTAGATTCCAAAATGAAAACTGTCGGTAAGTTAATGATGGTCTGTGAGAAGGATGATTAGTTAGACCTATTTTCATTGACAGAATTTTGAACAGGAAACAAGACCAAGAAAGTTTGCAGGGGGATAGTGATATCGATAGCATTATATGCGGGAGATTTCTAGGCACACTCTCAGTAGGAAAGATACCTAGCATTGATCGCGTCCTATACGTCAAAGATTAGTCAGTCAGTTTTCCAGCCATTTCATCGATCAACAAGGATCTAGCGAGTGGTAGCTCTGTTCACCAGATTTTACTTCTTGATTTTTATCTGAAGTTGCTAATCTATCAAGAGAAAATCTAGAAATTGCATTATCTGTAGAAACATTTTGCGAACGTCAGTCGTTATGTTGCGTCGAACGCTTAGAGCGCCAATCGGGATTTACTATTACCCAGCACAGAAGAAAAATGCATCGGCATTTTGATAAATAAATAATAACGTTGAGACTGTAAGAAAACGACAAATTATAGATAGCTGCTTTATTAAAAGGAACTGATTAGTTAAAGAAGTTATGAGATCATTTATGAAACAAAGATAATCCATTTTCATTTCTTAATAAGAATAGAGTCTACTTGTGATTCGGATATTACATTAATCTGTAAGTCCATTATCACCTAGATTTGGGGAAAAAGGGCTCAGTGGTAGAGCGCTTACCTCTGGTGCGTGGGGCCTTTGGTTTGATCCCCGGCCAAGTAAGTTTGTGTTGGACAACACCGTGTCCATTGGTTTTCTCGGGGTACTCCTGTTTCCTCCCACATTTCATTCCACCAATTCTTCCATCATCATTTACTTGCCTTAATCTTCCGTCTCCCTTAGCCTAAAGGGCATTAAACTGGCAGCTTTTTACACGTAGACTTGGTGATTATAAAGGACTTAAACAAACATGAAGGCAATGAGAAAGGTGCTGAAGTTTTAACGTTCTTCTATATTCTAGTTACAGTTTATTTTCAATTAGTTACATGCCTAATTCTCACAACATTCGGTGAATTTTACTTACAGAGGTATATGTAATGAAGTATTCTTAGCTGTTTGTATTCTTAGCTGTTTTGAAACTTACTACCTTCAATTTGTGAAATAACAAGTCTTTTCTAAAGATATGTGTTGTGACTTATAAAATTGGGTGTCCCGACAAAACGTACCAGCGACAAAACGTACCAGCGACAAAACGTACCACTTGAATTTTAGCGACAAAACGTACCACTTTTGACGACCTGTCATAAATGACAACCTATCATGGATTAATTAAAGCATTTCTGATATTTATTCCACGACAAAACGTACCACTTATATAAATTACAACCTGTCATGGACTAATTAAAACATTTCGGATATTTAATACGCGACAAAACGTACTACTTCATGTTAAGAAACTACTTCCTCATGAACAGGTAAAACAACGGCAGTATAAGGTTGAGAAGAACAGACAGGTAATGTATCGAGTTGTCAAAGTGCAGAAACTCATTGGTAAAAGAGGGCTCATTTACAGAGGAAATGTAGCAGCCTATAAACTGAAAGACACAGCTATAGATCATGGAAACTTTTTGGATATTATTCCTTTCTTAAGCAAATTTGATCTTCCGCTTAAAAGTAATTTAGATAAGGTCACCGAGAAGAGTCATATACGAGGAAGTAAGCAAGATAGTGGTCGCATAACTTTTACTAAACACAGTGAATTATGTTTTGAATGCTATCAGCACACTTATCAGAGAAGATATTTCGAAAGAAGTCTCTCAAGCTTCAATATTTTCTGTTCTATTAGACACTACTCAAGATATAGTAGTTTCAGGCCAATGCGCTGTTGTTTCACAGTATGTTGTTAAAATGGTTGTTAAACAAAGTATTGTTGTCATTGTAAAATGCATATCTACAATATTCGGATTTTTTCGATTCACCTATGATCAGTTACACGTGTGATTCAGTTGATTTTGAGTTTAACGGCCCTTTTATAAGCGAGGCTATATGAGACGGGACATACTGATTTACAGGAAATCCGAAGCACATGAGCTCCCGCCGGGAATCGAACCCAAGTCTCCCACGACAAAGGCGCATACGCTAACCGCTTAACTACTAAGAAACTCAGTTACACGTATGGTGTTACGCTCATATACTCAATCATGTCATATGTGATCTGACAAAAAATTGCATTGATTCTGTGTCATTGTTCTGCTGAATGACTGTGTGATATTTATGTGTGAGTCTTATCAGCGAATGTACATTTGGAAGATCAAATGTTAACAAAGGCGTCTTACAGTTATTGCGGAAACAAGATGGTAGAAAACACACTCTTTTTCAGAAAAAGTTTGGTAATTTTTCGAACCAAAAAAGTGCTTTGTACATAGAGTTGACCATAACAATTAAGAAAATTGCTTCTACATAAAATATCAAACCAAAAGCTAGGTGTAAAGCGAAAGGATATATAAAAGATCTTCTCAAGTTCAAAACCCGGACAGCGGAAATGTTCCTTAAGATATTTCAAGTGACGATCTCTCTGTCAAACTATCTCCAAATAGAGGGTTCTGCTAGTGTAGTCCTATCGGATGGTGCAGACTACTCTGTTCCAACTGAAAGAGTAGAGAGGTGATTTTGAATCCGTTAAGAATGCAGCATTAAGCTTTGAAGAATGGGACAATAACAAATTTGAAAACTTAGAACGTGATTTCTTTTTTTCTATTGACCTGTCGACGATTCGCCTTCAGAGATGGACAAAGATTTTTCCTGTGAATATGAAGATGAAGCTGCTTCTATCCAATGACCAGGTACTGCATCGAAGCATTCAACACAATATTGGACATGGTAGTTTTGAGTATTTCTTCAAGATTCAAGAAGCAATGTACTTTATGGATTATTTGGACCCTAGCCGCTTCAACCAAGTAACAGAACTTCCAGACGTGCCTTTCGATAAACTTACATATTGTCTGAAAAACTTCAGTTGAGAAGTTTCCAAGGATACTATACATGTATTCTCTTGGACTTTTGAGGGACGTGGATATCCTTGAAAGTCAGTCTTGATGATTAGCACAACCGAGGAAAAATGACTGTGCTGATGGTGCAAATGATTCAGAATTAGGAGAAAATACATTTGTTTACAAGGAAAGCGAATGCAAAACGTGTTGCAAAATTGTCCAATGTGCTGCTTTTTAATTTTGCAGAATTGTAATTTGTGCAGTAATACTTATCCAGGTTTCCAGCATACAAATTTTTATTGACTTTGCCTGTAACTCAGGTAACATGTGAAAGAAATTTTCCAAATTGAAATAAACTGAAATGCATTAAAAATAGGCTAACGAGTACCATGTTTCAGGAACATTTGAAAACATTTTGTTGATGTCTATTGAAAATTATTAAAAAATATTTCGAATGCAAAAGTGATAGATACAGTAGCATCAAAAACTAGTACACTAAAACATCTGCTAATTTTGTAATATAGTATACGTTCTCCTTGAACTTCATATAATATTTTGAACAATTCAGAATAATATACTGATGAAAGAATATCAGGTTTTAATTGTCAATTGTTAATACTATTGACTTACTGAAGAAAGAAAACTGTGCAATTGATTTATGACATTGAGATGCTGGTGGCCCTTGTGGGAGAAAGCGCCCGCGCCCCTCTAATAATGCCTATCTCTCTAGTCCAAAGCCTGGATAAGGTGTGATGGAAATCAGCAAATATTCAAATATTGCATATGCAAGATTCTTACTGGTTTTGGTCTGGCGAGAATCTTGCAGGTATGGTCTTGGTGTTGCGAGAATCTTGCAGGCATGGTCTTAGTCTTAGTCTTGGTCTTGGTCTTGCATCGGTACTTTTCTCAGCACCAATCTGTTCAACTTTTAACCTTATTTTGGCCGATATATATATACTTATATACCGTCCTATCAAGTGGTACGTTTTGTCGCCTGACATTATTTGATGGCTGATTGGAAGACTTCGCAAGTAGCCCTCCAGGCAAGTGGTACGTTTTGTCGCTTGTGATTATTTAAATTCTTTTTAGAAAACCCTTCACAAGCAGCCCTCAGGGTAAGCGGTACGTTTTGTCGGTGGTACGTTTTGTCGCTAGTACGTTTTCTCGCGTATTCATAAAATTGTACATTATGTTTTTTTTTTTTTTTTTGAAAAAGCGTTTAACAAAAATAAATCGAAAAATGAGTCATATAACAATAGATATGTTTCATCAAGCTGAACAAAATGATATGGATAAATATAAGTTTTCTCGTTTAATTTTTGGGAAAATCAGTAAATGTAAAAATTGATGATGTATGATAAAAACGAAATGAAATGAAATCTTTCAGTTTAACGTCCCACGGTTATGTTCTTTAGACTAATAGAGACGAATGATTAAAACAAGTGAATGAGGATGGGAGAATTGGTGGAATGATAATATGGGAGGAAACGAGCGTACCTCGAGAAAACGTACGGACACAATGTTGTCCACCACAAGCTTACTTCACCAGGGTTTGAACTAGAAACTGCACGCATCAGAGGTGAGCGCTCTACCACTGAGCCACCATGCCCCCCTCTCCAGTATGATTAAAAGTTACCTCTTTAGATGAAACTGATGCTGACGCACCGGTATACCTTCGTCAAGTTCTTCGTTGTGACAGTAGTAAAGAGACAGTAACAAGATGGTTAATGGGATATAGCCCAAAATTATGATCATTTCTTAAACTTTATTTATTTATTTATTTTTATTTAACTATTATATTGTCCGAAGATGAAACATATACCAATAGATAGATCCCATCGAGCTCAACAAAATGAGATGCTTGAGGGTAAATTCTCATGCGTTTTTTTTTTTTTTTGTGAAAATCAAGAAAGAAAGAAACGAATTTTTATGACACTAAATAGTACGTCATTCGTTGCCAATAATCGTTGATAATATTTTATTTTACCTCAGCATATTGTTTATTTAGTTACTTACATCCTGTTTATGAAAGAAAAAAATACACTGTTAAGTATCAGATCATATCTATTGCTGTTTATCTACTCCTAATACTGACATGCACAATCGCAACAGTGATGCACATATATATTCCTAACAGTGACACACAGTGGCGTATTTACGATTTTGTTTCGGGAGGGCTTTGCTAACTTTAGTCCTGGAAATGTGAAAATTCTGCAAGATATTTCATTTACCTTAATATAGTAAATAAAATTTCAGGGGGGGGTTAAGCTCGGAAGCCCAACTTAAATACGCCACTGGTGACACATATTTGTAATTGTAATTGTGATATTACATTATTAGTAACGATATGAAGTGCGAATGTGAAATAAAAGCAAGGATCGGAATAGTGAAAGAAGCTTTTAGGAGGAAGAAAATACTATTATATGGGAGAGTTTACAAGAAGACTCATAAAATGCTTTCATGTGGAATATTGCTGTATGGGGCAGAAACAAGAATATTTCGAAAAAGAAATACCGATATGAGAAACGACTGGAAGCTTTGGAAATATGAAGGTGGAAAAGAATGGAGAGAATTAGTTGAGTCGAACGGAAAACGAATAAGAGGGTGTTAGAAATGGTGAGGGAGAAAAGTAAAGTTTTAGATATTGTTGAGAAGAGGTAGAGAAACTGGGTGGGGCAATGGCTAAGAAGGAACTGTATCATGAGGGACGTGTTAGAGGGTATGGTGGCAGGAAAGAGAGGGAGAGGATGAAGGAGGCTACAATTAATAGATGATATCAAAACAGAAAAACCGTACGTGAAGACGAAGAGATTGGCGGAAGACCGTGGAGCATGGAAGCTTCTCAGTTGCGGCAAGTGAGCTGCCAATAATGGCAGGATACCTGTTATGATGACATGCAAAAATATAGTAGAGAAACATAGAGAAACATTACAACTTCACGTCTCTCTCGTTTTCTTTCCTTTTCTTACGAAACTTCCCTATAACTACGTAAGTCCTGGCAATCCTGATTCGGAAACACAACGATGGTTAAACGAATAGGTACGGAAACGCCCGAAACCACGTTTTTATTCTTTTTAAGTTTCTTACTCTTTATTCTTCCGCTCTTTTAGTTGATTTTTTTCCTTTTAACTTCTCCTTCCCGCCTGAAGCGAAAGTCGGCATGGAGAAAAGTACAGGATAAGCTCAGGCAGGTACGTATTGTTCTGAAGACGCCCAGTCAGGTCTGCTACAGACGCAGTCTTATACAAGGTACAAAAAGAACAAATAAAAAACGATCCAGAGAAAATAAAGAATATATATATATATATATATACTTAGAATATATATATATATATATATATATATATATATTGGGGGAAGGGAGACGAAAAGCATCCTGGCCGCTACGATGTGCTTGAACAGACATATCTATAATACAGGCCCCAACTGGTTAAGTAGGTTGACCCAAGGGCGGATCGTTTCCCACGATGACAGGGCACTTGGGCATAGAGAGTTGGGGAAAGAGGGGAATACCGGGTGCTTGCTTACATGTCCCATGAACTGTCAAAAGATTTTAACTCACAAAAGGGGATTCTAATATGTCATCTTGTAGATCCGGGAACCAAAATGGGTTTGACTTTAGTTGTAGTAGAAGTAGTAATTAATATGGGAAGAATGATAGACCTTTTTGCAGCTTTCCCTCCTCCGGAAATCAAGTATTAAGTTTCTTTGTGTTTAGCTTTGAGAGATTTAAGTGTCTAGTTCTCTTTTACCCTGTCAAGGTGTGAAACTAATTTTATTGCATATAATAAAGTAGGGAGTGCTGAGTGCAGTCACAGGTGCAAAACCTGTATGACAACCAACATTCAACCAGCGACAAATTACTTTGCTAACATTTTAAGTACTTTTTATCAATGTTCCAAGCTCACATGAGTTATATTTTAAAGACTGGTTACTTTTGTTACCCTAGAATCACTTATGCTACAAACCATCTTTTGTATATATACTTCATTTTTTTTTCAGTATAAAATATGATATTATGAACTTGATCATTTTCATGTTATTTAATAGTGCTTCAAAGATTAGTTCCTCGATTTTCCTCGAGAATTGGGTAATTGTTCTCCGATTTTCAAGGTGCTTGTTCGTAGTGGTTTCATTCAAATCATAAAACAGTTCTATGATTAGTATTTAACAACCGGTTCCGTTACGTACAGTAAGTTGACTTAACATTTCTACTCATCATCATCATATATAATACTATTACTATATAATTATTTCCCCCCAATGATACTATGATATTAGTGATAGTAACTCAGATTAAGTTTTATAGCATCGGTAAGCATTTAGATAAAAGGCTCCACGGCTTTTTGATTCAAATTTGATCATATCGTATTCCTGAGGTACAAAATAGTGTTTTTAGAAAGAATCAGACAGCGAAAAACCTAAAAAATTACCCAAAATGACGATAAAATTTACCATCAATGCTCAGGGTAAATAAAAGGATCCCACGGATTTTCAGTTCAAATTTGATCACAATGTATTCCTGAGGTCCCAAATAATGTTTTCAAAAATTCTGAGACCGCGGAAACATCTTTATGTAGATATTTTGTATATTGATTTTCAAAAATAGTATTAGGGTATCAATTAATATATTTCTTAAGTATTGAATCTAGGCACTTTTAAGAACCGGTTCCGAAAATCTGAAATATTTTAATAAATCGGTTCGGGTGAACAAGTGTCAACCGGCTGAGTTACACCATTGCTTGCAAGCCTTTGTTGTGTGACAGCAGCTTAACTCTTCGGTGAAATGCAACTATATAGTAAGCAAAAGTTAATTTTAAATAGTATAGCAAAATTTCAGGTAAATAAATAAATAAATAAATAAATAAATAAATAAATAATAATAATAATAATAATAATAATAATAATAATAATAATAATAATAATAATAATAATAATAAATGAAATCTTTCAGCTTTACGTCCCACGGTTATGCCTGTTAGGCTAAAGGAGACGGTGATTATGAGAAGTGAATGAAATGGTGGAATGAAGAAAGTGGGAGGAAACGGGAGAACCCCGAGAAAACTCACGAGCACGGTGTTTGTCAACCACAAATCTTGTCCGTGACAAAGTCTACACGGCGCGAGCTGGGATCGAACCAGGGACCCCAAGCACCGGAGGTGAACGCTCTACTACTGAGACACCGCGCCCCAATAATAATAATAATAATAATAATAATAATAATAATAATAATAATAATAATAATAATAATAATAACTACAGAAAACACATATTGAAACCACACAATCTTCCTTCTCAGGTCAGCAATTTCTTGATTAGTTTGATGCAATCTCCAGTCTGAGCTTAACTTCTCTCATTTCTTTGTACTTTTTCTTCCCTACATCGTGTACTACTGTGTTTCGTGTATTCCAATCATGCCTTACTCTAGTACTTTTCCTTTTCCCTTTCCTTTCATAGTTCATAGGGTCATTCCTTCATAACTCATAGCGTGTTCCCATCACTTTACCTCTTCTTTTCGAAACATTCTTCGTATAGTCCAATTGGAATGTAACATAAAGACGATACAGAAAAGCGTAATACTGGGCACAGGCAGAATTGCAAGAAATTTCCTGCACCCCATTCCCAATGTATTATATTTTGGCTGCATATTTGGATAACTATATCGCTGAACAGATAAGAGGTAAAGAAAAATATAATAATAATAATAATAATAATAATAATAATAATAATAATATTAATAATAATAATAATAATAATAATCAAACGGAACGTTACCATAATTTGTGAAAAGTCATCATAACATATCATAATCATTGGAGGCGAAAAGAGCGCTAGGGAGCGGGGGCTCCATTCTTCCTTATTCTTCTCCACACCGACATTTCAAAAGTTTTCGTCGCTTCTGCGTAATACAGATATTTCTGGGCCGTAGTGCATAATACTAAATACATAACAGCTGTTTAATCTCTCTCGTAAATCTTTAAATAATCAGAAAATGTACTTTTTTCTGCTTCCCAAATGCTTCTTTTCCCATTCCTATCTTTGCTTTCCACATTCGCAGTTCATGCTTTCAATAATAATACTACCCGAATATCGAAGGTAAGTCTCTTGTTTTACTTTCTCCTCTTTTACTTAGACTTCTTCATACAAATCACTATTGGTTTTGTCTTTCTAACATAATTTTCGTTCCATCTTCTTAATAGATTGACTCAACTTCCTTTCAAGTTATTATTATTATTATTATTATTATTATTATTATTATTATTATTATTATTATTATTATTATTATTATTATTATTATATTCAGATTTCGTAACATACGCCATATTATTTACAAATCGCATTCACGTAATAGGTGTATCTGTTACCAAAATACCGTCTTCCCTATACGCATTATTCACAAGTTCTTGCAGATAGATATTAAATAATGTTGATCAATCCTAAGAAGTCAACTACTATTTCGTTATTGCTAAAAAGTGATTAATTAGCATATTCGGAAAGAACACGTTCACTAGAAGTACAACACTTACATAATTCCTCCTCCTCTACACATTATAACGGAATAATAATAATAATAATAATAATAATAATAATAATAATAATAATAATAATAATAATAATAATAATAATAATAATAATAATAATAAAGTACTTGATCCAATCTTGTTATGTTCATGTGGGATACTGCAACTTGTGGCGCACAAGAATATCTACAATAGACAACAGTACTTAGATGATAGCTGGATAGCCATGTAGCTAAATAGCTGTCAGATTAGAGATATACTTCTTAATTCACGCATATTACTTTCTAGTATTATGCTTATATTTAAAGCGCTCATATAGCTACATACGTATTTCTTGTATGTCACATAAATAATTATATACATGTTTTTAAAATCACTTACCAAAAGTATTGCTGAAGGCTAACTTTTAGTAAGAAATTAACATCCAAATGTTTTGGATCATAAACAAGGGGCAAATTTGATACAATCAATGGCAGGATCTGAAGGACCTGTTTTATCAAGCTGAGAACTAGCTACATGAAAGTACGATTAAAGAAAGAAGAAGAAGCTGCGTCCGCTTTTTTCTTGGCCGAATCAAGCTGGGAAAGAAGGGGGTACTAAGCGACCATAAAAATATAGTGTGATTATTTTAAAAAAAAACATATAAATGTAATGAGTGATTTGTAGAATATTTTAGCACATAATTCCTTACCTGCTTTCCATGTAAAATGTTTACAAAATAATAATAAATAAATCAGTGAATAATAGTAGTAACAATAATAATACAAAGAAACTTTTACATCACTCGGATTTCCTATTCAACATTGATATTATTATTATTATTATATATGTAGTTGTTATGGATAGGCGAGCTTTAAGATGATAATACTACATGTTGCAAATAATTCGGTTTCTTGTCTCATATTTTTCGATTCAATGCTTCCTTCCTTTTCACGCAGTTTAGTATTGTGACATACTTGCCATTTCTCTTTCAAACGGTGGATCCTTTTTTGGTTTATCACTCAATCATGTATTTGTGTGATATTATTTTCAAAGCTCTTGAGTACCACTGAATATACAGAACCACTCCCATTGTCGTAATATATTATTTATCTGATATTAAATTTGAAAGTTGAACTTCATCTTAAATCTTTAGCGCAATTTTTTTAAAAGCGTATATTTTAAAAGAATTTTCGAGTTTATGATATGTCCACTTTCACAATAATAATAATAATAATAATAATAATAATAATAATAATAATAATAATAATAATAATAATAATAATAATATCATCCTAGGATTATTACTACTATTATTAATGTTATTCCTACCATAGAAACTGGTGTCCTTTTTTATTATATCTATATTTGAACTGTGCACATGTGCAGCCTGAGTGATTTTGGATAGGGAGGATATACTTTTTCGTCCATAAAACAAAATTGACAGGATCAATCGTTCAAAAGTTTTGAAATTTGGATTCTGAGTAACAAACTGCGTCGAATCTACACTCTGTGGGCCGGTGCACAGAACTTTTTTTTTTTTTTTTTGCTTGTGTGTGTGTGAGTGTGTATGTTGGTGCTTTCACTAGTTGGAGAGCGGTTCAAATTCTGTATTGTCACTATGCCTGAGTGTTCTGCCCGAAGTAGGATGTAGCCCACTTATCCTAAGGTAGCTAGATGGAGGCATTAAGTCAGTTAGAAGGGTATGATGGCCAGTTCTTTTTCCATGTGGTTCAAAAAGAATTATGGCAAACTGGTAATTACGCGCTGGAGCAGAGCAGCAGGTTGAGAACGAGATTTCAAATATCCTCTGCATATATCTTGCATATATTCTCTCCATATATAAAAGAACTGTGTAAGGGATTTTAGTTAAATAAACTATAGTATTTTAATCCTTGCCTTACTGTCACTGTCACGGCCAAGGAGCACTCTCACGTGTAAGCCGCGTGAATGATATTGGCTTGTACGGTATGCAACCAACCTGACATATGTGTATACTTGGGTTGCGTATGGTAAAGGAGCCATTATATATAGAAAATATATAATAAGCTAGCTATAAGTGTCTGTCGTTGCCTGATCTTAATTCGAACCTGGTTAAAAGGAGAAAATACCCGTCGTTCGCGGTCTTACTTCAGAAACTGCATAAAAATAGAGAAAGAAGAATGTCTTTAAAAACTAAATGCAATCATTTAATTGCTCTGGTATTTATCCTCTGCTGATATGCAAGCCCACACAACCACGACGTAATTTTTGTTGCATACAAGCAAGACATTTCTGGAAACCGAGAAACTTGTATACATTTTCACTTCCCGCAAACGACTTTCCCATCCCGAAAATAAAAAGAAAAAGTGCTTTGTAAGCGCTTAAACATACAGTAGAAACCCTCTCGTCCGCCCTCGGCTGGTCCACCACTTTGGTTGATCCAACTGTGCTCGAGCCGAACTTGTCCTTACTCGTCGGTGACTCACAGAGTACATTGTCATTTACTGTTGTTGCGGCTTTGTTGTTTACTTGCTGTTACCGCCTATACGCTTTAGTGCTCCGTCATCTCTTGTATCGTTTCTTTCGTTGTGCGTTTTTCCCGCACTGTACTGTACTGTGCAGTTTTTAGTGCTTACTGTTCGTTGGTTTTTTGCTGCAGAGAACAATACTATCATTTTTGATTTCAGAGTTTGTTTATTTTACTGTAAATCCGTATTTTTCTATATTTTCTGATAATCCCGACCTTTTCGTGTTCGGACCATACATCCAGTCCAAAGGTGACGTATTAGAGGAGTTCTACTGTATTTCTGTGTACACAATTTGGTGGCTCTAAGTAAATTCTTTCCAGATGGGGGACCGATTTTTGACTGTCCATATAATGGAATCAACGAACTTTGATCCTCTATATGTTGGTCAAAAATGATGGTGATCCAACAAATGATTTCTGAGATTTTTTGTCTCCCGGGCGGGTGGACGGACACAAAGCCAGACAGGGTAAATATATAAAATAAGTTTTAGTTGATAAACCAAAGTCCTTGATGGTCTACTTACAGAATGATGCTTTTCTTTTTTTAAAAAAATCTTGTTACTCTTTCTGAGGTGAATGTTACTGACTAACACATAGCATAAATTACTACAGTAAGATGCTTCGTGTATCGATATCAGGAAGGAATACATGAGTTATGAAACTGACAGACATTATTACATGCCGAGTTGCATGCGAACAATTGAAAGTTTGTGTTGCATTAGAGGTAAACAAAAATGCGCTACCCAAGTGTTACGGCGCATTCTATATAATCACTTTTGTGTATACATTACAAGCATGCCTTTGTTAATTGCACATAGAATCTCTACGACAAGTGCAAGCTACCGAAACGTTTGACTGAGAATAACCCGTATTCATGACTGTCATAAACCATATATAGTTAAATGAAGATTTTTAAAAAAATCTTTCTTTTTTCTCCGTTTATATATGTTGTAAACTGCATTGTTACATTTCAATTATGGAAAGCCCAGCTGAAAAGAAAAGACAATCAAGAGACTGACACAGCACTGTCATGACGTGATCAAGAATACACCACATAACGTGGTCAGTCACTCATAATAAAATAGCATTGCAATTTAAAGAAAGGATTATATGTGTACAATAACATCATGTCATTCATAAAAGAAAGTTATAGACGTATTTAAAATATTTTAATATGTGCACTATCCTAGTAACAGTTGAAACTAACTGAAAGTATTTGGAAAATGTACTGTACAATTCTTTGTTTTTGTCCCAGGAAACTTGATATAAATACGAGTTCCTGACTCCTCTCCTTGAAGTCTTGAAATCAGTGATCACCAAACCGTCGATCGCAAGCTACTAGTAGCTCGCGGGGGCTTTTTCGGTATATCGCGTTAACGCTCCTCTTGGTTAATCTTAATTATGTAAGTTTATAGGCAATAAACAAATGTAAGAGTTTTTTTTTCTTTAAAAAGGTTGTTAGTTCTTTTGGTTGGTAGCTCACAGTAGGACTTAAAAACGACAGCTGAGAAGCTTCATAAGTTTCCGAAAATTGCTTCCTTGGAAATAAACCGATAAATTCAACTCCTTTCCAAAAAAGATCATTGACAAATTAAAAGAATAAAAAGAAAAGAAATGTTATATTAGATTTTTACAATCTTGTCTAGAATGTACGTGTGATAATCTCTCCGCTGATCTAGTTGTTAGCGTAAGTGTTTTTGGTGCAAGTGGTCCTGAATTCGATTACCGGTGGGACAGTATTGAACGTATTACAGTGACGCAAATTGCACTTCAAGCTTTAGTCTAATAGCCGTAGTGCTGAAAATAAAAGCTACACTCCAACAAACAAATGTAAATGTAATGATAGATAATCTACCTGTATAATATCCTGGAATTCCTAAGAAGACGCAACTAAACATCTAGTGAAATCGGTATACATTCTGAGTTAAATAAATATGCGAATATTAGTGTTTATATTATGTTATGGTCCATAGTAACTTGACAAGATTTTTTTTAAACTCTAGTCAATTGAGAATTGTATAACTGCTATAACAATACTGAAGCAACTTATCGTACACGCTGTATGCTGTGTTTGGAGTGTTATAATTTTAATTAAAAAAAATAATAATTCAGGAGTACTTACTTATTAAGGTGCATAGAAAAATAAAATCTGAAATTTAGTGTGTCCTACGTTAATCTCGAACTTTTAGACTAAGCCGGTGACCGCAATCTATCATACATGACATTGTAAGTCATCTGTAGGACACGCTATGCCTGATTATTGCCTGGCACATGAACTATATACAACAGGACGCTAAATATTACGAAGAAAATGATGGTGGGAGCTGGGATTGAACCAAGGACCCCTAGAGCCAGAGGACAACATTCTACCACGGAGCCAGCTCAAATCGCAGTGATTTTAAGAAACATTGAGGGTAGGGACGTACGCAGGAGTAAGTCCTGGAGGACCCTTCCGAAATAAATTTCTAGATGTTGGAAAGAGTATGTATAAGCTATATCTTTATAGAATTTGTCGCATAGCTGCTTAGGGCAAGACATTTGACAATACAAAATGGTGATCTGTGTAAAGGGCAATCACACATTCAAACTCGGAGAGGAGTGCATTCCGTGCTAGTAACAGCTGAAACAAGTGGGGGCAGAGACAACTATTGCCGTCTAGAATATTGCACCTGGAAGTTACGTGAAATACGGATATTGTATACCTTCTTCCCGTTCAATCATGCTTTCGTGTTCCGTGCTAACCTGTTTCACTTACTATATGATACAGCGGTACGAATGCAGTCTCCGTCCAAATGAACTTTGCACACATCCACCGTCTGCATCAGCAGCATTATGGTTAACAGCTCACATATACTCTGGTTGTATGTGCTTTTTTTTTAAATTTTTTTTAGTGCCTCTAATAAATTCTTCTGACTCAAAGGAAATATACACTTCTAAACTTTCTCAGTAGTTCGGTCTCCAGTATCTTTCCCTTCCCCCTACTTTTATGGTATGTTTTGGATTTAAAATATTATTTTGCATAAATCATACACTTTTTACATAAGTTTGTGTAATTGCTAACCGCTTTAAATGTCACATTTTTTACTCTTTCTCTAAAATTTCAATGACGCACTTGTATCATGACCCTACCTTGTGAGTATCCTTGGGCTGCTATAATGTGCTGTTAGATAATTAACAAATACACAGACACGTTACAGGGTGATCAATGTTTTTGCAACATATGTTCTTCTTGCGCCCTTTCCCTTTGCGTTCTCATATTGCATTAGTGTAAATAAATGACAGATTTCTTTGTAAAAGAGCCTCCATACGCCATATTCGAGCCATTATGAGTTACGGTTCAAAACGAATATACAAAATGAGTTGTGGTAACAATATTTATCACTTTCCCAACCCAACATTCGTAAGATGAATGAGATGTGCATCTTCTATGTGTCAAGAACACTTCATATTGAATTCGTCTGTCATATTTAATCTAGACCAGTGAATGGTGTTGTATGAATATATATATATATATATATATATATATATATATATATATATATATATATATATAAAGTAAATATATGCATTTATTTGTAACGATTCGAAAAGTGAATTTTAACACATTGACTGCCACTGTGTTACTGAAAATATACCTCTTCTGGGCCAATACGATTTTCTTCTTTCAGACCAAATATAAAGTAATTATATATACATAACATTTCAAAACAATGAACGGTAAGCTCATTGTTGACTTTTTTGTATGTGTATGCATCATATAGTTTTTCTTGAACCGTGTATACATTTTAATACACAAGGCCTAGAATGAAGATATTCCTTGTGTATGGAATAGCATACACGCGGCGCAGAAGCAAGACGCCATGTGTATGAAATAGCATACACATGGCAGTCAATGTGTTAATAGTGAACAATGACAGTGACAGTGAATTTTGATACATCTCTTGCGCAATTGATTTTTTTTTTTTTTTTTTTTTTTAATAATTGAGGAGTGCCCCGAACAATGGGTCAAGCACCAACGAGTAAATTATGCAGGATGTTCAATTTTTAAAAAATCTTCACTCATGCTCATTCAGCTTTTTTTTTTTTTTTTTTTTTTTTTAAAAAAAACATTCTTCAACTAAATTAAGCCTCTAACAACTTTTCTATTATACATATCCTTGACATGATGAAAGAAGCTTAAATATTTTGTTCTACTGAAAACAGTTCAAATTGGCACTTGACTTGTTGATCGGCTGCACACTTCAATCACGTATAACTGCAATTTGCCACATACGATAAGAGTTATCATACCAAAAATGATACGGAAAATAGTTTTAGGGTAATAATGTAATCATCCTCAAACAAGTATACTTTTTAAAATAGCTTATTAGGAGCATATCAAGCATTAATTAGAATGCGCGTATAGATATGAATATGAATGAAATATTGATGTTTATTGGCTGATAGAATATTAAAGAAAGAAAACATTATTGAAGATCAATACATTACACGTACTATTCCTTCTAAAATATATTTCGTCAACCAGTGATGTAAAGTGAAAATATACTATAATGAAGATAAAAAAATACCTAAATAATACTTAATCGTTAATTATTTTTATATGCATTCATATCTACTTTATATTGAGTTGCTATGTAAGTTCTTCGGTCAAGAAGTGAGGGGAAATAGCTCCTGTGAATAGTTGTTGCTATTGATTCTGTGTGTATACTAAATAACTTTGTTTTGTCCTTACTTAATCCTTATGAAACTGAACCATCGATATTAATTCAGGTATTTCACCGTTACAGATGATTCAACATGGAATGACAAGTTGAGGAAAAATTAATATTTTTGTCAAATTATGTTGTTTAAATTTAGTCGACGTGTGTCATCCTGAAGACCACCAGAAACATTTGTGTAATGTACGGCGACAATAGCATTAGTGACCTAAAGATTGTAAGCTCGGTCGAAGAACAGTTCGGTAACAGTTCGCTATGAACGACACCCTACGGTCAGAATGGAAATATGACTTTGATTTAAATCGTTTGAAATTATTAATCGATCCGGATCCACATTACATGGTACAGGAATTGTCAGCAGATGGTCAGCAGGAATTGTCAGCAGCTGTGACCATACAACTGTCAGCAGACACCTGCACTCCATGGGAAATTGCATAAACTTTTTGGCTTATATCACAACACAATCAGTGACAACAACAAAAATCATTTGTGCTTCCTTGCTCGCTCGTCATTGCATTGCTCACCAACATCAACAATCCTTTTTGTTTAGCAGTCATGGGCGGGTGGTGACAAGTGGTGCCTTCATATGTCAACGTCAAACACAAGAAACATTGGTTTAGAGAAAACAGAAAGGGAACATCATGTGTGAAAGGTGATCTGCATTCATGCAAGATATTGTTATCTATCAGGTGGGACGAAGAAGGCACCATTCACTTTGAGTTGCTCCCCAGGAATGTCACAAAAAATGTTGCGATGTATTGTGAGCAATATGACGATATCTTGCAAGTAATACGGAGAATCGATCAGAAAGAAGTCATCAAGTAATTCTTCAGGTCAAAAATGGACATTATACTGCAATCATGACGAAAACAGTTTTTCAGGAGCAAGGAATGAACGTGTTACCATATCCAACATACTTTCCAGACCTAGTGAATTCAGAACATCATTAGTTCCGTGCACTGTCAAACCCGTGATTCATCCTTCGCCAACTTCGAGCCACTAAACACTTAGCTTCGCACATTCTTTGCCCAAAAGCTGCTGGAAGTTTACTGCAAAGGAATCGAAGAATTCCCTGAGCGATAGGCGATAGTCGTGAATAATGGTGAAGACTATATTACTGATGACTGTAATGAAATTAGGGGTGCTTAGTGATAGAATGGTTAGGGTTAAAAAATAAGAGAGAAAGACAGGAATTATGCGCCAATCCACACGCGTATATTCAGAACAAAATAAAATTTCTTTTTCTCACCCACTTTATCTATATCTCTTCCTCACCTTCAGTTTATGTCTATAATATAATTAACCATTGTCAATCCACTCTTTGGTGAAGAAAAAAATCTCTCCAACTCTTCTTCACAATTATGTATAGTAGCATTTTTCTTACATTTATATGTGATTTCATTTTGCACTAAATAATGGCATAACGACCCACAGTACTATACGTAAATCTGTGTTCACTTACGCACGAACAATAAAATCAAAAAAGTTCCTTTGTAGGCTTACGGCTAGGGCTTTACTTTTAGTATTCCTCTTTACGTTATTATTATTATTATTATTATTATTATTATTATTATTATTATTATTATTATTATTATTATTATTATTATTATTATTATTATTATTATTATTATTATTATTATTATTATTTTCAATATTTATAAAGAATGTAACTTAGACTTTAAGTTCAGACTTCAAGATTGTATTCAATTTTCATCGAGTGTAACATAAAATTAATTGTTTTCCTGCAGCAACATTAATGAATTTCAGAAATACTTTTTGTCTGGTGGAAATCCTTATATTAAATAAAGCTTTTCTTTTTTTCGTATGAAGAAATGCCGGAAGTGTATGTTACATTATTAATTAAGGAGAAGATAATTTTTCTTTCCTTTATTATTACTAACTGTTCTTTCTAAAACAAAGTTAATGGTTTGTTTTTCATCAAATGTGTACTACTTCTCGTTTACTGAGCCTGCTGTGTGTGTATATAATGTGATGAGAACACAATATTTTCCTTTGTCATAAAAAAAAAAAAAAAAAAATCCCGTCACATACTTCACACTTTGTTTCTTGGTATTTATCATGTCCCCCTATCAGTTATTCTCTTACACACACATATTAGATTCTCTTCTTGTAGCATGTAAGAAAAATGTATTGAGCTCATATTAATATAATTACTGCTACTATAAGCAAAAGGAATATCACTTTAGTTTTGTGCAGAATGAAAGATAATATTCATTCTCTATCAACCTTAGGAATCTGAAAAAGGTTGCATATTTTAGGCAATAGGTCATCCCAGGGGGAAGGCTCCTCATACCCATTTACTAATTTGTCTATATAACTAAGGGTAAGGGTGTTATTTTTAATTTTGTTAGCCCATAAGCAAGCTTATACTCTCGTGTATAAAATACATTAGGCTTATTTTGTTACAGTAATCTTTGTTGATGACGAAACGCAGGGGCGGATCCAGGGCCGACTTCTGGGGGGGGGCGGTGGGTTGTCATACTGCTACTTTTAAGGGCTCCAAACTTTGGGATGGGTTTTATTTATATATATAAAATAAGAAAGTGTCCTCTTCTGGGGGGGGGCAATTGCCCCGATCGCCCCCTGGATCCACCCCTGACGGAACGACAAGAAAGTGTATAAAAACAGACACATCTGCTTGCCACTATAATGCAAAATTGTTACTGGTTGAGCAATGTGGTCAGATACTTACATTTAATACGGAGACATGGAAACTAAAACGACTTTTGATATTCTGGCCAGATAATATTAGTGTGGCACTTAAGTTAAAATTGTTACCAGATAGTTCCAAGGGGAAGGAAGGGAGGGTCGAACTCACTATCCTATTTTCTATGCTGTTTATAAATATATTTTTATGTAATTACGTCAAATTGTCAAAATAACCGTAACTAACAAATAACTGACTGATAACATTTTGCTGGAATTTTTAAACAAAACCTACACTGTATGTTTGTGGAGCTCGGATTCCTAGAGTTAATGAACTAAAACGAAAAATATACATTTTTGTGTTTTTAATAATGAGTTTAGCTCACCAAAACTTCTTTATATATTTACTCTGTCTGTTCGGGAGACATGAAATCTCAAGAACTATCAGTTTTGACCACGATGTAGAGGATTAAAAGTTTGGAATTGAATTAGTTGGTGGAGATGATTCATTCAGTTGATCCCAAGATGTGGATAAATCAAAAATAGATTTCGCATATATTCCCTATGAGAGCGGGTTAGTAAACGAAGTTGAAAAGAAATATGCAACCCATTTTACTTTAGTGCTTTGATAGGTTGTACAACTTGTTAAAAATGATTAACCTGAATCTGATTTACCAAAAGCTCGTTCATAAAGGCTCAGTATGCATTCCAGTGGTTGGGGGTTTGTAATACTGTATAGATGTGCTATAGCCTTCAATTTTCACGTTGTGTAACTGTGACAAACCAAAATTCATCTCGTGGTGTACACTATAACACCGCCATTTGAACTACAATAAACTTTCTTTTTTTGTTTCAGTTTTCTCAGATGGTTACATCATCTTTTCGGTAGCTAAGTTTTGATGTTGTACCTTTGATTGATATTCATTAGATTTTTCTTTTTCTTTCTTTTTTTTAAGTTATCACTAGGACAAAGCATATATCGTACGCGATCTAGAAAAATCATCCGATTATTAAACTTAATACGGAGGTACACCTCAACTTGCTGGGGGCCGCGGTGGCTCAGTGGTAGAGCGTTCACCTCTGGTGCTTGGGGTCCCGGGTTCGATCCCAGCTCCCGCCAAGTGAACTTTGTGGTGGACAAACACCGTGTGCGTGGGTTTTCTCGGGGTTCTCCCGTTTCCTCCCACTTTCTTCATTCCACCATTTCATTCATTACTCATCATCACCGTCTCCTTTAGCCTAACCGGCATAACCGTGGGACGTAAAACTCACAGATTTCATTTCATTTCACCTCAACTTGCTTAATAAACATGTATTTTTTGTGGATACCACTATTAGCGATATATTGATAATCAAAGTCGAAGTTTGGACTTAATAACATATAGGTCGTTCAGAGCACAAGGGAATCAAGTTCAATTATCGAAGTTGAGAGAAAAAGAGACTTAAAGTTTGTACACTTGACACTAACACTAATTTAACACTATTCAACACTAACTTAACACTATTTTTTACATTATAAAAGTTATTTATAATATCTGGACGAGAATTTGTTAAGCTCTGAAAGAAACTTCAGGAACAGATCTTAAAGACAAAATATAAATGTCTAAAATTTCCAAAAAATGGACTTGATTATCTTGTGCATTGAATGTGTATGTGTCATATATCGTACGATCTACAGAATGCATCTAACTTTAACATTTGGGATGAGTGAAAACCTTGAGTGTTAGTATATATGTAAAATATATTCTATTCCCACACAGACCTTTGCTTCCCGAGATATTGGCTATCAAAGTTGGGATTTCTACTTAGAAAACGTTTGCGTAAAAATCATTAATTTCTATTCAGCACAAAAATAAGGAGAAAATACATGTAGCAAAGTGTTTACTTACAATAATAAAGATTTTTAAATGATCGTATATCTTTTGTCATTGGGAAACACATTAATTACCATTAATAGTTAAATTTTGGATGGTCTATGTATTTTTTAAAAATTACTTTGTTGGGAAGATAGATCATAAACAAACACAAACAATGGAAAGTGATAATATACAATACCGATACTTGTGGTATAAAGCCAGATAAAATTACAAATAACTTTAGTAAAATTTATAGAAAATAAAAGAAAACGCGGAAATTGTTAATAAGAACAATGAAAGAGGGGCGAATTAGGAGTTAATCATATGTTAGACCCTTCTTGTAAGACTAATAAGTGCACTTCAAACATATTAACCTTGTTCTGTACTTTTTCCCATTTTTTAAAGCTCAGAAATTTATGTAGGGAATTAACTTATCTGTTTTCTGTCTTCTCTACTCTTCTCAAATCTAGTTAAATGTCCTAATGCCCTTAAGCTAAGGAAATAGTTAATCAGTGAAAGTGAGCGGTTATAAAAGAACTATTGGATTGGCAGTGTGGGAGGAAATGGGAAAATACCTAGAAAACTCATAAACACGATAGTGTCCAGCACAAACTCACATAGCCAGGGATGGTTCATTTTCTTTCTCTTTCTCTTTTTCTTCTTCTTCTTCTATTATTATTATTATTATTATTATTATTATTATTATTATTATTATTATTATTATTATTATTATTATTATTATTATTATTATTATTATATAAGGAGTCAGTATGAGAAACATTTTGTGTATATTGAACATCAATTACCAGTTTGAAATAGGCAGCGAACTTGATCAAACTGATATATAATGATACATATAGGAATATGAACATGGTTACTTACCCGCTATAGAACAAAATAAATCCCCTTGTGTAAATTAGTGACAGTCAGAAGTTGACACTCACCTGAAAGAAAGAAAGAAATAAACATTAGCTTGTTATGTCATGTCACACATGTGCTATATTTTGTTTTATATATTTCGTGGAGAAAAATCTGAAGCCAAAAGTTATTAAATTTTTCAAAAAGAAAAAGTAGAGTATGTTCATACACTGTATTCAACTTCTACAGAGGTGGGTTTATCCTGCGGTCGTAACTCCCACACAAACTGACAAATCTCCCAATTGTACGAACGGTCATAACTCCCACAACCAAAATCCCCAAGCTCCAGAAATGTCAAAATGTCCACATAATCGGTCATAACTGGTTTCGACTGTTTTGATATCGGTTCATGGGATGCTAACCAATGATGACGGCCTAGAGATAGATTGGTATACATTAGTAGCGTGTTGTGCTGTTTCGATCGGGGAATATTTCATGAAGAGTAATATGCCCTTTGGCATTGTCAAATACAAGGTAATATTAACATGCATTTTACATGATACACATTATACTTATGAGTTTTGTCTAAATTCTTCTGTTTCCTCCCACATTATTATTCCACGAATTCATTCATTATCATTCTTTAGTCTAAGTAATATACTTGTGGGGCGTTAGACTTCATTTCATGTTTAAACTTCCTCGGCTAATACTACGGCTGATCGATTTCCATTAACGTCATGGAAATCACTTTTCCACCTATATTGCTATACCTGTTATTTTATGAAACAACATTGCAACAAAGGGAGAACTGAAAATTTCATGCCTTATTTCGTTAGACATTTCCTCTGCTACAGAGCTACTTAGATCATTTTGAATTCTATTGGAAGTTCCACCAAACTTAATTCTGTTCTACAAATGGTTTGTAGTTTTCTCAACATATCTTATAATCAAATTCAACAGTTCAATGTAGTTGCTCTTTGTAATTGACTTACTACCCTCTTTAAGTCTTCTATGATCCAATTACTGCTTTGCTTAAAATAATAATAATAAAAAAGAACTCTGGCACTAATCAAACATTCTTTTTGTTTTTCTTTTACAGTTTTATTATTTTTAACTATCTCATAGGGATGTTGATAATCTACTTCACCGTCAATCCTTGCGTACAGTAATCGAATGTCTTTACGCAGTACTTGGATGAAGATGCTTTTGGGACTTTTCCAGACATCCGCTATTTACATAAAAAATGATCACTGATTCTGAGACATTCTAAACTCCTTTACAGTAAGAAAATAAACATGACTAGTATGACAATTAATCACTTGATGAACACCGAGTTAACCGTTTTATAGAATTATGATGACTGCTTAGAAATGCCTAGTGTAAGGTTTTATTTTCATTTTAAATTATGCAAGGTAAAGTGTGTAGGCCTGCCATTTAAAATAATCGTACATTATCACAAAATTCAGTGAACCAAAATGACACAATTTCACATAATCTATCATACACTGTTTGGTTCATTTCTGTGGCAAGACGAAATTTTCGAATTCGTGAACCTAGAACAGCTGCTACTCACCTGTTCTTTTGTTGTCTTATTAGAACATTGATAAACTAGCAGTATGGAATCCTAACCCTCATCGATTTTTTTTTTATCAAATTTGATTTGATTTTCAGCTTAGTATCTCTTTGAGCAGCGAGTCTATATGGAACCTGAACCTACATCTTAACATGTGATCCGAACCACATAAGCTCAAGCCAGAAATCGAACCTGGTCTCCCACACCAAAGACATGTACGCTATGTTAATTCTGATTTTTATCAAAAAAGTGATACAATATGGCATACAACGTTATACAAAAGGATGAATAAATTCCTTCATTCCTTAGCAATTTAAAATTGTATAAACAAACTGAACTGCATAATGTGCTAAATTTTACTATGCTCAATATATTGGTAGTAACAGGTCAAACGCGCAGCTTGCTCTGCTTTGTAATTACGTTCGTGTCTGCTTGGTTTCACTCACAAGAAAACGTTTTTCTCACCATCCACAGCAATTGAATGTTAACCTGAACGGCGTTGCATCTTTGCAGAGCAGCTAACATGGACCTTGCTTGCAGTATGACAGGGAATGGACTTCTTCCCCCAGAAAATTCAGATCAGCTAACATGGACCTTGCTTGCAGTATGACAGGGAATGGACTTCTTCCCCCACAAAATGCAGATTTTAAAATAACTTAAATTGTACTTAGAGAGGGATGAAAGGTAAGGGTAAGCTGTTCTGTCTACCCCAGGTATATACATGTCAATACTTTTTCAACAATTTATTCCTTTAAATTTAACCAGAAGGCTCAGAGGATTATTGGATTGACAGGGTGTGTGGGGCACTGATGAATGGATCATGAGTCACCACGTCATGACTTTTGTCCGCTTCATCCGGCTTTAGCTTCTCAGACCTGGACAGACGAGTGAACCAGACTGACCCAGTACCCAGAAGCATCCGAAATATCATCTCTATAGCATTACTGCAGAATTTTATAGCTAATTAAGTATGTTAACTACTTGGACTCGACAATTCATCTGTTTAATTCTCGGTGTGACAATTTTTAATTAAGATACCACGTTGCCTGTTTATTTCAAGAATGACATAACTAAAAATTGCTATCTTTTCAGGAGAAGCATTTGAAAGTTTTGAAACACACTGGAAACATATTAGCGCAAGAACAACACAAGTGCTCTCTAGCACCCAATTTTGGAAGCATATCTGTGAAGAGCCCATAAGTCAATAAGGGAGATTTTTTTAGTTATATCACTCTTAAAATAAACAGGCATGTCTGGAATATTTCATGTTTTTTTCACTTTCCCATCTGAGGTTCTTGAATACACATGTACGTAACCTATAGAGAAGAATTAAGAAAACACTGTTTGAGCTCAGTGGTATACTTTATATTTTAAACGATAAGCGTTACAAGTCGATTAAACTTTGATAATCCCTCATAGGAAAAACATGTAGCTTATCTTATCTTTGATTCTGATGCGTTTGTACTCTGTAAACTTTGTAATTATATTTCAGTGCATAGACACGTATAGACACAAACAACAAGCGAGAAATAAAATTATATTTAATATTAAATTTTAATGAAATGGCAATGAAAGAGGAGAAAATCATATTTGTTAGCATTGCATTAATAGCCTCACAATACTCTTATGTATGACGATGTCTCAAACACAGGGTACTTGCAGATCATTAGTCTATTCGGGTCACTTCAGGTCATGGGTCTGTCCGTGCGGGTCACCGGAACAGACCGGATCCCTCCGGATCACTGACTCTGGTGGATCATTAGTCTTATCCGCTCCTACGTTCTGTTAACTTCGGGACCTATTGGAAGTAATGTAGTCATTACCACATTCCAGTAGCTTCTACTCCTCCAGGTTGCCTTAGGTGTGCATTTTACAGACTGGTGAACCCTAGAGTGTAGTACGAGAAAAGTTTCCTGGACCCATCTTGAATGGAACTCCGGCCATACTGACTATAGTATTGACGCTTGCATAGATTGCTTTAGTTAAATTAAATTCAAGTCTGTGTCCAGCGGAGAGGTAAAGGGAATGATAACCCTTCTACCAATGCCGGATTTTCGTAGAAGCTAAACAAGCTGTAACTTATGGTCCCACTCTCTTGGGGGCCCCAAAAATGTAAAAGAAAATACTGGATATACATTTCCAAAAATAAGATAAATAAATAAATCAAATAAAACCTACATACAGCAACAGTGTGCTTGTATGCTGTAAGTAATATAGCACCTCCTGCTCGCTGCTCCCTAAAATATTAGTTGACAAAGAATAGCTGTGTGTATGTATAAACCAATTACCTTGAATAGCTTACAGCCTCATCAAACCTAAATTAGGCTCTGCCTTCTACTAGTCGGAAATGAACAAGTTTACACCGGATAAAATAGCTTTCTGGATAATTTTCAAACTTTCGAAAGAGTATCAAGAGTATTTTGAGATTTTTTTTGATGCCCAAATTTCATTACCTTTTGCACTTCGTTAAAAAAAAAAAGCTAAAAACGGTTAGCATATGGCAAACGAGACCACATGCTCATATTATATATCATATCATGACTTGACTATATTACAGTATATGAGCGTGATTCGTTTAAATGAATATCATTTTTCATTTTTATAGAGAACAACAGGCTACTAGAAATATGAAAAAAGAAGTATTTCTAGTAACAATTTTTCATCGCAATGCATTTTGTTAATGAATGTATTCCTTTTTCAGTTCTTAAATGGAAACATACATTGAAAAAAAAAAGAAAGAAAGAAAAGATATAATAATAACACAGTGCTAATAGCAACAGGAAATACCTTCTCTCTACACACGACAAAATGATTATTTTCAATAAACACTTCTCATAACCTGAAAGGAGAAAAATTTCTCGAGAACAGCTGGCTAGTGTCTCCGTATGAGGTGTCGTGTTAGAAACACCCATCCAATGTAATTTCTCTTATTTAACACTGCAACTCTTCTGCGTTGCTAATTAGCCACCTGTGTACAATGCCTTCAGTTTCTTTCCGCGTGACATACTCATATTAAAGTAGCTTTTTTCTTTTCTTTTTTTCTTTTTTGCTAACAGTGAATTCTTCTTTCTTGTTTTTTCCTTCATACTTTTCTCGATATTTGCACTCTTTTCCCCTTACACTATAATTTTCTAGTGACTGGAGTGAAGAAAATCTGCTGAGGATTGTATCTGTTGAGAGATAAATCTCAGAAATTTGAGATTTTGACATGTACACGTTTCGTAATCTTATACACGAAAAACGACGTCAGTTCGGCCGTTTGATCTATACATGATTAAATATGTATCTATACTACTGTTCATGTGTAAAGAGCTTCTAACGGAATTAGCCAGATTATGTAGGATTTCCAAGTGAAAAAATAAAATATTTAATTTAACGCCCCATGTCTATTTGCACTTTAGGGTAAAGGAGACGGATGATAAATTCACGTGAATGATTATGAAAGAATTGGTGGTATGTCAAAGTGGGAGAAAAGGGAAACCCCAGAGAAAAGTCACGGACACGATGTTGTCCACCATAAACTTACATGGGCTGGGATTGAACCAACAAACCCCTTGCAACAAAGTACCTAGTGAGCCACCGTACAACGGATTCATCAATAGATTTAAATCTGAGCTTTTAAGGAGGTTATACTCATGTGCAGACTTCTTTTCTCTACTATTATAGCACCAAGATCTGAAGTTTTATATATATACAATTATACAGTATGTATAAATACAAATTTGATGCATTATCAACATTAATGATTATTGTGCTATATGTGGTTGAATGAATATTTTTATTATTATTTATTCAACCACACTTAGCATACATTCTCTTCCTTATAACGTTAAGATTGGTGTTTTAAGATTGAAATGAGATTACATGTGGTTGGTTCGCTTCACTAAAATCAAATAACGGTAATTTACTAATAAAAACCGAAAATTGCCGTCCTATTGAAATTAATTTGCTCTTTTACATTTTCCTCTTTTACTTTTTAGCCTTCAGCCCTGCTAGAAATCATATCGAAAAAAATTTTCTCAGCGATAAGCTGAAATTCAGAATAAACCTGAACAACATATGGCATAACATAAAGTAAAATTTTGCGAGGAAATATTTGCTTTTTATGTACCTTGTAGAAAGTAACAGGGTAAGTTTACAGAACGAAAGAGAGGGTTTTATGTATGAAGTACACGTAATCTAATTCATTTACAACTTTCATTGCACTTCTAATGGTCTTTTGTATTGCTATATTATTTCGACCAACAATAGCTTTAGAATCATCAACCCAACAGTGTAAAAAAAATATTTTCGTTCCATATTCTTTCCACCTTTTCCTCAAGTTTATTAACATCTTATTAATTTTCTATACAGATTTAGCTCTAAGAACCATGTCATCTGTAAACCATACACATCTAACCACTCTACCTCCTACCGAAATACCATCTCAATTTTGGAGTCCATAAACAATTAGAGCTTTTTGCATCATGTAGCGAAGGAATATTTATTAGTGCAGTACCAATTCGTTTATTATTCGGCTAGAATCTTTATAAATATCAAACATAATAGTAAAGCTATAATTTGTTTACTGCAATAGTATTCGTATTAATTTTAAGAACTTTTACATTCCTGGATAACATTAAACGTTTGTTTACCCATAAGATGCATAAAAAGCACTAATGTGCATAGTTTACTGTATAATTTGCATAGGATTAAAACGTAGAAAGTTATTAATAGCATTTCGCACCCGCGCGCGCGTGTGTGTATATGTATTTCTACTAAAAGAAAAATAACCTTTGCTACCAACCGACCGTAATGAAATGACAATTTTATGATTAACATTAACATATTTTGTTAAGCCATCTATCTCTATTTTTTGTCGTAATAGTATAATAATGACTTTGGCATTGTTGATAGTAAGTAGTGCACGAAAAGAACATAAATAGAGGTTTCAGTTGTTTTTTTTTTTCTAGACTACATTGCCCTAAAACATAATGAGAAAAAATGTGCACCTTTTTTTGTTCAAATAGCAATATCGTAATAAAAAACAGTTGTCAATAATATATTGTTCTCTCTTGCTCCAGAAAACGATTGATGAGTTTTTTGAACTTACGAGAGGATGTTTCCATGATATGCTCCTCTAGTTGAACAGTTAGTTAACTGGGGTTTATTTCAAGTATCTATAATGCACTTTCAATATATGCAAAGTCCTACACTTTCTATAAAACTTACTAAAACTTAACATGCATCTTAATGGAGTTAAATTATCTTAACATTAATTATGATTTTTATATTATTCAAACGTTCATAGGTATCATATCAGGTCAGGTATTTCGCAATTGGGATTCACTCGTCCAGTCTTGAAAATGAGACAAGAATCGAGACGAGAAGTACATTCAAATTCAAGACGAGAAATTTCACAAATCTTGTCAGCAACACTAATTCATCAAAGTCTTAGTTCTTAAACACTTTTTTTTTTTTTTTTAGTGTTACATGATTCATAGTATAAAAACTATAAATTTATAAAATACTCGTACGAAGACAATGGAAAGTGTTTATTATCATTTAAGGATACACAAATCATTACTTAATATATTCCGATAATAAATAAATATGATATAAATGTTATTATATCACACCGTTCGAGGATTTTTCGTAACACGGAAGGTTTCTGATAACTTATAGATGAAACTGACAAAAAAAAAAAAAAAAAAAAAAATCAGGCCGTAAATGTTTGTACATAAATCAAGACGAGACGGGTAAAAGCTTTTCGAGATTCAAAATGAGAAAGAAAACTTTGAGAACCGAGGCATAACTAGAAACAAAAGTTCGAGAATCGAGACGAGATTAAACTTGTACAAAATTTACAAGACAAGACGAGAAAACCTTATTTTTTTTTATCGTTTTGTCTCGTGGACAACACTAATTTACCCTTACTAACCTTACTAGAACTCGAGCTAGGTCGGGCTTGGGCTATGGCTCGCCACTCACTCATATTACTCTCAATTATTGAGCTAGGGTCCGATTGAGGCAGAGAGCCAGAATTAGGAATCCGAATATCTCTTAGCAGACTACCAAAAGATATAAAATGTAAAGGTTTCCCCCTCTTTCGCCTTAGTCGGACAGGACATAGATTTCCCAAGGGTTGCGGTAGAACTAAGACTATGCACTTTTCCAACTTTGGCGCTTAAGAATGCGATGTACTCAGCATCACACCCCACCAGATTTTATTTCCTATAGGTTGTCCCATTTATCTATTTTAGAGAAGCTGGGTGAACCTCTAACAATGTTGTAACAAGGGTACAACGAGAAAAAAGTTCCGACTCACGCAAGAGATCAAACCCGAGATGAGTGCTGGATAGGCAGACCGTCTGATCGGCTACGACACTGTGGCTCTTTTACTACTGAAAAAAAAAAGTTTGGTAGACAATGAAAAGGATAACGCACAAGAAGTTTTAATCTCGTCTTGTAGATGTCAACTACTGGAGGATACATTGTTGCTATCAAACAGCGAGATACGTAACTTTTACAAACTTAAGAAAAACGGAATTCAAAAATTCGCTTTCGTTCAAGAGATATCGTGTGGAGTAACGGACTAGCGTAAGCTACCATTATCTGTCAAAATGTTAACGAATTGACTCCATTAATAAATTCGCAGACATAATTACTCTAGACATCTATTGTTTTTTTGAAAAAGTAAAAAAAAAAATTAAAAATCGAATAATTCTGGTTCGTTATGGAACTAAAGCATAACAGTAATGAATAGTTCTCAGAGGAATACTGAATCTTATTTTATGCAGCACTCAGTTCCTTCAACAAGGATAGAGGAGGATATATGCTTCGGAGTCTGACTTCCAGAATCGGCTATGGATGCTGGGCGGGTCAGGGGAAGTGTTGTAATTTATCCCGGTGTTCATGAAACTGTGGATGGGTGCATTCTCATCTTAGAAAATAGCCTTATTGGACGGAGACATCTGGACTATAAGTTGCATATGGTCAACTATAGTGTCCATATAACACTGACACTAATGCTTCCTATGAATCTAATCGCTACCATCGCTTTTTGCACCAGACATTTCCGTAATATTCTTGGAAGTTTCAGTCTGTTTTCTGTTTAGCCCACAAAATTCTGATTATACAGTACTTCGTTGCTGTTCATTTGCAGAGGTGCTAGATACGCAACGTTTTTGCAGGGAAATAGGCTAGAAGGCTAAACCTATCGAAATATTTTTACATCAGTCTCAAATGATGTGTTTAGATATTGATACAATGAATTTTATTAAAATTGATTTATTTTATAATACACTGTTTAAATATCATGCGTGTAGTGGCGGATCCAGGGGGACGATCAGGGCGATCGCCCTCTCAGAAGAGAAAACTTTCTTACTTTATATATATATATATATATATATATATATATATAACATCCCAGAGTTTGAACCTCTTAAAAGTAACTCTAAGTAGCAGTATGACAACCCACCTCCCCCCCCCCAGAAGTCGGTTCTTTATCCGCCCCTGCATGCGTGTAATAATATATTTTGAAGTAGAGCTCCTGAAACATCGCATTGGAGGCCATTTATCCCTAGCCTTCAGCCCTTCTCATGGAATCAAGTAGTGGGAGCGGTGACACTCACCCATCGCTCTCAGCAGAAGAAAACTATTTTAAGTAATACACAAATTCAACACAATACAGCGAAAATGGACAAATGTTGACAAGGACTAAGGCTAGCCTTTCGGGTGTTCGGGAACACAGAAGTTATAAACGTGGTCTTGTAAGAAAATATACTATAGAAATAGCCTACATTCATATATTCAGTACATGCAGCAAACAGCTGAAAGCTTCATGCAGCTGACAGTGATCGAAAGGGGACTGGGCCCATCCTAGCCAATCCCTAGTTATGGGGCTCATTTCAGCCTACCCATTTCGAAACTTCACGCTACGTTAATGCAGTTTTGTGACCTCAGTTCGTTGCAACGTGTTCCTTGGGTTTTACACACACAGAGAGAGAGAGCGTTACTTTTCGATCTATCGTCGTAATGATAATATGATAATGTAAATAAATATTCATACTTTATGTAAATATCTTTGAGTCAAAGCTTAAAGCCATAAAGGAACGTAAGTTTTGTAACACTTATGTACAGCTCCTTTGTCAGACTGATCTTTCTTCTTTCTCAGTCGAATTTCACAGAAGATGAAACAAAAGAAGACTAGAGTATACAAAAATAAATCTTTATATCAAATTTCAAATTATATTTGGTTTAACCTATAAAAAAAATCATGATAATTTCTTTTGTAAAATAATATTAAATATATTTATTAACTATTATTTTTACCTTCCTACCTTTCGTTTCTCTCTCTCCCTCTTTATATATATATATATATATATATATATATATATATATATATATATATATATATATATATATATATATATATATATATATATATATGTGTGTGTGTGTGTGTGTGTGTGTGTGTTTGAGAAGAAAATAATACCTGCCACTCAGTAGCACCATAAAGACAATTTGCATTCATCAAAAAAAGTTAACACTGCGGGAATAAAAAGCACTTTCATTCTCACATCTACTGTAATCAAGTAGACACTGGTTGGTCGTTACACTCGAAAATTTCCGGTCTACAGTAATTGTAATATAAATTCCTTTTTTTTTCTTTCTTTTTCATTATTTTTATTAGTAACATTTATACGCAAATATTTTTTTCACACATATAAATGCAGATATGGCTTGGCATTCAATTAAGAAAAAAAAGGCACAAATGTATGTTTATGTACGGTCATTGTGCTATATGAAATGAATTTGATCTTTGTGCAGTTGTATGTAAAAACGTTATTTTTTTTTTCCTAGAGTTCTTTTGTCATTCGGTTTCAGGAAGCTATTAAAATCAACAAAGTTAGTTTCCTCTTGTCTATTATGTGATGTGATAAAATATGGAGGGTACATTTTTATTTTCATATGCACGGTAATTTCAAATGAATAACACTATTGCTTGCTATAAGCCTTCTCATTTACGGAAGCTTAAAGTAGTGTCCAGTAAGGTAATAAACTAGATCAATAACATTGATAGTCTTATCCACACAATGAATGAATTTTGAACAAGTACACACGGGAAGAAACAGACAAAAAACACATTAAATTCCATATAACTATTTTATTGCATCTAAATGTCTCTTTATTACTTTCTCTTCCAATTATTCTAACAGTTTGTCGTTAACGCATAACAAAAGTTACAAAATCTGCTTTCCACCTTAATATTACAATAATTCTTTATATTATTTATTTCACATATCATTATCAACTGCTACTACATTGTAAAAAAATATAATTAAATTATTTAAATACGAACAGTTTTTTTAAATGAGAAAATTGATAAAATAGTGTTTAAAAAGTGTGCGTATCCAAAAAGCATTAATTCTTAAAAACAGTGTTTAGAGTGACATATTTAAAACAGTTAGAAAACAAAGTTATGTCACATTCTGCAGCACATTTGGGACATAATTGGAAAGAACAATAACTCAAAGGGGGCGAATATGTGTCATCCGGGACTGTTCAAAGAGAGTCGGTAATGTGCAAAGTGTCCTAACTGTGTTTAAAAGCCATTTCTGAATATTTTCTAGATTCTAGTGTAGATGAATTTGAAGTCAAAGGAAAATAGAAGTCTTTGACATAAAATTTTTCTCACTATATAGGGCTATTGAAAAAGTGCGCCTGTTTTGTTACATCAAATTATGAACTTTATTCTTTCAAAACACTAACAAAATTCATAAACATGTTCATCACACATTCCGATTTCAGATATGGTGAATGACGTCGGGCATATGGTTTCCTCTACTGCGCTGGCAAGCACTAACTCTGTTCGTGAAATTTAGCTATGACTGCTTGACAAGTTTCCATTTGTATTTCGCCGACGACTCATCGAATTTCCTCCTTTAATTCACGGATGAAAGGGGTTTATTGACACACACCAATGATTTAATAGTACCCAAAAGAAAAAAGTCACAAGCAGTTAAGTTGCATCACCTCGGCCATTGCTGTCAGCATTACGCGAAATGATGCGATCCGTTCTGATCTGACGTTTTCACAGTTAGCACACGTTGCGCTATAGTAAACTGCTCCATGGCTAGATACAGACTGAAGAAATTCGAGAAATTCAGACTAAGGGACAATCGGAATATTTGTGGGTAAAGCAACAATACTAAAAAAAAAAAAAAAAAAGTCGGCAAACGAGGAACAAATATTTGCCAAACTATGCAAAAACCGGCACGCTATATGAAGTGTTCAGTGCACAAAGGATTCCAGTCCAAGTTTTGATCAATTTGGACATATTTCACGTTTAGCTCCTTTTTCAGAGCTTAAAAGGTTCATGTCCAGACATAATGTAAAAATCAGTGTCTCGGTCCTTTCACAACTTGACACAATAGACCTGAATCCCTTGTGATCTGAGCAGCCCATATTTCATTTGTACGACTTGTTGAAATGAGAGTAAACAAACCTCTACTACTATTTGTCTGAGCTGCGACATCTTTCGAAAAACTTATTCGATTTTTAATGAAAGTTGGCGTGATACTTCCTTTGACACTTAGATAATAGATCTTTTTTCAATAGAGGTTAAAACCCAGATTCTTCTCTGCATGCTTCACTGATTTATTTTGTACTATATAAGAGGAAGGGGAGAGAGAGATAAATATGGCGTCCCTAGGCTTCAGCCTACTCAGTCTGATTCTGCAAGTTAAAGCATCTCCTTTAACCAAATTAGAAATATGATGATTTTCAGATAACGAACTATTCAGAAATAGAAAATATGCTCATTAGTTAATTTTAACTGAATCTCCCATCCATTGCATTTTTAAAATTATAATCTAGCGATTATTCTTAGATAGAGCTCCATTTTAGTTGTATTGTTGGCATACATACAGTATCTTCGACACTGACGAATTGCATTCAAATCCCTGTTTTCTACCTAAGCTCTAGGTCCGCGAGAGATGGAGTGGGTCAGTGGGTCGTGGATCAAGTGGATCAGTGGGTCGTGGGTCAAGTGGATCAGTGAGTCGTGGGTCAACGGGACGTGACCCACTGCGACCTACCACCCCTGTGACCTACTCTGACATACCGACCACCACCATTATAGACAGCATCTTCCGAATACTGGTGAATTTGTCTACGTATTACTTTCAAGGCCTCCATTTTTCTTCCTTTTTCAATTGTTTCTATTTACTAACCTGACATAAGTACATCTAAGTGAGATGAGTTGATTTTGAGTTTAACGTCCCTTTTAGCAGCGAGCCTATATGAGACGGGACTACTGATTAACGTGGATTAACCACATGAGCTCCCGCCGGGAATCGAACCCGGGTCTCCCACACCAAAGGCGAGTACGCTAACCCCTTAGCCACGGAGGAGCTCAAGCATATCTAAGTGAAAATTTCAGGCACTTATGGATATTGATATTTGTAAATTGATAATAGCAATAGGACTTACTACTTGACTTTCGAAACACAGTCGAATTTAACACGTTTTTTTCCTTTACTACTTTGATTTGAGGCTTTCAAATTCATTCTATTTTCCACCGAAAAGTATCTGTAATTCAACAAGAAAATAATTACAAATGATAATTAAAATTAAATTCATCGCAATATGGCCCATGACAAACACTTTACTACTTTATATCTTGAGCGATGCTTGAGCAATTGATCGTAGAAATTCAAACTCTGATTAGTGATAATTTCATAGCCTTGTTTTATTACAAGTGTAAACTGTTTAGTCTATGGAGACGAGAGTGTGGATCATGGGACAGAGTTGATGACGATGGGTTTCGCATGGGTGGTGGGTCAGAGTGGATCACGGTGGGTGGTAGGTCATGGTGGATCGTAGGTTAATGTAAGTCACAGTGGGTGGTGGATCAGTGGGTCAAGTTTTCATTGCCCCACGCCATCTCTGGTTCTCGTCTCATATGGACTCGGTGCTGAAACGGAAGCTAAATAAAATTAATCAACCAATCAAATTACTCTCAATTTTCGATATTCGCTTTGATTACACTTTTATAATGCGACAAACCATGAGAATTAAAACAATAATAAATTATTTTATATCCTACACGCAGAACATTCGTGACACAAGAGTCAGAGATAAGTGCACAAAATCTTAATTGGATGGACCAATTGCAATGACGGTGAAACTAAAATAAGTAAGAGAAGGGGTTAGGAGTTGATGATCCAAAATTTGTGAGACAAACTAATAGAATGTATTTATAATAGCTTAAGTTTGTAATAATTTAATTACCGAAACTATTTTGGCAAAAAGTTTACTATTGAAAATAGGGAAAATTTCTTATGAGATTACACGAAACGATTTTGGCGATGGGATGAGAGTCAAGATAGCTCTTTAAATATAAACTGATACATTTTCCGAGAGGAGACATCAAATTCACAACATCTTTTCAAGACGTCTTATTGAAAAACAAGAAAAGTAAAAAGAAATCATGAAAAACAAGAATTATGCTGCTAAGATTCAATAATTTGGTGGAAGAGAGAGAAAATATTATGGAAATCTTATTACTTGAATTGCGAACACAAATGACCATTGATAGACATAACTACTACAGAGATTTCTCTTGTTTTTCTGTGTAAACCAACACAAATCAATGCTAGTAAAGAAATAATGTGGATATCAAATATGGTCAAAGTGTTACATGCAATCCCGTACAACCGAATTGTTAGTGCTTGAGATACAGGTCCGGTTTCCCGCGTGACACTATTTTCGTTATTGACCTCACACCGTAAATTTAATTCTAGGAATTGCTTGAATTAACACGTTGGCCGCCATGTGCATAATTCTGATGCACAAATAGTATGGTGCAAAATACCGCGAAATATGGCTTGGCGGCTAGTGCAGAATTTTGGTCTAAAAATCTAGAAATGTTGACGCCGATCACTCAGTTGACTATAACGCTTCATGGGCTGTAATGACAAGGAGTTTAGTTTTTGGAAATGAAAGAAAATGACATTTCTAGTTTTACGTACCACGATTATGCTCTTTAGGCTAAAGGAGATGGGTGATAAATAGTGGATGAATTGGTAGAATGGGAATGTAAGAGAAAACGGCAGGGCCACGCACACGATGTTGTCCACGCCCTGCGATTAAACCAGAGGCTTCTAAAATCAGAGCTGAACGCTTTATCGCAGCCACCATGTCTCACGGTTTAGGCTTAGTTTAGTGTGAGAAAAACTAATCTATGTCAGACGCCATAAATAATAAGTCACTACCATAGAAACAGAATAGTGCCGCTGGGAACAAAATAAAATATGAATATTGAATAATGTTAATATTGATGTCAACAATAACGACAAAACTGAATTTCCGCTTCCGCTGGTTGTAATGAATTGTACTTTACGAGTGAACAAATTAAGTGCTTAACAAGTAATGTGCACTCATTCATAAGCGGAGAAGTTTTTTTTCTTAAATTATTAAAAAGGTAGGAAATAAATGAGGCAAAAGCTATTTTCATCTCTTAAATTGTCATTTCATTTTGCTATTTTATTCTCTCTCCCTCTTTTTGTTTTCAAATCATTTGGGAATACTACTACATCCATACAGCAAAACTCCTGTGCAGTTAAATCTTAAGCGGAAACTTACATAATAACATAGCGGTATATTTCCAACAATCACAAGACCTCCTCACCCCGCCTCCTAGCTTGCTTCCAGTTCATTTACCACCTTCCGTGTCGGATGGAGTTTATTTTTTTTATTTTTTAAAAAAGTTAATGTTCTTTTATCTTACTCATTAAGCTGCCGGATATAAAATACCCACGCAGGTGTAAGGAAAAAAAAAAGAAAACTACAAAGCTACTGGAATAGCTATACAGTAGTTATAGAAAGCAGAGGAAAAATAAATAAAGCTGTTAAAAATATTTTTGTCTCAAGTCTAAATTTACAATCAAATCCACAGTTTTAACACTTTCAAAGCATATATGTTTGACGTGAAACTATTGTGAAACTAAGTGCAATTCCTTTTTTTCTTTAAAAAAAAAGAATATTTTTCTAATAAGATAGTTCTTCGCTTTCACATATGACATTTAGGAATTCCATGGCACTAGATGTAAGAGAATCGAATTATTTTACAAGGGGATCTTACTTCTATTTTTAAATATGTGCTAGGTGAATTTGTGCTGTCTACACAGTGCACATTCTAATATAAGCATTTATCTCTTTCCCATTTGATTGATTTTGAGTTTAACGTCCCTTTCAGCAGCGATGCTATTTAAGAGAGGACCTACTGATTAATATGGAATCCGAACCACAAGAGCTCCCGCAGGGAATCGAACCCGGGTCTCCCACGCAAAATTCGCGTACGCTAACCGCTTAGCCACGAAGAAGCTCTCTCTTTCCCATTTCCTCACTATATCTGTACGTCTCTTTATAGATACAAGAAACGGGCGTGAAGAATCACAAAGGAACTGAAGTGCTATAGATAAACATGTAAACGTAGCATTTTAATATATATATATATATATATATATATATATATATATATATATATATATATATATATATATATATATGTGTGTGTGTGTGTGTGTGTGTGTGTGTGTGTTGGGATGAATTTGTAGCAAACTTGGAAATGTAATAGATCATGTGAAATGGAAATATTTTTCTTATAAATCCGTATCCGACTACACCTTTGAAGTTGCCAGCATGGAATAGGTTTCCTCATTCAGCTTAAAACAAAACGCCTACAATATTTGTCAACCCACTTTACGTAACTCTCCTACTGGTTGCCTAACACAAGGATATTAACCTTAATAACGCCCTAGCGACAATGTCAATGTTATGGACTGAGAGAAAGACCCCTAAAACGTTGAGTAGAAAAGTAACGGAACTTTCTGTACTTTTAAACTATGTTATGTAAAAATGTAGGAAATCTTATAGAACGACTATGTCCATCAGTCCGTCTGTTGACAGGCATCGGAGCAAAGACGGTAAGAGATATTTAGATTTTTTTTTTGGTAAATGATTCAGCATCCCAAGTATAGGTTCCATGTCCTTCGTTATTTCTCTATGCAAAATGGAAGTGATTCTAATTAATCATTTCCGGTTTTAACGTTTAACGCCATAAAACGAAAACGAACAGATAGCGAGAAGTGTTTATTTATTTATTTATTTATTGTAAATGATTTAGCGTCTTAAGGCAACATACCATGACTAATTTCGAACGTTCTACTCAAACCGGAAGTAGTTTAAATGTAATATTATTTTCGGTTTCAATAATATCGAAACAGAGCCCAGGTGCTTCACAGAGTTAAAAAAGGTAAGAGTCATCGAGATATATTTTCTGCAATCGATTTAACGTCCCCACAATAAGTTTCATCTTCGTTTACGATCTATCCAAGCAAGAGGTATTTCAAATTATCAATTTTAGGTTTTAACGTTTATTACTATAGAACAAAAATGCTAAAATTATAACGACAAGCTGTTTTCTGCAATTGATTCAAGGTGTCAACAGAGCATACAGTCACAACCCGCAACACTGTACCAAAATCAGAAACGGTTGAAATTTACTACTACTTCCGGTTTCAATACTGATTTCCGTAGAGCAAAAATAGTAAGAGATATCGAGGTGTAGTTTATAGATATCGATTCAGATACTCTAGAGTAGGTCCCATCTCTTCCTTTAGCAATATATACAAAGTGGAAGTGGTTTAAATTAACGATTTCCAGTTTCAAACCTTTATCGTTATAGAACAAAATCAATAAGGCATAATAAGTAATTATTTTCTGATACGGATTCAGCGTCAGAGGAACGAATTCTATCTTTTAGCTTATTCTCTATTTCAACCAGTAGTTATCTACTACCTGAAGATTGAGGATTGAATTCCCATAGTTTGAAGGTCTGCCCTAAGGTTTGCCGTAGTTTCACACTGTGAAACGAAATTAACTTGTATAATATATAAAGGAGTTTGGTTTGTATGCCGTGATATTTTCCCAATTAATATTGAAACCGGAATTAGTAGTAACTTTCTACTACTTCTGGTTTCATCAGAGAGATTAGAGTGCAGATAGGATATATTCCTGGCATGCTTAGTTGATAACAAGAACGCACGTTTCTACCTATATATATATATAAAATCCTTTCTATTCTATAGCATTCAACGTTAAAACAGAAGCGCTTTATTTTTGAGACTTCTGGTTACAGAGAAGAGAGAAAGTGATACGTATTTACCTACTCTTAAAACGCTAAATCAGTTAAAAAAAAAAGTTCCTCGCTATTTCTTAGTGTTCTTGTTCTGTGTACCGAAACCGAAAATTGTAGCGAATTCCTATCACTTCCGGGTTTAGTAGAGAGTTAAGGGATGAAAATGAAATGTATTCTTGGACCGCTTAATCGATTCTAGAAAAGGGGGACACGAGGCTCAATGGCAGAGCGTTTACCTTTGATGCTGGGGTCCTTAGTTTGATCCCCCGATAAATAAGTTTGTGGTCGACTACACCTTGCTGTGGGTTTTCTCGGCTACTCTCGTTTCCTCCCACACTATCATTCCACCAATTATTACATCATCATTTACTTGCCTTAATCATCCATCTCCCCTAGCTTAAAGGGCATAACGTGAGACGTTAAATTGAAACCGTTTCTCATTCATTTCGTTTCATTCTTTTGATTCCAGGAAATCGCTTCTCGCTATCTATTATCGTTTAGCAACGTTAAAATTAGAAATTGTTGATTACTACTACTTCAGGTTAGTAGATTCTGGGCATCTTTTCGACATTCATGAATATTCATGAGTGTCGATAATTTTGACATTTTAGCAGTTCCTAACGCACGTTTTAAAAAAAATGGATACACCCTTTTACGCATACTAATGACACATAATGTATGCAGGTGCGGCCGGAGGTAACATGACATATAATAAATGGTTTCCGGTCAAAATAAATGTTAATTGGACAAGCAGAATATAGAAAAGACCTTTCGGAAATAAAATATGCAGATCACACACGTAGAACAAGGTAATTCATTAATATTCAGCACATGTAACGCGGCAGCTGCTGCTGGAGAATATGCTAGAAATTTGGATCGTTGGTATGAGTGAAAGAAAGCACTGGAAACTTCCAGATCTTTTTTTTAATTTATTATTGTTGGAATAGGGGAAAGAACACACTCGAAACTTCTGGAAAGATTGAAGGGCATATAAATACTGATGCATTTGCATGATGTGTACATTTAGAAAGAAGAGGGCACCAAGAACATCAAGTGTTAACTTTGCGAAGAAGATATTTTATTACTAGGAGAGATTGGAAGATTGGTAAGTACTAACGTTGTAGTTTTCTTGTATTATACTTGTTCATTTTTTATATGGGAAAGGGACATATTGTAATTGTTTGGAGTATAAGGGGGACGGAACTGTTTGGTTTTATCGGAAATTGATTGCGGATTTTCCGGCATTGAAAAATGATATGACTCGGTGTACTTTTATGGAATTATAACGTGACTAAGATATAGTATAATGTAATATGTAGGGAATCATCATTAATGATAGCACCGGGACTCGAATGAGTATTCTCCCACGTGGAGAACCGTACGCTAAATATTTTTGCTTGCAGTGCGAACTTGTTACTTATACATAGCTATTTATTGTGTTTAAACACATTCAGGTATATATAAATTATATTGTACAGAAAGTTAGCAGAATGCGCCCCCCGGGACTCGAATGAGTATTTTCCCACGTGGAGAACCGTACGCTAATTTTTATGCTTGCAGTGTGAACTTGTTACTTATATATAGCTACGAATTGTGTATGACATAACAGGTATATATAAATTATATTGTATAGAAAGTTAGCAGAATGCGCCCCCGCGAATCGAGCCAGAGCTTTACCACGTGAAAAGCCGTACGACAAACATTTTGCTTAGCAGATGTTGTTACTTATATGTAACTATGAATTGTGTAAGACGTATAACTGGTATTTAGAAAGTATATGGGAAATTTTATTGAGCAGGGAGCCATGATACTGCCGGAACTCGAACCAGGGCTATCTTATAATGGATAGGTAGTTAACAGAATCTGCATCGCGAATCGAACCATGGCTCTCTTACATGCAAAGCCAATATGGTTGAGCGTTATTGTTACGTTGAATATCATATTTTGTAATTTGAAAAGTCGTAATACGGTAACTAAGTACACTTTTTTTCTTTTTTGTTTTAGGTGCTGAAGCAAATAAGTGATAGAATCGAGAAAAAGCAGAGAGCACGAAAGACGTGGATTGTATTTGGATCATCACTTAAACAGAGATAAACTAATATTCGGTAAGTATTATTATTATTATTATTATTATTATTATTATTATTATTATTATTATTATTATTATTATTTTCAAAATTTTGTTTGTTTTCAGGTTTTTAGTCATTGTATACATATATTGATTGCACTTTTTTGTCTTGTATTTTACAGAAAAAATGGAGTTTTACTTTGAGGAATTTAACGTGATTGATGAAACCATTTTCCAGGGAAGATTGAGAGGGTTGGATACTGCTGAACGTGTTTTACATACGTGGCAGCAGGTAGTGGACCTGCAAGCAGCAGGGTATATTGGATCGTCTGAAATTGTAAGTGATCTACTATCGCTTTTGTACCTATATTATAAAAATAATCAATATATTATACTGAATAATGTTCGCTCAGCAGCGGACATTATAGACCTTTTTGACCACGGATTTTTCCGTGAAGATCGACTGTATGATGCGGCATTTATGTCATATTTAAATTATATGGCTTCTGAGAAGGGGCAGTTAGAGCGGGTGAGTGACAAAAGTGTATCCGCGTTCTTTTCATTTACGGGAAATCGAGAAAATGTTCAATCAGAACATAATGATGATGATGACTCATTACATATTGATTGGGCACTATTAAATGAAATTAATTTGGATGAACCAGTAGAAATTCAAAATTCCGAAACTGACTTTACAGAGATGTTGTGGCAAAAATTGCAAGAAATTGAGGAAGAAAATGCGCGTGTTGATCGTCTGAATAATGCACATTATTCAGAAGATATGCGACCCACAACTTCTCAGCACCCTCCATTGCGAGGGTATGGAGGGAATGAAAGAGAGTGTAATATGTTTGAAATTGTGGGGAGAAATGTGCGAGAGTACCCGCGTTTCAATATGAAAGGGGTGGAAATTATTGTAAAACCAACGGTGCAACATATAATTACAAATCCCATGGATTATATTACGTCCATGATGGATTATGCGCTTTCTACCGTTCTGAGGGATACACGACCCCACGATTTTGTTGGTTTAAGAATAAATTCCGACAGAGATCTCCTGAATAAAGAAGTGTTTGTTCCATGGAGAAAACGTCAAAATTTGAATACCGATGTGGTTCTTAGAACGGTGGAGAACGTATTAAATAGCAATGAATCATTTCTTTTAGGAAATCAATTAGAATTCCGGTTTGACATCGTTGATGGATTACACGGACAGGGTATACCTAAACGCGCAGCGGTAAGAAAATATGCAGAAATGAGTATGTTTTTCAAGGATCATGTGGTGGCCACAAAGGCTAGTGATTTTCTTTGTCTGCCAAAATCCATAGTATATTGGATTACGAAACATGAACAAAGTAAGGATGCACTATATGTTATGACCCTGCCTACACGCAAAACATGGGAAAATAAAGCACAAAAATTGTGTAACGATGCAAAAATGTACGTTGAACGGAAACAGGGATTTGATTTGGAAGATGTAGTTGCTTTTCAAAATTATTTAGTGAAAAAGAATTATCAAATTGTAGTATATGAATTACCTGAAGATTCCAGAACACCTGTGGTACGCTACCCAGGAATAAATGCAGAAAAAAAGATATTTATTCTGTATCAGAGAGGGGATACAGTGGGCCATTTCCAGCCCATTAAGAATATTAATTCATTTATGGGTAAGAGGAATTTTTGCTTTTCCTGCTTGGAAGGATTTAGATCAGATTGTGGTGTTCACCAATGTCAGATGAGATGTTCGTACTGTGAACATTCTCATGGCAAAGAAACTAACGCGAAATTGGTACATTGTACACAATGTAATAGAAACTTTGCTGAAGGCATTTGCTTTAATAACCATTTAACACTAAATAAAGTAAAGAAATCCACATGTGATTACGTAAAATTGTGTAACGCATGTGGTGTAATTTATGATGTGAGAAAAAGAAAATCTCCTCATGTATGCGGCGACTACTATTGTAGTCTTTGTAAAGTGCACGTAACTGTTGGCCATCGATGTTTCGTTCAAAAGTGTAAACTAAAACGCACTGAACGGTTTTTGTATATTATATTTGATGTGGAAACCATGCTATTAGCACCAAATGAGAAAGGTGAACGGGAGCATGCTGTAAATTTATGTTGTTGTTTGAATGTATGTTTTCACTGCATAAATACTGGAGTAGATAGTTTGTGTTTCAAGTGCGGAGATAAAATAACCGGGAACCGTATGTTTTCTTTCACAACCATGGAGGCGTTTATTGAACATGTGCTTATGGAAAGGCCAGAGTATCAGATCATTGTGGCACTTGCTCACAATAATTCGCGATATGATGGTCTATTTTGTGTTCGCACACTTATTGAGAAACAAAAAATAACTCCACATGTTCTTATGCACGGTCAAAAGATATTTCAAATTAGTATTAGTAATCGTTTTTATTTTCGGGACACTTTTCTTTATCTTGGTGTAAAATTATCCAAATTACCCAAAACCTTAGGATTGAATGTTGAATTGAAAAAAGGAGATTTTCCATATCTCTTTAATACAGAGGAACATCAAAATTATGTTGGAGAATGGCCGGCATTGCATTATTATGACCCAGACTCACGTAGTACGGCAGACCGGGCAGAACTTATGCTGTGGCATGAAGAGCGAGTACGGAATGGTGATATTTTTGATTTTCAGAAAGAATTGTTGGAGTACTGCCGGAACGATGTGCGTATATTGGCGGAGGCAGTAATTAAATTTACCTCCATGATTGAAGAGAAAACAAATGGTATTCAATGTTTTATTTCCAGCACGACGATCGCTAGTCTAGCAATGTTGACGTACCGGTGTCATCACCTGATTGAAAACACAATTCCAGTTATTCCTCCAAACGGGTTCCAACTTACTCAACAACAGAGTATTAAAGCATTAAAATGGTTGAAGTATATGGAACACGTAACAAAGAGATCTATTGTTACTTCGAATAATGCGTTGGAGGAACGGTTTGGCAGATATAAAGTCGATGGTTTTGACGCTAAAACAAACACTATATATCAGTTTATGGGATGTTACTGGCATTCCTGTAAAAGCTGCTACAAAGATAATAGAAATAGCATTTTATGCAAAGAAAATGGTGCGTACAACACTTTTGAAAAGAGATACGAACAAACAGTGCACTGCCGCAACTATTTGAAAAAATTAGGTTATAATTTAATAGAAATTTGGGAATGTGAATGGGATGCAATGATAAAACGTGATAAACATATACAGAAGATCCTCGAACAACGGTGCAAACATATTCGTGATCCTCTCATTCCGAAATCTGCCTATCAAGGAGGTAGAACAGAAAATTTTAAGTTATATGTAGACTGTACAGAGGACGAATACGTAGTTTACGTAGATGTCACCTCGCTTTATCCCGCAACAATGTGTAAACGAGGCATGCCTGTGAATGTACCTAAAGTACACAATGGCCCCAATTTCCCCAATGTGCGAAACATTCATGGACTTGTAAAATGCAGTGTTCTTCCACCCTCCGATTTATATTTTCCAATCCTCCCTTATGTTACGGGAGGAAGATTAATCTTTGGATTGTGTAAATCGTGCATGGATGAACAAAATGATGATGAATGTACGCACATAGATCTTGAACGTATCATTACCGGTACGTTTTGTACCCCCGAACTGCACAAAGCATTAGACAATGGGTATGAGCTAATTGAAATTCATGAAATATGGGAGTTTGATTTATTAGTCCCGGAAAAAGATGTTTGTGAAGGATTATTTGGGTCATATGTGAAATCCTTTTTACAAATGAAACAAGAAGCTTCAGGCTTTCCTGCAGAATGCACTACAAAAGAAGAGCAGGAAAAGTACATTCAAGAATATTTCAGCATGAGGGAATACAGTTAAATTATGAGAACATAGAATATAATCCAGGCCTGCGCAGTACAGCGAAACTGTTTTTGAATTCGCTGTACGGGAAATGGGGACAAAGAACAGACCTTTCACAGTGCACAATGGTTGATACAGCAGAAGATTTTTTAAAAATTTTAACAGATCCTAAATATGAAATTCAAGCTGTAACACCAGTTGGTGAAACTCATTTAATTGTTCAATATAAAGACTGTGAGAGTGAAAATATCCCATTAGCATTTTCAAATGTTGTGCTGGCAGCATTTATAACCTCATGGGCACGACTGTGGCTGTATGATCTACTAACAAGTGTTGGAGAACAGAATGTAATCTATTGCGATACGGACAGTATCATGTTTATACAAAAGAAAAGATGAGCAACTCCCATTAAAATTAAGTTCGTATTTGGGTGGGTTAACAAATGAAGTTCCGAAGGTTGGGAAATACGTAAAGTAATAGCATTAGGTGCAAAGAATTACGCCTACGCTTTACGCAATGCTAGTGGGGAAATGAAATATGTGTATAAATACGTGGAATAACATTAAATCACAGAACAAGTGATAAAATTAATTTTGATAGTTTTTATGATTTAGTGACGGGAATCGGGAGGCAAACTGTAATCGAAATGCCATCAAAATTATTCGGAAACAGATTTGCGCATCTTTTCTCGAAGAGAACTAAAGACACATCGAATGGTAACCAGTAACGCAGACGAATAGACGCTGACATTGTGACTGACGTACCAAAAAGTGTTACTGTTCCGTATGGCTATAGATCTCATAATGATTGGCCAGAGACTCGTTTTTGGGGAATAAAAAGCAGAGTTTCTATCACATTGTGTCATTTGCAACGAAGATGTTACGTTTTAAACATCCGTGCACTATTCTCATAGCCGGCCCTTCTCGTGCTGGTAAAACTCACTTTGTGAATCCGATTCATCCAAAGAAAGAAATGATATGTTTAATGTTTCCTTTAAAGAAATTGTATGTGTTATGGAGGCATTGCAGTTATACCAAACTTGGACGTTGATGCAAAAATACGTTTTCTGGAAGGAATCCCCGATATAAATACTTTTGATATAAGTGAAAATTCATTACTCATATTAGATGATTTAATGTCAGAAACAAATGACGATGTGGCCAAATTATTTACCAAGTACGCTCACCACAAGAAATTAACCGTAATATTTATTGTTCAAAATTTATTTCCAAAAAACCGGCATGCTCGAGATATTAGTTTAAATGCACATTATATAGTGGTATTTAAGAATCCACGTGATAAGTTACAAATTGAATATTTAGCAAGACAAATTATGCCTCGTGAAAGCAAACAACTCGTGAATGTCTTTGAGGAAATTACACAAAAACCACACACGTATTTATTGTTTGACCTTACACAACAAACACATGATGCCCTACGACTGAGAACAAATATATTTCCCGGAGAAATAATGCATGTGTACAGTAGTGTTAAAAACGCGGCCACACCGTTTTATGTTTAGTTGGCATCAAGATGTTGAAGGTAAAACATCATTATAATACGCTCTGCACGCTTGCGAAATGCAAGCCATCCGATCGGAAAGTTATTCTTCAAAACGCACCGGGTGATTTGATTCGTACCATATCACAAGTAGCAAAAAATACTATAAAAGGAAATATCCCCATATCATTAATTCAGAAGCAAAGGCTCCGTAGACATAAGAAGATCTTACGTGCTCTCTCCTCAAAACTTTCTCTTAAAAAGAAAAAGAAGTTATTACTACAGAAAGGTGGTGCATTACTTCCATTAATTCTCGGGCCACTCATTGGTGCCTTAGCCTCAACAATTTTTGGAAGATAACATGTCGGAATTACGTAAAATGCTATTAGTTCCAGAAAATGCACTTCATAGAATACAATCTAATTTAAAGACGCATGAAGCACATCAATCAAGACTAGATAAAGATATGAGCGAAATCTTACATCGTACGGATTTGAGTAGAGAACAAAAATGGAAATTGTATCAGCAAGTATTACATCAATATTTACATTATAAATCGAGTCCCACACCGGAAAATCCTATTGCCCTACCCATTGTTGACTCAGAAAATGCAAGTAGTCGTACAGATAGTGGTATTTTAACTCTTGTACCCGATATATTACAATCAGTACCAAAAACACTTCGAAGGAAAACGGATTTATTACTTAAACAACTCATTAATTCACAGAAAATCTCGTGGGATCAAACAGGTACAGTAGCTATCGATGGAAATATCATTCCCGGTTCCAATATTATCGATTTAGTAAATGATGTCGTTCGTACACGAAAATATTCAACACAACCAGTAGGATTACAGCCATTTAAAACGTTATTGGATGATATTAATGTTCCTCGGGAATTTATTAGTTCACGTACACCAGGACCGCCTTCACCTGCTTTTACAACCCCGAAAGTGACTGGCAGTAAAATTCGAAAACGGCATTCTTCTTCGACTGCAGTATCCCCCGCAATTGCAGCTAACGTATTTCGGTATTGGAAAGAATATAAAATGTAAATAAGAAATGACAAAATTATCAAAAATCTATTACAAGTATTCAGATCCTGCATCTTTATCCAGTGTTAGTACATTAGAACGTAAAACAAAATTATCCCGAGAGAAAATTAAAAAATGGTTAGCATCACAAGATGCATATACAATGCACGCTCCAATACGAAAAACATTTCCACGGAAACAATATTATGTTAGTGGTCCTAATGAAACATTACAATGCGATTTGGCGGACATGCAAAATATTGCAAAGTATAATGACGGATATCGCTATATTTTATGTGCAATTGACATTTTTTCGCGGTACTTGTATTGCATTCCTGTGAAAACAAAGAAAGGGCCTGAAATGGCTAATGCAATAACTTCAATTTTAAATCAAGTGCCATTACTGGTTCACGTACAAACTGACTTGGGGTCAGAATTTTATAATCGCCATGTAAAGAAAGTGTTTAAAGATTTTGGGATTAATCATTATAGTGTACATTCGGAAATGAAATGTGCGTTAGTAGAAAGAGTAATTCGTACCATTAAAAGTAAAATATATCGTTATTTTACTGCAGAAAATACGTATCGGTACATTGATGTGTTGGATCAAATTGTACACAATTATAATCATAGTTATCATTCAACTATTAAAATGGCACCCGCAGAAGTAAATGATTCAAATATCAATCAAGTGTGGAATACGCTGTACGGAAAGACTGTACATAAGAAGAAATTAACTTGTAAATTTCAAGCAGGAGATTATGTTCGTATTACTAAATATAAACATAAACTTGAAAAAGGATATTTGCCCAATTGGTCTCGAGAAATATTTCTTGTTGATAAATGTATAAAATCAAATCCTGTAACTTATAAATTAAAAGACTGGAATGGTGATGAAATTAAAGGAATATTTTATGATGAAGAATTACAAAAAATATTTCTAAGCTCAAACAAGACCTATTTAATTGAAAAAGTTCTTCAACGTAAGAAGGGGTGGGTTTTCGTAAAATGGTTAGGCTACCCAGAAAGTATGAATTCGTGGATTCGAGTATCTAGTATTCAGTCTGCATAATGAATTCGTCATTGAAACACGGTTTTTACGTGACGTTACCTTCCAATGCAAGTAGTACACTTTTTGATAATACAACATCCTCATTTCGAGTAAAACTTGCAAGGGCCATAGATTTAACGGACGGAAAGTCCATGAATGTTTCGCACATTGGGGAAATTGGGGCCATTGTGTACTTTAGGTACATTCACAGGCATGCCTCGTTTACACATTGTTGCGGGATAAAGCGAGGTGACATCTACGTAAACTACGTATTCGTCCTCTGTACAGTCTACATATAACTTAAAATTTTCTGTTCTACCTCCTTGATAGGCAGATTTCGGAATGAGAGGATCACGAATATGTTTGCACCGTTGTTCGAGGATCTTCTGTATATGTTTATCACGTTTTATCATTGCATCCCATTCACATTCCCAAATTTCTATTAAATTATAACCTAATTTTTTCAAATAGTTGCGGCAGTGCACTGTTTGTTCGTATCTCTTTTCAAAAGTGTTGTACGCACCATTTTCTTTGCATAAAATGCTATTTCTATTATCTTTGTAGCAGCTTTTACAGGAATGCCAGTAACATCCCATAAACTGATATATAGTGTTTGTTTTAGCGTCAAAACCATCGACTTTATATCTGCCAAACCGTTCCTCCAACGCATTATTCGAAGTAACAATAGATCTCTTTGTTACGTGTTCCATATACTTCAACCATTTTAATGCTTTAATACTCTGTTGTTGAGTAAGTTGGAACCCGTTTGGAGGAATAACTGGAATTGTGTTTTCAATCAGGTGATGACACCGGTACGTCAACATTGCTAGACTAGCGATCGTCGTGCTGGAAATAAAACATTGAATACCATTTGTTTTCTCTTCAATCATGGAGGTAAATTTAATTACTGCCTCCGCCAATATACGCACATCGTTCCGGCAGTACTCCAACAATTCTTTCTGAAAATCAAAAATATCACCATTCCGTACTCGCTCTTCATGCCACAGCATAAGTTCTGCCCGGTCTGCCGTACTACGTGAGTCTGGGTCATAATAATGCAATGCCGGCCATTCTCCAACATAATTTTGATGTTCCTCTGTATTAAAGAGATATGGAAAATCTCCTTTTTTCAATTCAACATTCAATCCTAAGGTTTTGGGTAATTTGGATAATTTTACACCAAGATAAAGAAAAGTGTCCCGAAAATAAAAACGATTACTAATACTAATTTGAAATATCTTTTGACCGTGCATAAGAACATGTGGAGTTATTTTTTGTTTCTCAATAAGTGTGCGAACACAAAATAGACCATCATATCGCGAATTATTGTGAGCAAGTGCCACAATGATCTGATACTCTGGCCTTTCCATAAGCACATGTTCAATAAACGCCTCCATGGTTGTGAAAGAAAACATACGGTTCCCGGTTATTTTATCTCCGCACTTGAAACACAAACTATCTACTCCAGTATTTATGCAGTGAAAACATACATTCAAACAACAACATAAATTTACAGCATGCTCCCGTTCACCTTTCTCATTTGGTGCTAATAGCATGGTTTCCACATCAAATATAATATACAAAAACCGTTCAGTGCGTTTTAGTTTACACTTTTGAACGAAACATCGATGGCCAACAGTTACGTGCACTTTACAAAGACTACAATAGTAGTCGCCGCATACATGAGGAGATTTTCTTTTTCTCACATCATAAATTACACCACATGCGTTACACAATTTTACGTAATCACATGTGGATTTCTTTACTTTATTTAGTGTTAAATGGTTATTAAAGCAAATGCCTTCAGCAAAGTTTCTATTACATTGTGTACAATGTACCAATTTCGCGTTAGTTTCTTTGCCATGAGAATGTTCACAGTACGAACATCTCATCTGACATTGGTGAACACCACAATCTGATCTAAATCCTTCCAAGCAGGAAAAGCAAAAATTCCTCTTACCCATAAATGAATTAATATTCTTAATGGGCTGGAAATGGCCCACTGTATCCCCTCTCTGATACAGAATAAATATCTTTTTTTCTGCATTTATTCCTGGGTAGCGTACCACAGGTGTTCTGGAATCTTCAGGTAATTCATATACTACAATTTGATAATTCTTTTTCACTAAATAATTTTGAAAAGCAACTACATCTTCCAAATCAAATCCCTGTTTCCGTTCAACGTACATTTTTGCATCGTTACACAATTTTTGTGCTTTATTTTCCCATGTTTTGCGTGTAGGCAGGGTCATAACATATAGTGCATCCTTACTTTGTTCATGTTTCGTAATCCAATATACTATGGATTTTGGCAGACAAAGAAAATCACTAGCCTTTGTGGCCACCACATGATCCTTGAAAAACATACTCATTTCTGCATATTTTCTTACCGCTGCGCGTTTAGGTATACCCTGTCCGTGTAATCCATCAACGATGTCAAACCGGAATTCTAATTGATTTCCTAAAAGAAATGATTCATTGCTATTTAATACGTTCTCCACCGTTCTAAGAACCACATCGGTATTCAAATTTTGACGTTTTCTCCATGGAACAAACACTTCTTTATTCAGGAGATCTCTGTCGGAATTTATTCTTAAACCAACAAAATCGTGGGGTCGTGTATCCCTCAGAACGGTAGAAAGCGCATAATCCATCATGGACGTAATATAATCCATGGGATTTGTAATTATATGTTGCACCGTTGGTTTTACAATAATTTCCACCCCTTTCATATTGAAACGCGGGTACTCTCGCACATTTCTCCCCACAATTTCAAACATATTACACTCTCTTTCATTCCCTCCATACCCTCGCAATGGAGGGTGCTGAGAAGTTGTGGGTCGCATATCTTCTGAATAATGTGCATTATTCAGACGATCAACACGCGCATTTTCTTCCTCAATTTCTTGCAATTTTTGCCACAACATCTCTGTAAAGTCAGTTTCGGAATTTTGAATTTCTACTGGTTCATCCAAATTAATTTCATTTAATAGTGCCCAATCAATATGTAATGAGTCATCATCATCATTATGTTCTGATTGAACATTTTCTCGATTTCCCGTAAATGAAAAGAACGCGGATACACTTTTGTCACTCACCCGCTCTAACTGCCCCTTCTCAGAAGCCATATAATTTAAATATGACATAAATGCCGCATCATACAGTCGATCTTCACGGAAAAATCCGTGGTCAAAAAGGTCTATAATGTCCGCTGCTGAGCGAACATTATTCAGTATAATATATTGATTATTTTTATAATATAGGTACAAAAGCGATAGTAGATCACTTACAATTTCAGACGATCCAATATACCCTGCTGCTTGCAGGTCCACTACCTGCTGCCACGTATGTAAAACACGTTCAGCAGTATCCAACCCTCTCAATCTTCCCTGGAAAATGGTTTCATCAATCACGTTAAATTCCTCAAAGTAAAACTCCATTTTTTCTGTAAAATACAAGACAAAAAAGTGCAATCAATATATGTATACAATGACTAAAAACCTGAAAACAAACAAAATTTTGAAAATAATAATAATAATAATAATAATAATAATAATAATAATAATAATAATAATAATAATAATACTTACCGAATATTAGTTTATCTCTGTTTAAGTGATGATCCAAATACAATCCACGTCTTTCGTGCTCTCTGCTTTTTCTCGATTCTATCACTTATTTGCTTCAGCACCTAAAACAAAAAAGAAAAAAAGTGTACTTAGTTACCGTATTACGACTTTTCAAATTACAAAATATGATATTCAACGTAACAATAACGCTCAACCATATTGGCTTTGCATGTAAGAGAGCCATGGTTCGATTCGCGATGCAGATTCTGTTAACTACCTATCCATTATAAGATAGCCCTGGTTCGAGTTCCGGCAGTATCATGGCTCCCTGCTCAATAAAATTTCCCATATACTTTCTAAATACCAGTTATACGTCTTACACAATTCATAGTTACATATAAGTAACAACATCTGCTAAGCAAAATGTTTGTCGTACGGCTTTTCACGTGGTAAAGCTCTGGCTCGATTCGCGGGGGCGCATTCTGCTAACTTTCTATACAATATAATTTATATATACCTGTTATGTCATACACAATTCGTAGCTATATATAAGTAACAAGTTCACACTGCAAGCATAAAAATTAGCGTACGGTTCTCCACGTGGGAAAATACTCATTCGAGTCCCGGGGGGCGCATTCTGCTAACTTTCTGTACAATATAATTTATATATACCTGAATGTGTTTAAACACAATAAATAGCTATGTATAAGTAACAAGTTCGCACTGCAAGCAAAAATATTTAGCGTACGGTTCTCCACGTGGGAGAATACTCATTCGAGTCCCGGTGCTATCATTAATGATGATTCCCTACATATTACATTATACTATATCTTAGTCACGTTATAATTCCATAAAAGTACACCGAGTCATATCATTTTTCAATGCCGGAAAATCCGCAATCAATTTCCGATAAAACCAAACAGTTCCGTCCCCCTTATACTCCAAACAATTACAATATGTCCCTTTCCCATATAAAAAATGAACAAGTATAATACAAGAAAACTACAACGTTAGTACTTACCAATCTTCCAATCTCTCCTAGTAATAAAATATCTTCTTCGCAAAGTTAACACTTGATGTTCTTGGTGCCCTCTTCTTTCTAAATGTACACATCATGCAAATGCATCAGTATTTATATGCCCTTCAATCTTTCCAGAAGTTTCGAGTGTGTTCTTTCCCCTATTCCAACAATAATAAATTAAAAAAAAGATCTGGAAGTTTCCAGTGCTTTCTTTCACTCATACCAACGATCCAAATTTCTAGCATATTCTCCAGCAGCAGCTGCCGCGTTACATGTGCTGAATATTAATGAATTACCTTGTTCTACGTGTGTGATCTGCATATTTTATTTCCGAAAGGTCTTTTCTATATTCTGCTTGTCCAATTAACATTTATTTTGACCGGAAACCATTTATTATATGTCATGTTACCTCCGGCCGCACCTGCATACATTATGTGTCATTAGTATGCGTAAAAGGGTGTATCCATTTTTTTTAAAACGTGCGTTAGGAACTGCTAAAATGTCAAAATTATCGACACTCATGAATATTCATGAATGTCGAAAAGATGCCCAGAATCTACTCAGGTTTGAAGATAACCTTTCTGAACAAACTCAGCTTCTAACTTCTGACTCTGTGCATTCTGTTCAAAATTGATGATGATTCATAAAGTAGTTTTTGAGATTGTCTCCCGGACGAACGGACATATATAGAGAAAAGGTAAATATGATATAGAAAGAAATTATATATCGCTTGATAAGAGAAAGGAATTTTGGGCAGTAATCCAAAACTCCTTAGTAAAACAAATAACGTATAAGAAATTAACATTTTAGAAGGGGTCCTTATACATACATTTCCTTACGGGTTATCTCATTAAAAAAAAAAAAAAAATCATCTCTTCCTTGTAATTTTTGGTCATCTTTTATCTATACTTGATGTCAAATATAGAAGTAAAAGGAGAGGAAATAGAATAGGTGACTAGTTTCCGATACCTGGGTAGTATTATTAGTGATGAGTGTAAACGTGAAATAAAAGCAAGGATTAGAATGGCGAAAGAAGCCTTTAGGAGGAAGGAAAGACTATCTTGTGGGACCTTGAATAAAGAGTTGAGAAAAAGACTTATAAAATACTTCGTATGGAGTAGTGTGATGTATGGGTCGGAGATATGGACATTACGCAAAATTGATGAAAAATGACTGGAAGCTTTCGAAATGGAGGTGTGAAGACGAACGGAAAAAATTAACTGGATCGAGCGGAAAACGAATGAGAGGGTGTTAGAAATTGTGGGGAAGAAAAATTGTAGATGTTATTAAGAAGAGGAAGAGAAACTGGTTGAGACATTGGGTAAGATGAAACTGTATAATAAGGGACGTACTAGAATTTGTGGTGGCAGGAAAGAGGGAGTAAGCGATGTAGAATACAATTAATGGACGGTATCGAAACAGAGAAATTGTACGTGAAGATGAAGAGATTAACGAAGACCGTGAAGCACGGAAGCTTCTGAGTTGCAGGAAGTGGCGTGTCAATAATGGCAGAATACCTACGATGATGATAATGACCTATTTACATTAAACTAGCAAGGAAATGCAAATAAAATATTGTAATGTTTCGATTATCTTTTATAAACTGAGCTTAGCCCGATATGAGGAATACCTACTGACTACATTTCCTCAGCTATACACACAATCACATCACATTCACTCATGGAGTTGGTTTAATTTTCAGTATAAACCGCAAGAGAAAATTTAGCTAGGTTTCACCAAGGACACCATGTAACGTGATTTCTTTTTAAAAAGAAAAAAAAAGTTTACAAAGCAAAGTATAACTGTATACACTTCCGCAGTATGTTCTTTACAAAGACATGCTGTAGCATATCTTCCATTTGTTATTGTCCACCATTGTAGAGTACGAAGTTTTAGAAGAAACTGTTCCAACAGTACTAACGGCAAATAATAATAATAAAAAATACCAGAAAGTAAATAAACAATGCAACAAGACCTAAGAGCTGCAAAAAATCACCAACTATAGCATAAAGTAGAAGATAATTCATTAACATAGAACAATAAAACTCTCACAGGTGAAATCATCATTTTAAAAAAAGGCAGAAGAAGAACCAGCTCCAAGACCTCTATTGTACGAAGCATTTAGCTGTAAATTAAAAGAGAAAAAGAAAACAATTGTCATAATTAATGAACGGTATACTGGACACCAAGGCACCGACCGACAAGCAGACAATTGTGTAGTTTTACCATCAAAACATGAGGAAAAGTGAGGTGTACATGTCTTTGTCATTTTATGGTCATGCATGGATCATTTTCAATTGTGCTGTTTTCTTTTTCTTTCTTCCTTCATATAGCTATTCTGAAAGACACAAGTATCGCCGTTATTCGAAAGCGGAATCTTAGTATATACTTAAAGAAAAAAATACATTAAAAAAACAAAGCTAGGTTAACTTAGCCTGTATTACAATCACTGAAAAATACAGGAGAACTCGTAATTAAAAGATTATAGTAAAGAAGGTCAAGAGTTAGCAAATTGATTTATCAGTGTCAAGGTCATTATGAATGAATGACAAGTATCGTTACAAGCTTTAAAAAAAAACTTTTTCACAGCTGCAGCCGTTACAGTAACGGCCGCGGAATTCAGTGCCATCATTACTAGGCCTATACGCTACAAAGTTGGTTTCTGTAACACACAAGCTTTGAACGTGGTTTTGCGTTAAATCTGCCATCTATCAGGGTTAAACAGAAAAGGATAAGACACTGATTTTTCTCCTTCGTGGAGCTGTGTCAAAAGTGAAATCATTAAAAGGAAATTAGAAACACCTAAAACTAAGTTGAAGTTCCCAAATTAGCACCTTCTTCTTTTTTGGGGAGGGGAGACCAATCTTTTGATTGGTCTGACGCAGCTTTCCAGTCTTTCTTATCTTAGACCAGCCTTTTCATTCTTTGTAGCTATTCTTCTTTATATTTGTATTATTTGGTTCGTATATTTCAATCGTAGCCTTCATTCAGATACTTTTCTTTCTGCTCTTTCCCTCATAGCCAATAGCGTGATGTCTCCGTGTCTCATAATGTATCCAATTATCCTAGGTTTTCTTTTCAAAGTATTCTTCTTATAATACTTTCATTTTTCTTTTCCATCATTTTCAATACTCTTTCATTCGATACCTTCACTTATCTAATGTTCAACTTCTTCAGTAGCACCATATTTCAAAGTTTTTTTTTTTAAATCTCATTTCTTATTCTTCTATATTGCTCCTTACAAATTCTTCAATTTTCTTCTGTCGTCCATTAATTCCAGAATTATCTTACTTATCCATTCTTTCCTTACTATTTTCTCTTCGTAACCCAATACTTATTTCGCATTGATAAATAGGTCAGTTTCTATGCGTTGCAATTACTGGTTAATTTCTTCCTTTGTTGGTTCTTGTGCTGTCTTACCTACAATTTTTACGCGAAAATTTCTTGAAAATTAGTTTGTTCGTCAGCTTGCCTGTACCGAGTTTTCCACATTTCTTCTCCCCCCCTTCCCCCAACTACTTAAATTTCAGTTCATTCATCATCAATTACTGTGCACGTCTGCTCCTGGCAAATTTTCACAATTTGTAATTTGATTTCTGAACCTTTCCTAAGCGAGAATCTAATATATCTGGTATCTTTGTTGATATGTCATTTTCTATAGGTATAGGTATCCTGCGCTTATGTTTCGTGAATAGAATGGTCTGCTACTACTATCTTATTCTTCATACAAAAGTGAACAGTCCCTCACCTATTCAGTCCCGCTTTTTCAGTCTACGTGTTTTTCTTCTGGGCCTTCTCCTAAGATAGCATTTTAATCTCCTACAAGAATTAGGTTTTCTTCGCCTTTTACGCCTTTCATTGTGTTTTCAATCACTTAATACATTGTTCTACTTCATCATCATACGCCGTAGTATTGATCGAGTTGGCACATATACTGTATCTGGATCACAGTTAAATCCCTTGATTTGATTGCTAGATTGTGCTGACTATATTGCAATTTCTTCCTTGTCGTTTTCTCTCCTGGTTCACTGTAAATCCAATTCCAGTGAATTTATTTTCTATTCACCAGTTAATAATTCTATATCTACCTAACCAGAAGTCATCTTGTTCCTTTCAGTTTACTGTGTTAATCCCCACTATATTAACGTTGAGTTGTTCAGTTTGTCATCAATTTTTTCTAACTAATCTGCTGTGTTTAGACTCCTGACGTTTCATCTTCATATTGCGTACTCTCTGTCTACACCCTCCTTACAATCAGTGAAGCAGATTGCTTTAAGGGTAATTCAGTTTTAAAATTCGGCATATGCATACTACGCGCTCTTGGGAAACATATGCTCTTGGTTTCCCCTTGCCTTTCTATTATTAGGAGTGACCCAAGAAGGGTGGTACTATAATTATATATTGAAAGCAGTATAAACACGAAATACGGTAATTTTCGTTTACCTATGCTTGTTATCAGAGGTACCAGTTACTTTGATTTACAGAGCAAAATAACTGAGCTAAGAACTGTAACTTTTCAACACTTTTATTTAAAAATCAAAATAGGTGAAGATGGGATCGCTGCCGTAGTCCTGCATTCCATACCTCTTGAATACGAGATGATATGATGAGGAAAGGTATATGCTGTGAGAGAGAATTTTGCATGACGGTCTCTGCACACACATACACACACTATAATTAATTGAAGTTAGTGGTTCAGTGCCTACCTAACTTAAAGAGTAGGTTCAGTCCTTCATATCTTCGGTATTGTACAAGAACTCAAGACAGATATAAGTAATAGTTGTTATCAAATTTATAAACTGGATGACATAGAGGAATATATATTTCGAAACCTATTGAATCACTAATAATAATAATAATAATAATAATAATAATAATAATAATAATAATAATAATAATAATAATAATAATAATTATTATTATTATTATTATTATTATTATTATTATTATTATTGTATAATCATTTGCAGTGAGCCTTTCATGTTTCTTTGAATCATATCAATGTCGATTAATAACTTAAGTTGTGGTTTAATGAGCATAAGATGAACTAAAACAATTACAATGGTCTTTTATATTAATATTCTCTTATAATATCTAAATACAATGAATCATACATATACTATTACATACTTTGTAATAAAAGTTTGTGCCACGTTCATTGATCCTTTAAAATACCTCGGTGTTAATCATTACTTAGTCACGATTAAGTAATTACAAAAAAAATATGCATGCCATCAAGAGGTCTGATCATCGTATGAAGGAATTACTTTGTATTGGATGAAAATAAAACTACTTTTATTTGGTGAATGTTATTTCAGATCATTGATCTACGTCGCCAGTGAAGGAATACATTTGATACTTTGAACTGATTGAAAAGCTATCGTTTTTACGTTAATTCTTTCTTTCTTCTTTTTCTTTTCTGAAAGAGATCATTATCAACTTATCATCGATAAAAATCTTTAAATAGAAATATAAATGGCTCACTTTTACAGTTGGCAAACAATAATAATTAAAATATCATTTGGAGATTGTTTCATTCGTGTTATACATTATTGGAAAAGAATGAAAGATTCTAAAATGTACGTCAGACCATATTTCTCTGATAGATTACTTTCATCACAGAAATTGAGTAAATTTTATTATATTATAAAAAAGAAAGAAAAATGAAAGGAAAAGAAAAAAGTGGTGGAATGAACTTACAATGATCAACATTGAATAGTCTTTAAAAAAAAAAATCAAAAATAGAATTTTAGTAGTAAGGTAGGCACAGGTAAATACGCCATATTAAGGGTGTTGGAATTTTTATGGCCATAATTTTCATGAAACATAGAACAAGACATGTGCGTTGCACAGTAGTCTTTTCCGCGTGTAGAAAAAATGTGGCAATGATGCTACTTGTATAAATATTTTGTACCCAAACTAAAATAAAAAGAGTGTTACAAAGTGGCGTATTTACCAACTCGTGCAGGTAATTCGCCAAGTCCAGGATACTACTAGAAACCTGTAATAAATCTTGCAACTGCTTACATCGTCTGTATTATACGAACTCAAATATTACTACACAGCATTGCTGAAGCAAAAAATAGAATAACCAAAGTGCAAGATGAAGATAAAAAGATAAAATGTAAAAACGATAATCTTCAAAGTTGAAATGAAGTTCTAAACTGAAAAGTTTTAGTCCATAAGAAGATAAACAAACAGTGTCACTGTACTGTGACTTAAAAAAGACTACACCGATATTACATAAAACATAGATGACAAATGAAAACATGTTTGTCTTCTGCAGTCAGTCCTGCACAAGCCCTGGCGCATTTCGCTGCACCATGCTTGGTATTGATTTAATAGTCATGGAATCAAAAATGCTAAAATTACACTTACAAACCAAAATGTCCCTAGACGGACACTAGGTAATGCGTACATTGCTGTTAACATTTGGCAATATTTTGAATTAGCATGGTACTAATAACGGATTCTTACCTCTATTGAAATAATAACGTCCTTCCACGGAACATTCCCGAGGCAAACAACACGGCACGGCGTGGAGGTCTCGGCACTTTCTCCCGGAGTATTCGTCAAACCTGACTTGTCCAAGACCCTGGCACATATTGGAGGCGTATTCTAGCGTATTTCGTCGGAAACGTTCCAGCACTGAACACTTAGCGTTTTACCTGTACTGGCGTTTATACCTGCAGTTACCTTAGCAGTAGTTTAAATTTTCCTTCCAAAGGGGAAGGGGATAGGGAAATATTCTATACTGATATTAATACCGTTTTACGTTTTTCATTAGCATATTATTATTATTATTATTATTATTATTATTATTATTATTATTATTATTATTATTATTATTATTATTATTATCAGTAGTAGTAGTATACTATACCTTTGATTGTACAGGATGTTAATGAGCTATATTGACCAATTATAAGAAGTTATTCCTCACATCAAAATAGGGAAGGAAAAAGAAGTTCAAACGTACTGATGGACAAAGTGTGTAGTTTTAGAGCTAGAACCATTTGAAACATTATATATCACAGCACAAATTATTCCGAACACGAACACTTCCGACTTCCTGCCTATGAATTCCGTGTATATTGCTGTCAAATTCTTATTTTGATTGTGCTTTAGATCCATATTTAAATCCGAACATATCTGGAAATTCTGTTGGGAGCAGGGCTGGATTTAGGGGGAGCACTTCCCTTCGTTGTAAATATACACTATCTACAATGAGAAGCTAGCAGTGAAAATAGCATCACTTTCTGCCATTATTTTTTCGTTTGGTGCTTAAGAGACACCAAACAAAACAATATAACATTTGTCAAGTAGGGAAGAAAACAGAAGTCAGGAGAAGAGAAAAAAAATCCCTCCATATCAGTTGAGATCCTCTTTAAAATACACCCCTCTATTCTATGTATCAGCGTTGCCAAGGGTAAAGAATATTGTCGCATGTCACTTTGAAGAGTTTCAGTGTGATTGGTTATTTTGGTAGATATTGGTGCACCCCCCTCAGAAAATCTTGGATCCAACTCTGGAAATCACCTCCTGTGAGGAATACATTGTGCACCCATTGCACATTACTGATATATATATATATATATATATATATATATATATATATATATATATATATATATATATATATATATATATATATATATATATATATATATATATATATATATATATATATATATATATATATATATATATATTTTGGATGTCGCATGTGTGATTTCCTTTACTCCTCGGTTCTTCATGTTCCAAATAACGCATGTTGCAGTTTATGGTTTCCACGCTTTTGGACGGCCCTAGTTCTGAAACAAGGCGCTTTTAGAGGTAAATATGAACTTTTTTTCTTATTTTGATGTGATGAATCACCTCTTAAAGTTCGTTATATACAGTATATATACAGAGAGAGAGAGAGAGAGGTCCTTATTTCTCGACCTTGAGTTTTTTTTAGTCTCACCTCCATATCAGTCCAAAGTAACCCATGACAAAAGAATTAGGATTAGGAATTAGATTTCTGGGCTTTCAGCATCTCCCGTGACGTACGAGGGATGACATCTCTTGGCGTGCACACTGGCAGAGGAATTGGAGAAGAAAGGAAGCGACGTCGTACCATTATGTTAGAACCATCCTAGCATTTGCCCAGTTGAATGAGTAAAACCCAGGAAAAAACTCACTTAGGATGGCTGATCTGAAAAAGCTGTTACACCTTTCTCACCGAGCGTTTCCACTGGAAATCGAACCTGGACTGCTCGCATCAAAGGCGAGAGCATTAGCGACTGCGCTACGCGGGACCACATGAGAATATGAGCTGAAATGAATAATATTAAATGATGCGTTAAGGGACCTGAAGTTTTCAATGTATTTACAGTATACAATATGAGACCAAAAAGTACTTTGTAAGTTTGAAAACCCAATTATAATTTAATAAACACATATCATAATAACTATTAAATGTTTCAAGAGAAGGTGGAAATACCGTCAAATATGTTTGTTTGTGTGTGGTGTTTTTTTAAAAAGTATCCTGTAACGATATGCCATATGACCCCCTTCCCATTAAAAAATTGAAACTGAATCCAAGATGACGGCTTGAATATGACCGTCATGTTAGCACTATACAGTAATGACAGTTCTACTTCCATTACCTCTATCCAAAATATAATATTACTCCCTCTAACCGTTTCAGACATACAAGATCCCTTTGCTTTATTTTATATACTGTAGATGCATTTAAAAGTTGAGATCAATTTTATCAACTGAAACTTACATATCACAGTCTAAATAACTGTTCATCTCTGGATTATCTATGCCCTTTTTGCAGACCTCTTTCTCTCAATTTAGTGCCTTGGTCAGGGAAAAGTTTACTCACCTTTCATTATCTAATTGTACTGTAGATCCTATTGCAAAATATGCATACATATGTAGGATATTGCAAAGTCCTTTTATTTTCTTCCTCAAAACTTTAGCTGTGTTTTTGCATGTTCATGTATACAGAAGCACGTTAGAAAATTGCATTGTACAAGGCGCAGCTTTGAAGTATAAGTAACGCGTTTTTTCCAGTATTTTGCCTTCTTTCCTGGTCTGCCACTGGAGTTCACTCACGACAATGTGCAATTAATGAGCAACTTTGGTTCGCCAAGATAGAATCACGTAATTTCCTCTTGTTGACCACAACTCCGTTGCAAGTAGAGGGATTTTTTTTTGCCTTCTTCCTCGTTTAGAAGGGGGAAGGAAGGGAGGGCGTAAAAGCAAAGGGTTGGTTTAATCTTTCACTTCCTGTTTTTCTCCCCAGCTGCAGAGGAATCCTTCTTCATTTGGTCGCTTTCACTCGGTGAACATATGGAGAGAACATGTTTTTTAAAAATCATCTGCCCCCGCTCTGCTATACAGTATACACATTTGTTGTACTGTAAATACATACACACACAAAAAAAATCTAGCTGAAAAGAGACCCTGTTGATATCCTGTTTGTGTTCAGTAGTGGATGAGGTGCCTTTTATTTTTTACGCTATTTTAAAAAGGGGGGTAGCCATGCACGAAGACAAAGGATACTTGTTCAAGGTCACTAGTTAGCCTTTTATATATTTTTAACAACATGGAAGGGAGAGAGAGTATGCTGAATAAATAAAAGGCCTATTTAAGCTTAATTTTAAAACAACCGCCAGTTACTTCAGTTTTATCTCAATAACGCATCAAATAGATATAATAGAAAACAGATGTCTAAGTGAACAAATATGTATGTACAAGTCTGTTCCATAATTATCCAGGTATACTAGAGAATTTGTCAGAGGACTGGGCGATAGCACAATGGCAGAAATTCAATCAAGACTCTTAAATTTCAAAAGTATAATTAATAATTGTCGTATAACCCAGTGGCGAATCCAGGATATGATCAAGGGAGTGGCTAAACCATAGTTTGCAGCTTTATCCAGGTCGCCTAATATATGAGACCAATACAAGATATTCCTGAAGATTTTATGCAGTGCAAAGGTAGAAGTGACGTTTCCCACAATGAAGTTCGATAGAACTAATTTTAAAAGCTATTGACGGAGCTTAGCTATCAATTCTTTGCTGCGTAAACACCTGTTCAACTCTTCTTCACAACCACTTTTCTTGCATAACGACGGGACGTTTTCCAGCTCACTTCTTATCTCTTTGTATCTAGTCGAAGATAATTTTTATCCATCGATAATAATCATTTCACCATTCACTGTTTTGGCTACTGCCATTTCGATGTCTCTATTTTAACAATAGTATATCTCATTCCTTTCGTCTTCGTAGTCCATGTTATTGTTTTCTTATCTTTGCTGCTTGTTTCGAACATGCATCTCTCCAATGCTTCATGTCGTAACCTGTAGACGGTGAACCTCTGATTTTGTTATTGTCCGCATCTCCAATCTATACTGTATATCGAAACAAGAATCATATAATCATATAAGTTTAAATTTTCCGTTTCAGACACAGGCATTTTTGTTAAATATGAAGCTGTTCCTTACAAATGCATCCCAGTCCATCTTAAAACGCATTCATATTCCTGCTGTAATGCTGTCACTAACAGAAATATTGTATTTTGTCTAAGATAAATGTAAATATTCACTTTTGTTAATTCTATATTTTTAATTTCAGTTCTTGACTTCCTTACGAACTTGGTCAGAATATTTTCCATATTTATCTTCAATCCAATTTTCTCGCCCTTTTAATTTCTTATGATTTCTGTGCTGTTGTTTACACAGATAATAATGTCACCAGCGAAACGTAAATAGATCAGATAGTTCCCGTTTATATTTACCCCTATGTTCTTCCAGTTTGGGAGAAATAATATCACCATGTTGTATGGGCTTTCTTCTCCATTGAAACTGTATTTGTGCAGCGAAGTGATATGATATTCACAGTTGATTCTTCATAAATGTTTTCAGTGACCTTGTTGAGGGTTTCAACAACAGCTAAATTTAAGAACATTGATAATCACCGAAGTCTTCACCAACTTAAGCTGTTAACTGGGGAGTTTTCGAATAAGAAAATTGTATCTGAATGGGAAATAAATTTGTTAAAAATACTATTATGAAATGAAATGAAATCTTTGGTTGCACGCCATGCCCATTACAATACGTATTAATTCGTCACGCCCAATACGAATCTTATTATGACGAACATAGTTGTCAGACTGCAAATACTCGTACAAGCAAAATTCTCATGACGAGTTAAATCGTCATTGGCTGTTAAGAAATTAATTGCGAAGCGCAATATAACAAGAACTAAATTGCGAAGTGCAATATAACTTCATTTTGACTGTGGGTCTAATTGAATTAAATATATTCTTTGAAAGCGTATCACAATTTTACTTTTGGAATACAAAAAGATCTTTTCATGTCGTAGTACTTATAATCCCCGCTGGTCTAGTAGCTAACACGTGCGTCTTTGGCTCCTGGTTCGATTCCCGATGGGAGAACATTGAAATTTGAATGCATTACAGTATTTAGAATTCCACCTTAAACAGTAAGTTCATAGCTCATATAGGTTCAGTGTTGAAACAGCCGTGAAACTCCAATCCAACTAAAAGTATAATTTTGATTAAAATTATATCACTAAAATATTTTCACTTACATATATATACGCACACACAGATACACACAGTACTTTAATTTCTTATTTTTAGTTACAGCTTCTTTGTAGATAATAATAATAATAATAATAATAATAATAATAATAATAATAATAATAATAATAATAATAATAATAATAATAATAATAATTATTATTATTATTATTATTATTATTATTATTATTATTATTATTATTATTATTATTATTATTATTATTATTATCTCTTTTCTTAATTGAAGATTGGTGGACAACATGAAAATTACATTTTCTGTCTATTAAGTGCTATTAAGTATATAGTGGCGCTAATTTTGTTTATGTTTTAAGAAAGTCAGTTGACCTTTGAGAAAACAAAGACGGCAGTGTTCTTTTCTTTTTTCTTTTTTGTAAATAATACATTTGTGTTTTTCTTCATTACTAGTCTAAAAGTTTGCAGCACACGAGCTACAGCAGATGGTCTATGATATGAAGGAAGTTTTTTTTTTTTTTTTTTTTTTTTTCTCTCGCTTGCTTGGTTTGGTGCGTCCAGCTGCAAGAGCACGCGACCACATGGAAGAAGAAAGAAAAGCAGAGTAATTTTGGTGAGTGTGTATGTGCGCTGCTGGTTAACACCCTTAAGGCCATGAAAAAACATTACCATTTCAGCATCTGTCTGTTAACGATAATATTCCACAAGACAGTATCCAGCTTGGCCATATGTCTACTGAAAATAGAAGCCAAGATCTAATACGATTGAAATGTTATTTTGGTCCAAATCAACCAGGAATATTCCGAAAAATAGTAATAAATAAATAAATAAATAAATAAAATGATAAATTATCAATAACTCTCCAAAATGGTAGACCTAGACTGCCTTAATATGCTTGTGAAACATTTTCCTGTGTAGACATTTCAGTTCTGAGTTATGGGCCATCGAAGTTAATATTTGGATTTGATAAAATTTTTGTGCAAAAATAGTCACTAAATGTCCTCACATGAACCCATACGATCCTCATCAAACTAAACATAATAACAGGGCTTCACCTACTTATACCTGGGTCAAAATAAGAAACGAATTGACATTTGGAGGACGTGCTGTCCTGTTGGTACTTCATGTATTTCTCTACGGCATCCGCTATGCTCCCTCTATTTCAGTTGATAAATACTATGAACAATTGTTACAAGGCGGCAACCAAGGATCTTATAAAATAGATGATCTGCCCTTACAACAAAATCTTGAAGCCATACGTCACAGTTTCGCCACCCCTACTCTGCCCACTCCGCCCTATAAGATCGCAATGTTTTGAGCCAACAATCATGGCAGAAACGAAAGTAGCCAATCAGACGATGACAGATGCGAGAGTAGCCAATCAGACGTGCCGATGCTCGGTTGTTTTTTGGCTTCATCGATTTAATAGGATGAAGGTACATATGGGCAGATCCTCTATTTATAACATCCTTGGCGGCAACATTGTAATGTTGTTTCTTTCTACAGAAGCCATTTACTTGTAACTTTACCACCATGACTTTTATGATTGGCCCTTCCTATAAGTGACCTTAATAATGCCGAAACGTAACACAAAGTTCCACACGGTTTTGAACAACCAATTCGTTTCTAACTTTGATCGGAGTGTAATATGGATATGACATTTGTTTCTTGTGCAGACTTTTTGGTTACCCAGTTACAGAACGTCAAAATTGGTGTTTGGTCTCAGTTAAACATCTGAAACTCTTAAGAAAATTGAAAAATAAAAACATCAAACAAATTTATTAAATGTTAATTTAAGCCATTTGAAAGTAAATAATGAGACAATGAGGTATGTTTACTTGCAGTGTGTACTTACAATAAAGGTATGATACAATTAACGAAGATCGATGTTTTTTTTTTTTTTTTTCGAATAATGCTGCTGACGTTCCCATTCAACCACAGTCATTCTCTCATTCATTCATTTTCCCGAACAAGGAAATTCATTTGTTTAATAACTGAAATAGGGAAATGTTCTCTCGAAAATAAGGAATAAAGTGTTAACAAACATGGTTAGGAAAACGTATATTAACAGGGTGACCAGATTTAGGAGGAGGATGACTCTCAACAAACCCCATAATTTGACAGTCCACCTACGTATTGTTTATGTCAGTCAGGAAGAAGTCTTTATAATCAATTTTCTTTTATTTATTTAACTTTATTCCAATTTTAATTTTTATATTATTATTGGTTTGATTTTAATTTTAATATTATCTTTTAACATTTGGATAGGAATGGGAAAAGAAGCCTTTAGGAGGAAGAAAATACTATTTTGTGGGACCTTGAATACAGACTTCAGAAGATGACTCATAAAATGCTTCGTGTGGAGTATTGTACTGTATGGCTCAGAAACATGTACATTACGTAAACATGATGAGAAACAACTGCAAGCGTTGGAAATGTGAGTGTGGAGAAGAATGGAGAGAATTTGCTGCGTTAAGCGGAAAACGAATGAGAGGGTCTTAAAAATGGTGGGAGAGAAAAGAATAATTTAAAAATATTATTAAGAAGAGGAAGAGAAACTGGTTGGGCCATTGGCAAGGAAGGAACTGTATTATGAGTAACATGGTAGAGAGTATGATGGCAGGAAAGAGAGGGAGGGGGCGAAGGAGACTACAATTAATGGACGATATCAAAACAGAAAAATCGTACGTGAAGAGAAAGAGGTTAGCGGAAGACCGTGGAGCGTGGAAGCTTCTCAGTTGTGGCAAGTGACCTGCCAATAATGGCAGAATACCTATGATGATGATGATTTTAACATTTAACAGGAACCAAAATCGATTATTCCTTGAATTCGAGATGTTTTTATGACTGAAGTTTTTGTAGGAGGATTGCACTCTGGTTGAAAACAGTATTGAAGCCTATACAAGAAATTACTAGCATGCTATGCAACTACGAGCCAACGGTACACTTTCTTTTTTCTTTTTTTTTTTTTTAAAAAAAAAGACATTTTGCGTTTTCCTCGGGATACTTGAAAACTTTCTAAAAAAAAAAAAAAAGAGAGAGAGAGAGAGACAATCACGTTAAAAACGGGTCGTTTAGTCACTCTAAAACGGCCTACAGAAGCTTCCGATTTTGTAAAAACAGAAGTTTGTAAGTCAATTGCAATGCTTCCTAGCCTGAAAATTATGTGGGAAAAATAAGTATACAACAACTGAGTAATTGTGATTTCTTTACATATATATTTGCTTGCACACACCAATTAATATCAAGTCTGATTAACTTCACTACTCTGTTTTCTTAAATGTTAGAAAGTAGATTCTTAATAGAGATAAATTTAATACTTGAAAACCCAACATGAATATAACATGAAAACCCAAAAAGTGGCAGAATGATTTTTTGTACTCTACATTATCTCCTACATTATTTCCAAGTTTCGATCGACACGTGAGAGTGGTATAGTATATGTATTGTAATCGAGTTCAAGTGTAAATTTGGCGGTTACTGAATGAACACTGTACCACTTATACAGTTTTTTCCTTCGATTTCTAGACATTCTTGTCATTGAACTTATTCCCTTCTTTAACCCGAAGATTTAATTTAATTCTTCAAAGCCGAATAATATTTGGTTGTGTGAGAAACTTGGGTTTCCTTGTACATACTACAGTCCGTATGTGAAGAGTTAAGGTGAGTGTAAGACTCGAATATGGACAATAGAAGGCAGCACGTTACATCTGCCTTTTCAATGTAAGATGAGGCAATTTTCAAGAATAATTCAATCAAACTCAAGAGATCAATACTGAAACTTTGCTTAGAGACAAGTTGAATGTATATTCAGAGGATAATTCGTGTACATAAAAAAAAAAGTTTTGTTTTACTCATTGTTGAGAACATTTAATTTTCCTCTTCAGAAACACACTTCCAATAATGAAACTCTCTCAACAATGAAAGAAACAAGATAACAAAAATCTGCACCAATTATTCTCTGGTTATTGAGATTCACTTTGGTTTGGACAGTTTCTAAATCAATCTCTTGATTTTGGTTAAATTGTTCCGAATTTTGTTGCACCCTAACAAAATACTTTGGAAACGTGTTGCCATCTAGTGCTCATTAGAGCTCCATTTCAAACTCACCTTAAAAGAGGTTTTACTTTGGTACAATCCCATTTACAGTGATAATTCGCATACAAATATGATTTAAGTGAATGAAGTCCTGAGTCATTATCCGAAATTCCGTTTCCCGACTCAATATTCCGAAATATGAAATGAAAAGAATGATTATATGAATGTTTTATCGAGACTTGTTTAAAGATAGGTTCAGTTAAGGTACTCTCGCCTCTAAAAGGAGACAAGACTCGCAAATTTATCACGTGTCGGAAAATGTATCTTTTTGTATTGGCAAAGCTTTCTCTCGTTTCGAATCTCAATGAAAATTCTGTCTCGTCTCATCTCGTGGATGAACATTTAATAATATTAAAATAGTGAACTTTTCAGCTTTGTATTTCCTCATATATTGAATCCTCCCCGTTGCTCTAGTGCCTATTGCTCGCTCCTTTTGTGTCCGGGGTCCCATGTTTGATTCCTGGTCGGAGAGCCTTGATATTTAAACACATGACAACGGTCGAGTTCAGTTTTCAACCCTAGGTCCAAATCTTGTATAACCTCGGTGCTGAAAAGAGAGGTTGAACTTTAGATAACCAACCAAATCGATATACAATGATAGAAGCTGGGATAAGAGGTTGTCTTTGATATGGACCAATCATCTCGTCTTCTAAGTATTACTGGTGGTATTTTTTATTCTTTCATCCGATTGTACGCATTCATCCTTTGGCAATTACCGGTACAGTATTGACGCAGTGCAGTAATTTACTCGAGAAAATGCATCCACTTTAGGCTTGCTTGGTCGCAATACAAAAACAAGTTTAAGAGTCACTTATAGTTTCCAGCTGATTATTACACTTACAGACCTACGTATTGACTATGTTCCATTACGTACATACAATTATCACATCTTAAACTCTTCATAAACCAATTAAGATTATTACATTTATTACTCGGCACAACTCGGAACCAAAAGAGTTATGACATGAAAACCTAAATGCTTATGGCTATCTATGTCACACACAATAACACTGTAGCATTTCTTTCTGTTTCATTCAAAGAATGAGCATAATAGATACTAATCATTCTTCTGGGTTCTTTTGCTACTGTTTTTGTTATCATTTGGACAATCTCATGCATTTATATTTTTAATTACAATTAAACTAGAGAAAGAAAAACTGAAAAGAAGTCTTGAAACAGTGAAGTTGCGAAAGAAAATGTTTATCTAGAAAGCAGGTGAACGTTGCATGAAAGTGAAGAGGGTTTGGCCATCCGTGAACTCCTGTAGAGATCATCACATATTATGATCTACATTCTCAAGGAGATATCACAGATAGCGGTAATTACATCCTTTCTTAAATTACTATAGATACAATACTAATAAAGGGGAAATACATTTTTAGTATGTGATATCGAAGAAGGGAATAAAACGAGAGGAAGGTACTGTAGCTGGAAGACTGAATGCTCTCTCTAAAGCAGTACTTCTAAGAAGCTTTTGATCCATTGAAAAAGATTTCTTCAACAGGTTTGGACAACCAAAGTTTAGGGTGGTATTGCCCACGGGACGAAACGAAACGAGAAATAAGGTTTTCTCGTCCCTTCTTGTAAACTTTCCTAGAAGTCTTCTCTCGTCTCTTCTCTCAAATTTTTGTAGAAGTCTTGTCTCGTCTTTTCTCGTGAACTTTTGTAGAAGTCTTGCCTCGTTTCTTCTCGTAAATTTTTGTAGAAGTATTGTCTCGTTTCGTCCCTTCCCGTATATTTGGTAGAAGTATTATCTCGTCTCTTGTAAACATTTGTAGAAATCTTGTCTCGTCTTTTCTCGTTCCTTCTCGTAAATTTTTGTTAAAGTCTTGTCTCGTTTCTTCTCGTAAATTTTTGTAGAAGTCTTGTCTCGTTTCTTTTCGTATTTTTTTTTGTAGAAGTGTTATCTCGTTTCTTCTCGTAAATTTTTGTAGGAGTCTTGTCTCGTCCCTTCTCGTATTTTTTTTTTGTAGAAGTCTTGTCTCGTCTCTTCTTGTATTTTTTTATAGTCGTGTTGTCTCGTTTCTTCTCGCAAATTTTTGTAGGAGTATTGTCTCGTCTCTTCTCGTATTTTTTTTGTAGAAGTCTTGTCTCGGCCCTTCTCGAAAATTTTTGTAGAAGTTTTGTTTTGTTTCTTTTCATATTTTTTTGTAGAAATTCTGTCTCGTCTCTTCCCATATTTTTTTTGGAGAAATCTTATCTCGTCTCGACTCTCGAAGATTTTTTTCTCGTGTCATCTTGATTCTCGCAAAAAGATTTCTCTTGTAGCCTTGTCTCATTTTGTAAAAGTACGTACAAAATTTATGTCCTGATTTCTTTCTTAATTTCATTCTAGAAATTATCCGAATCCTTTCGAGGTACGAAAAGTCCACGGAGAGTGATATATAAGAATATTTAAAACATTTATTATTGAAGTATATTGTGTAATGACTTGAGTATCTTTAAACATTAATAAATGCTATTCGTTATGTTCGTATAATAACTTTATCAATTTATAGCGTTTCTCTATGAACCATGTAACACTAGAACAATATTTAAGATCTAAATCTTATGGTTAATTAGTGTTACTCACGAGATTCGAGAAAATGCTCGTCTCGTACCAAAAACGAGACGAAAATAATGTTTCTTATCTCGTCTCAAGTTTAAAAATGCACCTTTTGTTCCACTTCCGAAAGGAGAATGAAAGAGAGAGGAGAAATTTCTCGTCTTGAGGGCTACCCACTGTTTGCATATCATATTAGTAGCGCAGATTTTTATCGTCGAAATTTTAGCGTCTAGAATCCCACTTCTCGAGACTCAAATTACCACTTGAAATAATAATAATAATAATAATAATAATAATAATAATAATAATAATAATAATAATAATAATAATAATAATAATAATAATAATAATTATTATTATTATTATTATTATTATATTGAGCAAGTGCTTAGTTTTTCTAGTAAAGGAGGTTCGATTACAAAATCAACAAGATGAGATGAACTGAACAGGATGAAGTTGAAAGATTTGATTTGCTGTTATTATGATATACATTTTTACAATTATTTTCTTTCTTCTCCATACGTACAAGGAATGGTTAGCAAGTTTCTAGGTTCATCTCGATATATTAGGCACTACTGCTAGGTTTAGAAGTATTATTACAAGAATTATAATTTCGAAGCTATGCTGCCAAATATTGAGTTTATTATATCTATGAAGTATATTGTACATGTCATGAAAGTAATATCTTTCAGTGCCAAGAAATACAGTAACAGAGAAAGAACTGAACAGTCGTACAGTGTCTCTACAAGAAGGGAATGAATGCTCTCCGTTCCGGCTTTAATTCTTGGTGAGTGACTTGAAATTTGAAGTGGTTTGCATTCCACCTTATACTGTAGGTCCACGTCTCGTATAGCCTCGGTGCTGAGAGGGATGCTAAACTTAAATTCAACCAACCAACAAAAAAAAAAAAAAAAAAAAAAAAAAAGAGAGAGAGAGAACGACCCCTAAGAAGTTCATCTTGATATTCAATAAACGTTATGGGACCTTGTACCTTCGTACGCCTTTGTAATTAAAAGACTATAAGAGTAACCTTTAGTGGATTTCGTTGAAGTGGGTAAGTACCGTACATAGTGATGGAAGTACTGAGTAAGAGGAAAATATTGGCCACTTAGGTTCGCAAATTTCTGAATGCTGACCATAGCTCGCACCGAGAGTGCTCGCTTGTGAACAAAGCATTCAAGTTTATGAAAAGGATCCAAACAGACTTTGGTCAAGATACGTGACCCAGGATGAGACCTAAACCATCATTTTGACTCCAATATAAAAGAGGCTTCAAAAACTGAAACACTCGACCTCCCTCAACATGCGCGCACTCAGAAATACTTGTTTGGGGCTCTGATGTTTTGAGGGGAGGGTCCAATATTACGAGACACTACGTCTACGTAGTATTGAACTGTTGTTATTCTACACCCAGAAAAGCGATGTGTAATTTTTAGCTACTGCCATTTATATTCTCATATAAAAGTACTTTTATACGAAAAGAAAGAGTACAAGTGAAGTATAAGATCAAATATTTGTACTACAATCCGTTCTCTCCCAAAGCAAGGATGCTTTGATTGAGAAAGCGAACTTACGTCGGTCAAGTTACGAAGTTTGGCGGGGGGACCTGGTCTCCTCTTGTCCCTGGGGCGTGCACCTAAGCCTCCAACCCTGAAAGTTTCGTGAGTACTGTTGTGGGTAAGTTGATTGTCAGTCTTTAGGAACTGAGGATACTCTTATGGTGAGGTGTATATCAAAGATGCTATGGTGAACTACTCCGAATTATTAAGGCGTTTTTTAAAAAGTAAATAAATAAAACTACAAAAAAAGTAAAATGATGAGATGCCGTATAAACTGTTTAAAGTTATCAAGGTGTATCAAGACAGCGCTTCAGTCCACAAGTCAGAGTAAATTCAGAAGTAATATTAGTATGGAATATTTCTCACTCCCACACTTTCCAGAATTATTCGCCACTTTTTTTTTTTTTTGTGTGTGTGTGTGTGTGTTTAGCTCAATGATCACTCTGCTCTGTGAACCAGGGGCATAGTGTTTGAGGAATATATATACTTTAATCGATTGTCTACTAATATACCGGTACTAGTATAAAACGTGAAAGTCATATGTTGTTGGTGCTCTTGCCCCCGCTCAAGGGAAGTCTGAAATGACGCCCGTGCTGTGAACAGTAGCACATTACCAATTCCTCCACAACAGATTGCATGCCAAAATCTCCCGGTAAAATTTCTGGCTTGTTTGGAATCCACTGGTCTTGGGTTGGATTGTCAGTCACCGATCCTTGCTGACTGTAGCCCGTATCTATCCAACATTTTCCGGTGTTTTGCTCGTTGCTGGTCTCCTAAAACGTGGATCCTTTCAAATCGTCCATCTCTGAATCTTTTGTATCATTTCTAAATTCGTACTGCACTCATTAGATTGTTCCCGAAAGCTTTTTGAATACTGAATAGTTGCTGCGGACGAATGTCCCAGTTTCATTATGCTAAACATTATTTCGATAATTTCAGAAATACTTGGTAAATCCCTTTGTCTATCACTTTAACACATCAAATACTTTAATATTTCATTGTGAATGAAATTTATTTCTGGCAAACTCTTTTCCGACAATCGCTCATATGCAGGCTAGTAGTTAATACTTTGCTCCATAATGAGGGGTCCCACTAGCTTCACCAGGCAATCGCTGAGATAGAATGTTTAAATATGAACCTTCCCAACTTAATTTTCTTTTTATTTTTATTGTTTTGATTGTTAAGGCTATGATTAAAGTATGTAAATTGGTCTAATAAATTAATTTAATTTATTAAAAAAAAATAAGACGCAAATTAAGTAACCTGTATGATCTACAAAAAAAAAAAAAATATCCGTGAGAGTAAAAACATGTAGCAATAGACACATTCTATATCTCCAACTGTGATTGAGGTCCCTTGTGGTTAAGTGATTAGCGTATGAACATTTGGCGTGGGAGACCCGGGTTCGATTCCCAGCGAAAACTCATGTGATTCAGACATGTTAAGCTATAGGACCATGTTTCATATAGCCCCGCTATGACGTGTCATCTGGGAAAAATTATCTATTTCTGTTGAAGTTGCGAGACGAGACGAGACGAGAAATTTTATTCTCGAGTGCAACACTATTTTATCCAAGTCTTAGATCTCAAACATTGTTTTGGTGTTACATGATTTATAGTATAAGAACTACAAATTAATGAAGTTATTGTATGAACATAAGAAAATACGCAAATCATTACACACTGATACATACTCCAATGATAAATATGATTTGAATATTATTATATCACACCCTCCGCGGACTTCTCGTAACGGGGAAGAATTCTGATAACTTGTAGACGAATCTTAAGGGAAAAATCAGAGTATAAAGTTTGTACACAAATTTACAAAACGAGATAAGACAATTTTCGAGACGAGACATTAAAATATTCTTCGAGAATCTAGACGATAGTTCTACAAACATTCACGAGACGAGACAAAAAGCATCATTTACCGTCTCGACTCATCTCGTGGACAACATTAGTTTCTGTTAGGACCTCTGTTTTATGTTCTTTCGTGGGTAATTATACTTAAAAATGATTTAAAATACCACATTATTCAGTTTGAGCTTAGGATTTTGGGGAATAGGATCTGTCCATCCATATCCCCTACTTGGAATAACTCTGATTAGAACTACACGTACTGTAAATGGTATTGACTGAAAAGTACTTCTGATTAACAGAAAAATCTATAGATGCTGCTAAGAATATATATATATCTCTGTCTTCATTTAGATAAATGGGCCGCGGTGGCTCAGTGGTAGAACGTTCCGTCTCTGGTGTATGGGATCTTTGGTTTGATCCCAGCTCGCGCTAAGTGCACTTTGTGGTGGACAAACACCATGTGCATGGGTTTTGTGGGGTTTTCTCGTTTAATCCCAATTATTCATTCCACCATTTCCTTCATTTCTCATTATTACCGTCTCCTTTAGCCTTGCCGGAGAACGTGGGACGTAAAACTTAAAGATTCATTTCATTTAGGTAAATTTTGGCTATGGATTTTACTCAGTTCTACACATTCGCTCGTTAAAAAAATGCAACGAATGACCTTTCCTTTTCTTTTCTTTTCTTTCTTTCTTTTTTTCTTTTTCTTTTTTTTTTAAGTCAACCTATGTGACACTGAGAATTGAAAGATAATATGCGGATGTTTTGTTGTATAAAGTACAAGGAAAGCAAAACAAAATTATTAAAATAAAAAGAAAAATAAAGCATCATCAATGAATGAAACAAAACCTGCTTAGCTAAGCTAAAGGAATAGAAAAATATTAGTTCAGCAGTCTCGTATTTCCCGCATTGTAAGCATTCCGCTGAAGCTAAGAAGGTAGGTGCCATCCTGTGCCACAGTGACGACGACTTATATTGTACGCGCATCGTGTGTGTGTGTGTGTCTGTTCTTTTCTAGTGTTTCCTTTTTCTTCCTATCGGATATCGTTTTCTATACACATCCTCTGACTTCTTTCTTCACTATGTTTCATTTCAAAACCATTTTATAATTTCTGCTCTTTCCTGTTTCGAATGAAGAAACTGCTGACTGCGCAATATCCTTCGCCAAATCTTTTTTCTTTTTCTTTAATGGTTCGTTTTATTTCCTTTAATTACTTGATCCTATACCTGCTGTTATATTTCTTTGGAACAATGCACATTGTAAAACATTTTAGCTACTTTCTTGCTATTATTACTGAAATTCACGGTATTTTTTTTTTTATTATATTGCTATTTTTTTTGGGAGGAAAATACTTAATAATGCACTGGAACTATTATTATTAACATTTTGCAAAGAGGCGGCACGGTGTCTCAGTGGTGGAGCGTTCACCTCTGGTGGATGGAATCCTTCGTTCGTGGACAAACATCTTGTTCGCGGGTTTCCTCGGGATTCTCCTGTTTCCTCACTTTATTCGTTCCACTATTGCATCATTTCTCATCATCACCGTCTCTTTTAGCTTAGGAATATAAAACTGAAAGATTTCATGTTTTCATTTTGCAAAGAGCTTGTTGAAAGCCTCCTCTCAATGGAAAATAGATATAACGCCATTTTTAAAAGAGAAAGTAGTAATATCTTTGATTTTCTAGTTTAACATCCGACGATTACCCACTGAGGCTACGGAAAACGGTGATGATAATGAATAAAATGGTGGAATGAAGAAAGTGGGAGTAAACGCGAGAACTCTGATAAAACCCATTTACACGGTGTTTGTCCATCACATTTGCTGAAGGCTGGAATGGAACCAAGGACCCCACGTAGTGATCGTTCTATCTAATAGCATTCAACTGGCCCATAATAATATGTCGTAGAGGACGTTAGATTTTCTAGAGAAATAATAATCTCTTTAGGTGTTTTTTTTTTTTTTTCGCTAATTCTCACAGTTAGTAATATAGAATAAATTCAGCGAGTTAAAAGTGATTAGACAAAATGACAATTCGTAATTAAAAGAAAATGAAATGAAATCTTTGAGTTTTACGTCCCACGGTTATGCCGGTTAGGCTAAAGGAGACGGTGACGATGAGAAATGAATGAAATGGTGGAATGAAGAAAGTGGGAGAAAAAAGGGAACCCGAGTAAACCCACGCACACGGTGTTTGTCCACCAGAAAGTTCACTTGGCGGAAGCAGGGTTTGAACCCGAGACCCCATGCACCAGAGGTGAATACTCTACCACTGAACCACCACGGCCCCCTTGTACTTTAAAGAGTAGAAATAGAATGAGGATTATCTTATTCCAGGACAATTGTTTAAAACTTGTGGGATGATACCACTTTATGGCATTTTTTTTTAATGTGCAGTGAAGTTTCTCTTACTATTAGTAACCACTCTTATTAAGAGCCCATACCTTTCCAGGAAAACTTTTTCCAGTAACCGATATGAAAGTCTTGTCAAGTTAATGAATTTTGAACGCGCGTTCAGGAACCATCCTCACCCTGACCACAGCAGACAGTAGAAGGTACATACTTGCTGCCAGGGATGATTCCAGAAGATTTCTCCCGGGGGAATTTCAATACGCAGGGGGTTAAAGTAGTACAGCGGAAATACTGGTAATCCTTATTGAGCATGATCGGAGATTTACCTCGCGGGAAAATTTTATAGCTCCTGGGGGGAGTTTTCCCCAGGCCACCCCGTGAAATCATCACTGTTTGCAGACACTTTTTGATTTTACTTGACGTCAATAGATCATTGCACGTATAAATCAAGACTATTCAAAACCGTAGGTGCGGTTCCTTCAACTTACTTTGAGTTATGTGAGAATATTGAGCATTTTTTCTCCTTTTTCAACTTTCTAACTTACCCTCAGAAATAATCAAATCAGGAAGTAACTATCATAATGAAGATAGCAAAGAGAGATTTGTCGGGGAACTTACTCCGGACTTATTGCGCAAGCTCATACCATTCTTTGAAAAGGAAATTTTTCTAGGAAAAAAATATCGAACAGAAAGAGCTAACAATACTGTAATTACTTCTTTGTAAAGATTTAACTTAATTCTATTACATTGGTATTTCTTTTTTTTTTTTTTTGCATAATTATAATAAATATTTCAGATCTAATTAGGTAATTTGTAAAATTTCACGTATTTTTTCTTCACTACAGTGTTGAATTCAGACATTTTCACCGGGGGAGGGGGAATGTGAACTCTTCGGGGGAAAGCGGAGTTTGAGTGAAGTAATTTCTATATTTTGTGATTGAAATTTTGAGTTTCTCCGGGGGGAGATGAATTTTCTTCGGGTAGAAATTCCCTCCTTGCTATTCCCTGAATTCATCCCTGCTTCTAAATAAATTCACATTCAAAATTGTAATTGAGGACAACAAAGGTAATGAGAGAAAATAAATCAATATTTTAATCCAAACCTCTTCTTCCGAAAAACAAAAAAACCTCCATCTTCCAGATTTACATTACAGTAATATGTGTATTTTGAATTTCTATCTTTAGCAGATGTACTGTATTGAGAAAAAAATTAAGAAATGAAATGTTTTTTAGTTAACGTCCCACACTTATGCCCTATAAGCTAAATGAGATGGATGATCACTGAAAGTGAAATTACATTTTTTGTACTATTCCATGGGAATCGATCCCAGGATCATATGCTCCAAAGGAACATGCATTAGCCATAATTTTCTTTTTCAAAGTGAACTTATTAATCGAACTTGATTATTCTAATTGTCCTGATTTCATGCTTTTACCATTTGGTAATTATTTAACTCAACATGACAGGGACACGGACACAGAAATATGGAGAACAGCTAAAATTCCAATATAATCTCCTCCACTGGGAATCTAAGCTGGGACCAGGTACACCAAAGGCGGACGCACTAGCCAAGAAAAAAATAACAACAACACCCTATTAAGGAACAAACCTTCTTAAAGACACTTTTCATTCTGCAGTTGAACAACTCGTGGTCGCTGTTTAACAAATCGATGAAGAAACTTCTTAGAACTTTTATTTAAAGTGCCATATAGTCCAGTGTTTATCGTCTGGTGTTAGATTACCAAGTAAAATCGATAAAAACCACAGCTACTATAAGAGTCTATGTATGACTCAATTCACTCACACTTACCATGCAAAAGATTGGAGGTGCATGTGGGTTTTGCTACAAGAACTAGTTATATGGAGTAAATGAACTTAGTTTCTCTCTCCCTCTCCCCCCTCTCTTTCTTTTATGTGATTACACTCTAGTAAGCTATATGTTTTTCAGTCATTAGAGACGTAATTCTGTCCACAGAAAAGAAATGTTTCAGTTTTACTACGTCTCATGGTTATGACGTGTAGGCTAAAGGAGACGACGATGATGAGAAATGAATGAAATGGTAGAATGAAGTAAGCAGGAGGAAACGGGAGAACCCCTACAAAACCCACGTTCACTGTGTTTTTCTGTTCACAGAATAGAATGTCAGTTAACATTTCATTAATTGCACTTATTTTAAATTTCCCTAACACTATCAGTTACAAAAGAATTAGCTTTACCTTACTTCCAGGCCTGCAACCAGAGGGGGACTAAGGGGAGCCTAAACTTTTCTTGGCCCCTCCAGACCTTAACACAAAATGCTATTATTAATACAAAAAACACTATTTAGCTATAGGTAAGAGAATTTTTAATGACTTGCCCCCCACTAACATATTCATGGCCCCCCAAAACTCTGTGGCTAGTTGCAGGCCTGTTTATTTCATATAAAAAAGTGCAGATCTAATAATTAAAAGATCTATAACAATCCACTTTTGCTTATTCTCTTTACGTAGTGTTTCTGACGAGTTGAGAAATATCTTTCTAAATTCGAGACGAGATTAGAAACATGACAATTTTCGTCTCATTTTCGAGAGAAGAAATTTCACGGGTCTCGTGGGCACTTCTCGCACTTCACCCAAGTCTTCAATCTCAAACACTGTTTTAGATTGTTTGTTAAAGTCATTGTATGAAATGTTAAAAGAAACGCAAGTCAGCACACAATATGCTCCAATATTAAATGTGCTTTAAATTTTGTTAAATCATACTCTTAGTGGATTTTTTCGTGACGCAGAAAGCTTCTGATAACTTCGATTATTTTTTTTTTCAAAATCAGGGCATAAATTTTGTACATAAATTTATATAAGGATACGAGAAAAATCTTTTCCGAAAAATGAGATGAAACAAGAGGAGATAACTTAATTTCTTGTTTCTTCTCGTCTCGTGGACTACACTAATTACGAGTTTCTAGCTCGTAAAGAGGAATATAGTCCAACGATTTCGATAGCCCTTCCGTTTTCAGCACCGAAACTATAAGAGACGTGGAACTGCAGTTTAAGGTGGAATCCGTAGTTCAATGCTGTTTTACCGGGAATAGAACTAAGGACCCCATGTACCAAGAGTAGGCGCACTTGCCACTAGATCAGCTGGAAAATACACTTTTCTTGATGTTTCCAATCCAAGTTTCTCCTTACTACATTTGAGTAAGCCAAAAACAAGGAAAATTCTACAGCAGAAGTTGGATGTTAGGGAAGTGTGTAACAATAAATCTGAGAGAGTTGATAAAATCAGGATAGGATTTCGCGGTGAAAATTTTACTTTGATTGATCTCCGACTTTCTCAAACCGTAGAATTAAATGTTTGGAAGTGCCATTAAAAAAAAAAATCGAAAATAATCAAGTAATCGATAAAATAATCGAAGTGAAATCGAAAATAACCAAGATTCGGATTGTTATACCTCACTCACTACCGTTATTTTGGCTACTGTTAGGGTTAGCCTATGTTACACCGTAGAAAAGAGGACAGTTTTAAATTGCACGAAAAGAATTCAACAATTTTCTTAAGTCATAATGAAAAATATAACATAAAGTTTATATTATACAAACAAACTTTTACAATTCCGATACATTCCGTAATTTAGAGTTGTCTGTACTTCCCAGCCTCCTCTCAAAAAGAAGATTTCTCTAATTGTATAAAAACCCTCCCGTAGTATTTTTTACAGCCCGAAAAAGAGAAATGTTCGGATAAAAGATGACGTGGGTACCACATAGCACTTTATATTAAGAACTTCTCAAGTGAAGATAAAATGAATATCCTGACTAGCATTTGAATACAACTGAGAATCCTGAGGGATTTGTTAAACCGCAACAACAGAGCACGCAGTGTTTCAGAATTGATTCTTGTCTCCCAAGAACATACCCAATTAATTAAGCACCATGTTCTCTAGAATAGATGTAGGTATATTAATATGCTATGTGTTAATCAGGCCAGGATAATTTCTACTAATTAAGTCATTGTGTTCACAACATAGAGTGTAAAATGAAAGTGCTTTATTTACCAGAGATTAAGTACTTTCTTGTAGTAATGTTGGACAACAAGAATGTGAAGCTAATAATGAAAACATGATAAATGAACTGCTTGTTCTTCTCCTATGACAATAAAAGAAAATTCTTTTTATAAAACTATTTATTTCTTTTCTGTAATAAGAAAAGAAAATTCATTTCATAATGCTATCTACTTGTTCCTCTCCTGAGATAAGAAAATTCTTCTTACAAAATTATCTACTTGTTTTTCTACTGTGATAAGAAGAGAAAATTCTTCTTACAAAATTATCTACTTGTTTCTCTACTGTGATAAGAAGAGAAAATTCTTCTTACAAAATTATCTACTTGTTTCTCTACTGTGATAAGAAGAGAAAATTCTTCTTACAAAATTATCTACTTGTTTCTCTCCTGAGATAAGAAAAGAAAATTCTTCTTACAAAATTATCTACTTGTTTCTTTATTGTGATAAGAAGAGAAAATTCTTACAAAATTACTAAGAGTCAAATATATCACGTTTTCCCCCTCCTTTTTTAATCAATTAGACCATAACCTACTGGACAAAATTTGATACCGAACATGTATTACTTCTAATAATTGTCTGAAAGCAGCAATTGTGAAAACAAGTAACAGGTATGTGTACGGAAGATGTAACATTGAACTCGATATGCCAGAACTGAGCTACTTTGATAAGACGGACATCGAAAGTCAAGCCAAATTTTTGGGTGGTGGACGAGAATGAGAAAAAACTGTCGGTTTCACTGGAGGTCATGGTAACGAAACACAACACATAACTACAGATGCGCAAAAGGTTTCTCAAAAGATAGCCTATCGGCTTGATGTGTGCCGTGTTAGGCGAGATGTTCACACAGAACATTTATAATATAGGTGAAGTGCTCACACGGAACATTTGTAATATAGGCGAGGTGCTCACACAGAACATTTGTAATATGTTTGAAAAAATCTTCGACAGTCTAACTTAGTTTTATCACAATAACATATGTTTATTACATTTCACAGAATAATTTACTGAAATCGGGTCCATCATTTTAGCTTACACTGTATTTTTCTTTGAAAATGCAGTAATTAAACATTTTTTCTTGTTATAATGGGAAAAGAAAGGTGAACCATACTGTTATTTCTTCATTAAATTTGAAATATTCAAAAAGGAGTTATGTTGCTCAAGATTTCTCCAAGCAAAAAGAACTATGGAAAAAGAAAACTTTGCTTTTTTTCTTTAAAAAGTCCAGTTTTTAAAACCCTTTAATCTCTACACAAGGGCAGATCCAAGGGGGGAGCTATAGGGACTTAAACCTCCCCCTTGACGCTCAGTGCTCATACTTCAATCCATTTTTACACTGGATAAAGCGGCAAACTATGGTTTAGTCTCTCTTTTAATCATATCCTGGATCCGCCATTGTTTCTACATAAAACTATATTAAGCTAATCTCGATGTGAGTTATTGTTTGCTAGAGTCACTGATCAACCTGCAGTTTTGTCCGATGATTTATTTGCACGTCTTAGAATATGTTCTACTGCCTTAGCTAAATCACTTCCTTTTATTATGCCTCTATCTGTATCTTGGGGTACTTTTGTTTAAAATAGTATATGCCGATCAAAACTTCGAACTAAGCAAACTGTGTTTAATTAATAAAATCGGAACGTACTGAAGAGTGAAGAGTTCATTTTTTCCTGTCTTTTTTTTTTTTTTTTTTTTTTTTTTTTTTTTTTTTAAGAAATGCCATTAATAAGGTTTGTTAGTTTAGAGTTGAACGCCACTTATCATCATCGAGCTTATATGAAACATGGATCTAAAGCTTTTAACGTGACATCCAAAATGAACGTAGGTCTCCTGCGCCATAGGTGTGTACTCTAACCATATAACCACGTAGGAGCTCTGACAAGATTCATCTCGGAGCTGTAGAAACACAGTATAAAATATTTTTTTAAAAGTCGATGTGATTGATTAAAATGTATGTACACCATATCCACACGGATAAAGATCATTTCTTTTTATAACATTGAAGCAGTTCCAATTTATCAGTGCTGTTACTGAGTCACTCTATGTAATAAGCTAGAGTGCAAATATAATTCGAAATTTAAAGCATCTGAAATTGATATTGTATGAAGTAACACGCGTATTTCATGATGATAAAAGTTGTAATTAAATAATATTAATATTATAGATACTTAGTTATGCTAGGATGGCCGAACTGAACGGCTGAATGCTGTTCGTCCGTGATATCGTCCCTGAACTGAGCAGTTCAACTGAAGCATCACCTCCTGTAATTGCAGCAAAGTCTCAGATTGATTTTTCTTTGTGCATGTATACTATTAAATGTTTCATTCTAATAGAAGTATTTAACTGAAAATTGATACACATTCTTCTCAGGATATTCAACTTTCTCGTAATTAAGCGTCTTGTAATATGAAATAACAAAGAAGGGATGAAACGAGATAAAAAGAAATCCTCAATGTCAAAAGAAAATGAGAGAAAAAGAATCCAATTATCGATAAAGAAATAATAATAAGTCGGTCAAGGTAAACGTACATACATGAAGAGAGAGTTGTAACATTTTTATATCCTTAAAAAGAAATATATGAACACTTTATTATCTAGGCTAAACTATTTGCATAAGAATTCTCTCTTTTTTTCAACGGATGTTACATATACATATATATAGATAGCGTCTCCTTGAAGTATTTAATGGTTAATAAGTATTTGGAAAAAGCGAAATTGTCTTGCTTAAAACAATCTTCGGAAGATACTAGAAACGACCGGAAGTTTTTTTTTTTTAAAATAAAAGTTGTACATAATGAGAGATAGAATAATCAGAATGTGCAATTTAATTGATCGTTAACCTTCTTCCTACAGTTTTACTTTGTTCTCTACCTCTTTTCTCCTTCTTAAGTTATAGTACGAGAACTATTAAGTAGCGGATAATGAGAATGTGTAATACGCTTGACAAGTTTTGCTAACATACTTTACGGACTCTTTGGCTCTGCCATGTATCAACGTCATTTGGCAGATTACACAGGCATACACACACACACACACAGACAAATAAAAATTATGTGCATCGGATCCCAGGTATGGATTGAATAAATTTTGTTATACAGAATCCAACTTTCGAAATCTCAGGACGATTGACTTTGTCAATTTCTTTTTATGGGCTAAAAGCTTGAGCGATTTTGGATAGGGATTATACACGTAAAAACGTACCGGATTCCAGGTATGGATTGGATAAATTTTGTTATACAGAATCCAACTTTCGAAACCCCAGGACGATTGACCTTGTCAATTTCTTTTTATGGACTAAAAGCTTGAGCGATTTTGGATAGGGATTATACATGTAAAAACGTACCGGATTCCAGGTATGGATTGGATAAATTTTGTTATACAGAATCCAACTTTTGAAACCCCAGGACGATTGACCTTGTCAATTTCTTTTTATGGGCTAAAAGCTTGAGCGATTTTGGATAGGGATTATACATGTAAAAACGTACCGGATTCCAGGTATGCATTGGATAAATTTTGTTATACAGAATCCAACTTTCGAAACCCCAGGACGATTGACCTTGTCAATTCCTTTTTATGGGCTAAAAACTTGAGCGATTTTGGGTAGGGATTATACACGTAAAAGCGTGTGTTCTCCCTATGCAAAATAGCTAAAAAAAAATTTCATCAAAAAAAAAAAAAAAAATGACGCGGTCAATTGTTCTGGCATTTCGAAAGTTGGGTTCTGTATAACAAAATACATCGAATGCATACCCTGGGGTTCCGTGAATAGAACTTTCATTTTAAGTGTATGTGGCTGTGGTATCAATCGGAAGTAGAAAAGGCTTTTTCAGAAAAATTAAACTACCTCATTCATCCAAAGAGATAAGATTCGGATACAATAAATCCTACCTATGTTGGTCGTTATCGGTTTCACTGAAAAAAAAAATACTTACAGAGAATAAATATATTTTGAAGAGAAAACTATTAGAGAGGTAGTAAATGACCTCACGTTTTATTCCTTGTGTGTTCTTCCTTCTTCACCTTTTATGTAGAATTCGTCTGTCTTGCATGAAATTTGAACGACTCGTTTGGACTTCCCTTACCCTTTTCCTTCCCTTCTAGGTCAAACATCAAAAATCCTCGAAACACGTCTTTACTTAAAAAAAAAGAAAAAAAATAAAAAAATGTCTTTAATCTTATGGATTTTGAGCCATAGATATCTTATTATAATTGTAATAACCTCACCCCTTTTCTTCTCGCTTATTGTTTTCAACTCTACAACAAATATAAAACAACAATGAAACATGTGTTTAATTATATTAAAAGAAAGACCTAAATATCAAACTTCATGTCTCTAACCTTAAGAGTTTCCCAAATATGGACATCTTATAATAATTACAACCGCATCCTCCTTTTCTTCCATCCCCTTCTAGGACATTTTTTTAAACGCTGAAACACGCTGCACTGAGAAAAAATTCGTTATTTGGACAGCGGTATACTGTACAAATATATGGATTCCATGTGTTTACTATGGAAAATTGTACGTAGCTATCTTATCCATGTTCCACATACATACTAACTCCCCCCCCCCCGTAGATGTTACATCAGGATGTTTGACATCTAACAGTCTTCCGTATATTACTTACGTATACGTATGTTACGTACGCCAGCTATATGTTATATACGTCCATCTGTAATTGAGATCCTTACTGCCTATATACAGTTATTTCTTTCATACAGAAAGTACGCATAGATTAGTGATGAACGCGTCTTGGTCTTGCAGTTTGTGCAAGAGTGTTATATGCAAGATCAAGAACAAGACCAGGAATCCTGACACAAGACCTTACAACAACAAAAAGCAAGTCAGGTAGTCTTAAAAAAAAAAAAAAAAAAAAAAAAAAAAAAAAAAAAAAAAAAAAAAAAAAACCTCAAAGGTTCACTATTTCAAACGTATTAACAAAAACGAAGGTATTGTCGGTCTCTGGAAACAGGGCTAATCCTCCAAGACTTGATTAATAATAGTTATTCTTAAAATTTATCTGAGGTCTGAATACGAACGTTTCGAATACTCAGCGGCATGATACAACATTTACAATATGGATGGTTGACTACACGCGCTAAATAGAGAAGCAGAGTGTACGATAGGTAAGTGTGCCAGGATCAAATGCAGTAACTATTTTATAAATAGAGAAAAACGGTCTTCCCCAGTAAATTCTCATACATATTTCTCTGTTTTTTTTTTTTTTTTAAATCGAACTTCCTTGGCGTTAGAATGTACTGTATGGCGTTTATTGCCAAAAACAACTTGTAGTTTTTATTTTGTTGGATTTGATTTGACTTTGAGTGTAGCGTCCCTTTCAGCAGCAAGGTTTATGAGACGTGAACCTTTACAGCTTAACATGGGATCCAAACTACATGAACTCTAGCGGGAAATCGAACCCTTGTCACGCGTTAAAGGCACCAAGCTAATCATTCAGCTATGAAGGCTTCTCTTAACTTTGTTGGAAGAAATTGCTATTTATTAATGTTGCAAATTATACTGTTAACTAGCAGATTGTATCTATTGCTGTTTCTCTATTGTTAAGTGACAGATAGACTTCTTTACGCACATACTACTTATAGAATTGATAAATCGTGTAAAAGAAAGTACGTAGATTCAAGAATATATGTAGGATTCAATATAATTTTTGATTTCATATATTTTTTAACTTTGGAATTGTATTTATTTTAAACTTTCTTTTATTTTGTAATACAGTTTCCAAGTCATGCTAATGCACTAAAAAAAAAGAAAGAAAAAAGAAAGAAAGAAAAAGAAAAAGAAAAGAAAAATCAGGGAGCGAAGATTACTCATGTACACGATGCGAAGCAAATGAACTTTCAAGAGTAGATATGCGCGCCATCTCTTATTTGTTCAGGCAACTACAAGAAACTTTCAATGAATTGAAGAATCAGTACACTAGTTTCTGATGTAACTTGTTAACAAGGGATTTTACCGAAAAGAAAAGTATTTAAGATAATATTTGAAGCGAAAAGGAAAAAATAAAATAAAATAAAAGATGAGTATGAGTTGAAAAGGTTACATAACGCGGGATTCGACAGCAGTGTATATACTCAGTGACGGATTTAAGTATAAGTTAAACAAGGTATAGCGTAGGTCCCCATTCTCTTGGGAAACTTTCGAAAATTTAAGGAAGAAAAAAATTTGGATGTACAGTTTCAAAATACAGTGGACCTGCGAGTTACGAACCTCTCGTTTTCTGAACAATTCAGTTTACGGAAAATTTTGTGAACATTTTTTTTCCTTTGACTTATAAACAATATTTCAGGAGATGAACGCACATACACACCTGCACTTACAATTTCAAGCACCTAGGAGTTTGACGGTTTAACGTAAACATTATCTATCAGAGTTATGTGTTTAAATTAGAGATGCAAAAAAGCCGGCTTTTTTGAATCGATGGTTTTTTTCACATAAAAAGCCGGCTTTTTTGGGAAAAAAACGAGAATTTTGGAAATTTTGGCTTTTTTCAACTTCATGATTTTTCTATCTAAATAGCTTTCTTATAGTATATTCTATAGTTAGATAAAAATTCTATGACCTGAATGTGATATTTCGCTCTGAAATTCACCATCAAGATGGATGGAGCACATATTTTACGAATTAAAGCTAACATGAAGAATGTAGTATTTGAGGGTAATTTTAGAGGCTATTTAACTTTATTTTAACTTTTGAGTTATCGACATCTTTTTTCTTCTCTAGTTTGTCATCCGTGTTTCATTTCTAAGAGCTTTTAGTACTCTAGCTTCTAGTGCAAAAGTTAAACTTGCCCGTTTTTCTATTTATCCGTCAAAGCGTACGTTTTTCAATATATCCGTCAAACCATACTTCCACATTTCTGTTATACTGTAGCTGTGAAGTGATTTAGCAATAATTTTCCGGACACAACCTTGAATACCAATTTATACAAATAATCAGTAGCGGATTTAGAAAAGTACTTTAGGAGGGTTTTTTCTGATTGTTTCGTTTCCTAAAAAGTCCTAATTTTATTTGGGAAGTGCTTGAAGTTTATGAGTACAGGCATAACTAATATTTCGTTTCGTTTATATGTTTAGCAATAATCTTCCGGATACAACTTTAAAAATCATTTTATACTGAGAATCAGTGGCGGATTTAGAAAAGTATTTTGGGAAGGATTTCTTACTAATGTTTAGTTTTTTTAAACATTCGTAATTTTTATTTGACGGGAGCTTAAAGTTTATGAGTAAAGGCATAAATAATAGATATTTCGTTTGTTGCAGACATTCCGTAACTTTGGGGAACGGGCTTCAGTCCGAAAGACCGCCCCCCTAACCTTCGCAAAACCGTCACTGCTGGTAATTAGTAATAATAACGATTTAAAAACAATAAAAAAGGAAGTCGCCCAACTCACAGTACACGCACTATTTCTACATTCACAGATGGAATGAAGAAAAGCTTTGTCAGAATGGTCGAATGCTGGTTGAATCCCGGACTTCCCGATAGAAGCGCAAAAGCTAATCACTCAGTCATGTTTGTTGTGCAGTTGTATTTAGCTTAACTTAAATATATTCCGTAGTCTTTTTTTTTGGGGGGGGGGTTCCGTAATGATATGTTGAATCCCTCTTGTTAAAAATTCAGAAAACTTGAGGATTGGGTAAACTGTGATGGTGGTTCTATAAAACTTAACTGTAGAATTTCAAGAACATACAGAACCAAAAGCTCTAGATGTGCAGCCTTTAAGTGTATCATATAAATCTAAGTATTTCTCTTATGTTTTATTTTAATTTTATTTTGTTTCAAAAAGAGGGTATGGAATATTTTGAAGTAAAAATACTACATACTATTTTGCTAGTTATTTGTGTATTCTTTAAAAAGAAGTGTTTACTTTTAGGGTTGGCTGGTTTACACCAACTTTTTTTTTTTTTTAATAACTGGTTTAAACCACAAAAATAAAAAGAATGAAAAATGCGAATCGTGTGAACTTCATGGTGACGTTTCCAGATATCAAACTACCTGCAATAGTTTTATTTCCCTTTCACCTTTTAATCAAGGTGTCCCATGTTCAATTCTCGGTTGAACCACAATCCTTCTTTCATGCGTAACCCAAGTAGCGGTTCGGATGTCAGTTTAAGCGAAAGTCTTCTCCTTGATAACCTCGGTATTTCGTAAGGATGTTAAGCCTAAATATACGAAACAAACCAAATTGTATATTTCTACATGCCTAAATGCGTGTTGTTTTATAAAGAAGCCAATATTGCTTAAATATATTGATAGAAATTGGTAAAATTTATCGATTGCCTACGTAGCTTCCAACATTAGCTTGGATTGGACTTTCAATGATATCTACGTACCGGTACTAAATTTGTAATTTAATACCTCAGTTTTAGCGTACTGATTATGGTACGTTGACCTTTAAATTTTACATGCAAAGCAATAACAGGATTTTTTCGTTATTGTCTTACATTTCAAGTAATGACGGGATTTTCCCAATGGCTAGGGCGGGAGATTCTCAAATTAAGAAATTTACTGACCGCACTTCTTTAAGCTTATGGGAGTTCTTCCGGCATAACCTCGCTGTCGCATAATAACATCAAGGCGAAACAAACTTAGGCTATTTCTGTGAATATGTAATATAAATACATAAAGCAAAAAATCTAAGTCAAAAAAGCCTGGTTTAAACCAAAAAAGCCTGGTTTAAACATCCCCCCAAAAACGGATTTTTGGCATTTTCAAAAACAACCACGGTTCTTGCCAACTCTGCTTACTTTTGTATATAGGAGGTTAAAAAATTCTTATTATATACATTGGTTAATCCTGTGGAATTCATAATGTAAATATGTTGAAGAAAAATTGTTTGAAATAGTTTTTCGAAATTCATAGTTTATTTTCGATGTTTTATATTGTTATCAGCATCAACCACTAATTAAATGATTTTTTTGTGTTATAGAGAAGCGATACAAAGTCTGTTTTATCAATTTAAAGCAGTATTTTGAAAAAAGCCCAAAATTTCCGAAGCAAAAAAGCAAAGCAGAAAAAAACGAGTTTTTTTTCGAAAAAAGCCGGTTTTTTTCCGAGCCCTTGCATCTCTAGTTTAAATACTACCTTTTTTTCACTTTTGCATTTTGTTTCTTACACCTCACATTGTTTTGTTCAGGTTGGTATTAACTTATTTGTCTTTATAATGGATAATGTTATTTTCATCCAATATTTTTCATAACAGAAAAACAATTAAGAATGTAAAATACATATAGGCTATAATACCTATTTCTGTGGCTAGAACAGATTAACTATACTATCTAACTAACTAACTATTTCTATGGCCTACGAAACCCGGAGGTTCAATGCCTCGTTCTCAAAGCTCTCCACTGACTTCTATCCTTAGCCAATTGGATCCAGTTTCTACTTTGTATTCCTATTTCTGTGAGATACCTCTTAATATTGTCCTCCCATCTGCGCCTAAGTCTTCCTAATAGTCGTTTTCCGATTGGTCTTCCAGTTAGGACTTTGAAAGCGTTCCTACTTTTTTCCATCCTGGCTACATGACCTGCCCACCTGAGCCTCCTAGATTTGATGACCCTAACAATGTTTGGAAAATCGTATAAATTATGTAGTTCCTGTTATGAAGTTTCCGCCATTCCCCATTCCCGTTCCTCTTGGGTCCGGATATTCGTCTCAGGAATCTCATGTCCATTTTCTTTTGCTGAGGTCGTGCCAAGATATCAGTCCGATATCAGTCCAGGGAGACGATGATTGAAGCAAATGAATTATGATGGAATCATTGGTGGAATGAGGAAGTGCCGGGGAAACCCATGAGCACGATGTTGTCTATTAGCATTTTAACTAACATCCGGTCTCTATTGATGGCGTATTTAAATCGAATATAACATATCACTTCCATGGGAAAATACCACGAAATGTATTCAATTTTTGATTGGAAAACTATTAGGACAGAAAGTTTTAGATACTAAGAATTAGGCGGGAATAGGCTCTTGGAGATGTGGGTATAGTACTGCCTATGAGGCGAGACGAGACGACAAATAAGGTTTTCCACTCTTGTCTCGTAAATTTTGTAGAAGTATCGTCTCGTATCGCCTCGATTATTCTCGGTAAGCATTTTTTTGTCTCGTTTGTAAATTTAGTATCAAATTTATGCCCTGTTTTATTCTTTATTTAATCTAAAATTATCAGAATTTTTCCACATCACGAAGAGTTTACGAAGGATGTAATATATCAACATTTAAACTATATTTATTATTGAAGTATACGGGTGGCTCAAAAGTAGGTATACAGTCCCATCCCGCATTTTATATCATTTCTTATTGTTATCAAAGAGGTAGACCTAGTTTCTTTATTATTTGTTCTTAACGTTTTTTACTTATAACTTATTATACTTGATCAATGCTGGGGTGTATATCTACTTTTGGGTTACCCTAATGACCTGCATATTTTTGAACGATGATGAATGCTCGTCATTATGTTCGTACAATCACTTTATCAATTTATAGTTGTTTTTTTTTCTACTATGAATCATGTAACGCTAAAACAGTGTTTCAGATCTAAGACTTAGAACAACTAGTGTTGTCCATGAAACTGTAGGGAACTAGTGAAATTTTTCGTCTTGTCTCCAAAATGAAACGAGAATTGTCACGTTTCTAATCTTTTCTCTAATTTTAAAATGTACTCATCATCTCAACTCTGGTTTTGTGGACAACACTATCTATTTTTATCATATGTCTATCATTAAGAAACAGGCACTTTGCCTAAGATCGATCTCTGCTAATGACATATTTCCATGTCGCTTGCATAAAAAAAAAAAAAATAAAAACCACTCGAAATGCATAGAATTTTTGATTGCGTAGCATGTAGGGCAAAAAAGATAGGAAAATAGTACGAAACAGGCTCTTAGAGAGATAAGTAACAAAAATTCTGATTGGTTTTGACAGATACAGCAGAGAATATAATTCTTTTCCCGGTCTTTTGTTTCTAGAGCCATGGATTTTCGGTAATTTTAGTGAAGGAATTAATAGCCACTTTTGTCTTATTTTCGTGAAATAAATTCAATAAACAATTCGGGATTAAATGTACTAGATTCGAATAGTAGACGCAAGACATTTTCTCTTTTTTCCTTTGTACCTCAAATCTTAATAAAAAAAAAAGTACAGAAATAATTTGCATAATGCGAGTTTCACTCTAACACGAATTATATTAATACATATATTTACAAATTTAAAGTAGTGTGTTTATCTAATTTTTTCTGAATAAATATGCATGCGAATTTCATGAGCATTTAAATTTGTTCAACTCGATGTCATGTCTCAATTGACATATTGTCACGGCACGGACTACGTTAAATTTTGTCTGTGGTTGTACTCTTAATTTACTGCTTTTCAAAATGTCTTGTAAAGGATGGTGAAAGGAAATTTCGAATATTTTAAAACTCATTTATGATTAACTTAAGAATTCTTTATCGGCAAAAAAACTACTTTGTAGTTCTGTCTTTGAATTTGTTTCCTCGTACCGAAGTCAACTACCTTACACAACATCATCGTGTAAGTTCATTCATTGACAAACATGATGATACAAGTAGGCTTATATACTACACGTACCTACTATCTTCTCCACAATTACAGTAAATGAATTGCCTCAGCATTATACGAGGAAAAAATGACTTGGAATCTCTAGACTATTGTAAGACGGAGGACTCCGTAAGCAACTTTGGATCCGACCTGAACTAGAGGTCTGCACAGGCCGGAATTTTTGTCCAGGCCCGGCCCGGCCCGTGAGTTTATGGTGTGATTCTCGACCTGAGTCCGAAATATGTTTTTGCATTTAGGCCTGAGCCCGGCCCGAGCTCGTGCGATAATCAAATAAGCCCGAAATAAGCCCGAATTGCAAAACTTAATAATTAACGCAAAATTTATTTAGAGCAATAAGAGGTTTAATTTTGTAGTTGTACTTTAAAAATTCTTCAGAAAGAATAGTGCAATAAATATCGTTCTTTAGTATATTTACAAAGTTAGGCCCGAAAAGACCTGAGAAATATGGTTGTATATTTAAAAATTTACGGCCCGAGCCTCGCCCGGACCCGACATAATATATGTTTTGTAAGCCCGAGCCCGTGCAGACCTCTAACACCTCTAACCTGAACATTAAAGTTATAGTTACGAATACTGAAGAATGTCGTCCATAGGACTTGTATTACATGGTCATCTGTAATTCTATAATATAAAAAATACATGCTCACTTCATATTTGTCAATGACTAGTTATGAAAAAACATTACTTGAACCATTTCCCTAGATATGAATAAAATCTTATACACATTAAAATCATTCTCCGAAATTCAATTCTTTTCATTTCACTCTAAACTGAATGTTCGTGAATGTTGGTGTAGGAATTATCGATGTCTAGATTTGTAAGAAAAAAAAATCGTTATTGCTATGACTACTATACATCTAACATCCGTTCCTGAACCATGTTAATCATAGATAACATATTGCATAACCGCAATATGTGTTATATTTGGACAGCATTATGATTAAACAAAAATTAAAGTTTAAGAATTACTCATAATTTTGAGTTATATCTCATTAACAATACTGTCAGGATGAAAAGCTTGATTAGTATATATTACAGTATCAGCTTAATATTAACAGGTAGCGTCATCAATTCGGTACATCATCAATTCTTAGGTTTACAGAAAAATATTTTCCTTATTTTCTCAAAAATTACGCATGAGGATTTCCATTCATCCATATCATGTTGTTCAGTTTAATAAGATCTATTAATTGATAAGAGATCTCATCTTTGGACAAACTTCTTTTCGTTAATTGCTAAATAATATGATATTGTATAATTTTTATGTCAAACAAAACAGATGTTCTATATTACTTATTTACAAGGTGTATGAACAAGTACGATGGATGTAGTTGCACAGTGCCATCTATCGATTTTGTATCCATTTCAACTAGTAACCCCGATAGCTCAAACCTTTAGTACAGTCAGTGTCGTTTTTGAATGAGTTGCAGGGGTAAGAGTGGACCTGAAAAGGTAGGGGGACGCAAGAGTCAAGGTATGAGTGATTGCTAGCCAAGGAGAGTACTTTGAAGGATATTAAATCAAATTCCATGTAAGATTATTACTTTATTTTTAATAAAATTATTCACCGTATTTTTTGATTATACCTTGTACATGTTAAATACGTAATATATCTTTTCCGATCCTTATGTTAATACGTACTGGAATTTTGGATCTAAAATAGTGGGAACTACTATAATGTCAGTTCTCAAAAACTCAACTAGCGAAGACACATACAAAGACACATTTTATCAGTGTTTGCCAATGTGGAAAATCTACATTTGAGTGTGTATACCATACAAAAGCAGGATTTTCATTGTCTGACTTATCGCACTTGTTGCATTGCACACTCACTCCAAGTTAATTGTCATTTCATGATGCCTCATTTACGAGATTTGTTTCAAACAAACACTCACTGAATTCTCTCTCTCTCTCTCTCTCTCTCTCTCTGTGTGTGTGTGAGGTTTCACTGAATTGTGTATTGCTGAAGTGAAAATGATAAGAGCTCTCTGACGGGGACACAATGTTCTAAATCAACAACAAAACATACACAAACGTGCACTAAAATAGACTTCATACCCAGTTAAGGCTCTTCACCACGTTTTGAATTTTTGTAAATAACTTTATAATAAATAGCTATAAATAATTAGAATTTTGGAAAGTAGGACTTTAATAGTATAAAGTAACCAAGAAAGTTCTGTCGCTTTTTCATGCACCATCTTCGAACAGTGGTACCTGTCTATGTTGGCTACCATCGGTTCCATTGAAAAGTGGCCAACTTAGACAGATGGCCAACTTACAGAAAATAAGCGTGATTGTTATATATTTAGAATAGGATTTCTAGTATTACTTAATTGTAAAATTTTAATAAGCAATACCACGACAGCTACTTTTAAATAAAGTATATAGAGTAATCATACCAATACGCAGTACTAGAAAAAAATACTACAGTATATTTAATATAAGTGCCTTTTTCTACCTGAAAACTAGTCTGGTACACTGAATTATTCGGGTGGAATACACAATTACACAAACAACCATAAAATCGAAACATATGTACGCAGTTTATTGAAATTGGTATTGTAGCACACTGAGTTATTCAGATTAAAAACAAGAAAAGCAAAATTATAAATTCAATAATTTATATGCAGTTTATATGATTTCTTTCCCCAGTGACAAATATTGTCTCTAGATACTCTTCGAAAAGTAGCAAATCAGTTATTAATAACAAATTTATTCATGGTGGTTCATTCTAGATGTATGTTTTTAATTCTTTTTTGCACATATGCACATTCTAATTTCTTGTAGTAACTGCCTCTTGTTAATGAGCTACAAGTGTTTCCCTTGGAGAGATGGCAAAGTTGACAGGTTTTACTGTACCTAGAAGATCAAAAATAGTCCCCACCGACATCGAAGACTTTCTGCCAACGTTCTGGAAGGCCATGGATTCCATTGCGGTAGAACTTGGTAGGCCGTGAAGCGAAGAAGGTATCAAGTTCATTTTGCACCTCTACTAGGGATTTGAACTCGCATCCTCTAATATGATTGTTCAATGAATGGAACAGGTGATAATATTACGGTGGAATGTCCAGTGAGTATGGCAGATGGAATAGTGTTCATCATCCAAGGCGTAGAATGGTGTCCTGGATCACCCTATCCACGTGGGGCTTACCATTGTTGTAGCAGGAGGACTCCTTTGCAATTCAGAAGTGCTGGCTCTAGAGTTTTGAGTTTTTCTTGAACACGGCTCAATTGCTGACAGTACATCGTTGCATTGATGTTCTGACCAGCTGGTAGCAGTTCCAGATGCACGATCCTGCGAGCAGTCGACCAAATATACAGGAGGACCTTCTTATAGTGCAGTGCTGGTTTTGGCTGTTTTGGAAGCAGTTCATGGGATGCTAACCAATGATAACGGTGCCGTGGAGCTTCATGTAGAACACAATTCGCATCACATGTCAGTACTCTGTCCAGAAATGACTCCTTCCTCAGCCGAGACAGCAAAGAAACACAGGTATCTGCTCGCGTTGCCTTCTGGCCCGGAGTAAAATCATGTGGGACCCATCGACCAATTTGTAGTACTTCCCAAGTTAATGGAGGTGCTGTCGAATTGTTTCTCCACTCACACTACATTGTAGTTGCAGTTCCTCACACGTCTGGCCACTGTCCGTCTCAATTACTGCCTGAAGATCTTCATTTTTGTACATGTGTTGATCTTCGTGCACGCGGTGCCTCTTCAAGTGTTTCGTTACAGTCCTTAAATTTGTTAAAACACGGTGCATTGTCCGCGTAGTCACGACACCCTCAACAAAGATCTGGCAAATCTTACGCCTCGCTGCAGCAACGTCCGACCCCAGTTTGAACTCATACAGCACACACGCCCTTATGATGTTCTGTGGAGGTCCCATGTTCACTCTGTCTTTACGCAAGTATACGGCGTAACTGAACTGCCACAATCAGGTAGTATGTTGGATATACCCACACCAACAACTGACTTTTGCCTTATCTCCATTCGCATTCAACTTACGATGTGAGGGCTAATGGAAGAGAGACCTCCACAAAAAGCGACAGAACTTTCTTGGTTACCTTATACATATAAAATGATTTTCAACATCTTTTAAAGGTCTCACAATTGTGAAGTCATAATCTGTGTACATAGAATCAGCGGCCCAAGAATAGGTTTAATCTCATTGCTTAACCCATTATCCAAATCAGAAGTAGTAGAAATGAACCCTTTTCCGGTTTCATTGTTATTCGTCGTGGAAAATAAACTGCAATAGATAGTGAGATATGTTTTTTTTAATCCTTTGTCACAGGAGTAGATTCCATTTTCACCCTTACCCTTCTACTAAAACCTAAAGTGTCAGGATTTTACTACTACTTCTGGTATTCAGAGAGCAACATTCAAATTCACATGCTTAAAAAAAAAAGAAGGTAGCGAGATTCAGCCAAGGTTGCTCTAACATCTAACCATTGTCATAAGAAAAAGTAAAACAAAGAGAAACGAGTAATAATAAAAAAATCGCATTAAAAATAGTTGCATCAAAAATAAGATAGTTAAAAGAGGATACAAAAGTAAATACAAGTTAAAAAGTTAAAAGTAATGTAAATCTACAGTGGATTTCAAGTATGTGAAATACAAAATTCATCAAATAATAAGATAAAAGAAAAAAATACGCTGTGTAGTATCACACCAAATTGTACATATCATGAATGCTAGAGGAGGATAACTGGTCATTGAATAAGCAAACTTATAGTGTTTTTAAAGGCTTAAATGGCTGCTGGTCTTTAATTATTTCAGATAATGCGTTCCACACTCTTGGCCCTAATATAGGGAAAAAGTAGTCTACGCCTTGGTATGTCGGTTTTTTAAATATTTTTTTAATTTTATTTTTTATTTATTTATTTATTTTTTACTATTACGAGTCACATAAGAATGATGTGTGAGCTTAAGGTGTAAGTATTTTATGAATAAAACAGCAGTAACGCAGGTATCTTCGTTTTTACATTGTCAGAATATTAGGCGCTCAGCGTGGGTAAAATGTGTTATTTTCTTTTTAGATTAGATACAAACCGAATGCATGAGTTAAGATTTTTGTTTTGGTATAGTTTTAGATTTGTAATTTCCATATATTGCGTCACAATAGTCAAACAAAGGTAGAGTAAGTACATTCGTTAGTTACAGTTTTACGGAAGAGGTTAAGTAATCTTTTACTTTGTAAAGGCGCCGTTCTGATTACGAATATGCTTATCCCAATATAGAGAGGTTATATTTGAGTTTATCCAACAAGAGCCTATGATTTACAAAATCAAAAGCCTTAGTTAGGTCAAACAAGACCAAAATTGTTACCTGGGAACTATCAAAAGCATGGAATATCTCATCGGTAACTTCAATCATTGCACTAGCAGTACTACCATGTTTACGAAAACCAAACTGAACAATAGGAATTATATTATTATTATTAATATATTCCGACAGTTGCTGAAATACTATCTTTTCAAGAAGTTTTTATCATTATCGGTAAAAAGAAAGTTATTGGACAAAGGTCATTTGTAGATTTTAGTTGAAACTTCTTAGATAGTGGTAGTAGTTTTGACGTTTTCCAAGTAGTGGGGAAGCAGATATTTACTAACGAAAATTTTACAATGAGTTAAGGAAAGTAATAAAAATGTCAGTGCTAGCTTGAGTATTTTTGTACTTGTTTCATCAAATCCAGCTGCCCTAGCTTTTATACTGTATAGTGCTTTCCTTACGTCTGCTTCGCTTAACGGATGTAATTGGAAAGGTTCATTTGTATTTTAGTATTTATCATATTAAATCAAATAACTTGGTGATTAACATTTTCTGAATTTATTGAGAATAGTCTCGAGATACTGAAAAATGATTGTTTATACACTGAGTGCTCTCTGAATTTCGACCAATCCTATATACAAGAAAGTGTGTCCAGAGCCGAGCTGATTATATGAGCACCCCGACTGGTAGCATTGCAGAGAACGAGCATACTCGAGACTACATGTTGGTAGACAGCACACTGTTATAATGTGAGGGGGTCAGGATTTATCCGCATTTTAATAAAGCATGATTGTGGGTACCCGAGCAATAGGTGCCTCAATAACCCAGACAGAAATGCTTGTCAGATGCGCCCGTTCCTGTGTAGTGAAGGTATACAAGGGAGTGAGAAAAAGTGGGATAACGGACTCCAAGAGACGGAATTATAGGGACGCATGGAAGTTCAAAACGTGGGGCGATCGTTGCGCCAATAGTTTTGAGGAACTCTTCAAACACTTTAATTTTATAACAGAATAATGATATTTCATGATTTAATTCGTATTTTGGATAAAGTTCGGTATTATTCTGACAAATTGATTATATTCACGTTATTTCGCGATTCAAATACAAAAAAAAAAAAAAAAAAACTTCAATGTTTCAAGGTGTGTTTGCAAGATTAATTTTGCTTTTTGCAACTTTTTGTTGTTATCGTTAAAACAAAAAGTTCAGATTCCTACATATAGCAAGCTATAGAGGTAATTAAGCTGATCATAATGACATGCATGAGTGTAAAATATCATGCGTAGTGCTCGACAAAACAGAGAAAAATCAGATAATTTGTAAACTTAAAAATTAATGCTGTGCGATAACCATATTACTTATTGAGGTGAAACTTAAGCATACTATCATCAAGCTCTTTAATATGACACTAGCAAGAATATAGTACATAGGATTGTTAATGAGATATGCCCAAAATTATAATTAAGCTTAAAACTTTAGTTTTTGTTTTACTATAATGTTGCACAAAGATGACTCATATATCGATCAACAGAACACATTAAGCTAAACAAAATGGTGTGCTTAAGGATAAATTTTCATGAGTAGTTTTCGAGAACATTGAGCAAAATCGAATTTTTGTGGCACTAAAAATTATGTCGTTCGTTGCCAATATTAATTGGTAACAGTTTCTACTTTGTTGAAGTAGATTATATCCATTGCTGTTTGTCTTCTTCTAAGAGTGGCATGCATACTATTACGAGGAGCGTCCAATAAGTTATCTACCTAGACAGGAAGGAATGTAAATAGGTTCACCTGGTCATCACTGTTTCTCGATGTAGTCCCTATGCAGATACATGCACTTTATGGGCAGCGAAGAAATCTTAGAGAAAAATATTGTCTTTGTCATAGCCTGCAGACCTCTGAGAAACAGCCTGTTGAACCTCGTTGTCCGACGAAAAACGTTGTCTCCGCAGGTGTTTCTTCAGATATTTCCATTTCGGGAGAAATTTATCCTGACCTTCCTCAAAGAAGTCCAATAAGTCTTGGGACAACTGCATCTGGCACTGCTTCTGTGCAGACGTCACACAAACATTCGCTACGTGGCGTAACACAAACACTCTGTTCACGGCCGTTGCGTTGCACCGTCTGACCTTAACTTGTGCAGTGGGTTCTCTACAGTGGCCATGGTGTGCGTGTCAGGCGGCCCTTCCTGTCTAGAAAGGTAGATAACTTATTGGACGCCCCTCGTAGTAGTCACACACACATACTTCTAACAATTACGCCTGTACTACTTGTAAGAGATGGGATTAGGATTAAAGAATCAGAAAAGAATCAGGACCAAACTTTTCTCGACGAAATCACGACGCAACTTCCCTTGCGTTTCTTATATGACAGCATTGATGAATTAGTATTTTGTTGAAACAGTCTAAAAATTTTCTTTTCATTTTCTGCACACTCTGTATATACAGACTTAAAATAAGTAAAATCAAATTAAGGAATTGATCTGTGCGCAAATTATTCTTTTCCTTTTATCATTTTCCTTTGGTACTGAACAATCTTTTTTTTTTCTTTCGAAAAAGAGAGAGAAAGGAAATACATGAATCAGAAGAAAGTACGACTATATATTTTTCTTTCAGTTAAAAATAATCTTATATAGACTTCAAAACAAAAAGGCGAAAAGTAGATGACTCGGTATGAAGAAGCAAATTATATTTCCTGAAAAATTTTTCTCGAGATTGTTTGATTTAGCTTTTGCTTTTTGTCCTTTTTCGTTCTCCGTTACTTCTTAAGGAGAAAAAGATTCATATATTCGTTCAATAAAACAGTTGCTTATGAATAAAAGAAGCAAAAGAAAGAAAAAAATTTTCTGATTGTTTTACAAAAGGAAATGCATGCTCAAAGAGAATCAATCATATTTAATACAGGTACTTTCTCTCATTCTTTCTTCTTCCCTTTCATACTCTCTTTTTATTCGTCTCCATTTTGTTCTAAATGAGTTTTTTTTCTCTTTCGAAAAATTGATTACATGTTATGTAATACGAGGTCGAAACAAAACAGACTGTTTTAGTCGGGGATTAAAGCCTCGTAAACAGAATTGAAATTTCCATATTTTATATATAAACGTTATCTTCCTTTGTTTTTTTTTCTGTCTCATACAGATCTACAACGTTGGCTTGATATACTCCAAAGCAGTAGTGGCTGGTTGGATTGGATTTTAGTGTCCCTTTTAGCACCGAAACCGTATGAGGAGTGAACCTACAGCTTAACGTGGAATCCAAACCACATGAGCTTTTCCCGGGAATCGAACCAGGGTCTTCCGCTTTTATGACGCGTACGTTAAGATAAAGCCACGAAGGAGCTCTTCTAGGCCGTGATGTCATTCAAATCATTTAGCAACCGGTTCTATGATTAGTATAATAAGTTGTCTGAGTGTTAATATTATTACTATATGATTATGTTGTTATATATTTATATTATTATTATTATTATTATTATTATTATTATTATTATTATTATTATTATTATTATTATTATTATTATTATTATTATTATTATTTATTCCAATAGTTATAATATCAGAGACTAGGATTACTGTCAATCAGGAAGCTGCTTACATTGATACGTTGTTGGTAAAGTTGCTCACTAACGATGTGACAACTGGAAGTTATGCAATTTTTAGATTTGATTAAAAATTTTCTGTCAACTAAAATAAGTTATTCTTTTAACCATTGAGACATGGCATGGACATCAGTGTGAGAAAGCACAGCGTATAAGTGCAACGCAAACTTTGTGTTTTTAACAGGAAACAAAACACGGCTATAGGGAACGGGCTCAACGATACCGCTTTTTCTAGGTAGCTGTAGGGAACAGACCGTAGGCTATTTAGAATTTTTCAAATGTACAATGTAATATTTTGCACGTGGTTATATTTGTAAACATCAACGTGTGGAGACTACGTGCCTTTTTACTAAAAATTACCACATAAAACAGACGATAAAAATTATTGTTACCGCTTGGTTATGTAATAAAAACACTAGCGCCATTGCTGTTTAAAAACGTATAAAATTTTATGTATTGCTTTAATTGGCATCAATTTCGGCCTGTAAACTCCCTTCTCTTAGCTTGCCTGGAGCTCTGAGGCCTCCTTGCCACTCTGCTTGCGTGGAAAATGGGAACTTCACCGCTTATCTTCGGAATGGGAAAAAATGTACCTACGTGTATCCTAAAATTTGTAATCTCAGAAGCCCCTCAAAGTAAGCTAAATCAAACGGCACAATTGTGTTTCAGATTGCATATCGTTCAGCCAGTGCGAACTGCAGACGCTTCTGCACAGTAGCTATAAGATGGATGGATTTTATAGTATTATTTGTGGGATAAAATAGTGCACTCTATTCCCAAAACAAAATAGAAAGATTTTGTTTCCAATTTGTGTGTCATCATCTCTCTCAATATTAAATGAAGTCCCTAGTACGAACGCTCTGAAGGGGTTAATTCGGCCAGATCACGAATTTTAGTTAAAAATGTGTGATGAACACATTGTGAGTTCATCGATATTTTCTCTTGCTTTCTTAACCTGAGTTTGTTGCTTCCAGTGGCACCTATTTCTCCATAACTTGCGGAGGATGGGGAGATTCAGGCATGTTTGTTCGTTTGTCAGATATCCAAAAAATAATTTTAAAAAAATGATTCAAGCAAATGTATCAGATCCTGAGGATCCAAGTAATCTTTGAGGGAAGCTTCGGTTCCCCTAGGATTAACACCTGTGGTGGCTTCTATTATTCAAGAAACTCCTCAAATGTTTACACGACGTTGGGTGTTTGCCGCGCTGTCAATACCATCTGGACTTCTTAACAGTCACTGATCGAAGAACTTGCAATCAGAATGCTTGATTTCAAAGATCATGCCAGTAGGCTAAAATGATCAGTAATACTACTGCATTATTTACAACTATCGAAACACCAAAGTATGCCAAGAGTGTTTATCATTTTGAAAAAAGAAATATAGCTGGAACGTAGATGGACAAAATAAAACGGAACATGCATTGGCTAATGTTTAACGTTTTTGCTCCACAATCGTGAGGTCCTAAGCTCGAATCCTGTGGCCGTCAACCCTAACTAAAACTCTCCATGGGTTTTCCCTCAGTTTTACCAGTGGAATGCCGAGATCGTACCACTAAATAAAGCTCCTTCCTGGTCGACTACTTTCCATTTCTTCTTTCGTTGTTGTTGTTATTTTTTGAGACTTTAAATGAATGAAATGTAACTTGCGACTGCAGGCTGTCTGAAAATTTTCTTAAATTAAAATAGATAAATAAATAACGTAATTAACGAAGAGTCTTTAACCGTATTGCATCAATTGTCTTACACTTCAGACGAAATAGGCAATTAATTTTAATTAAATCTCAAGTTAGGGATGTCAGCCACCGGATTCAAATCTAGTGCCTCTCGATTATGATCAATGCATGTTCAGTTTTATTTTGTCCAACTTTCCAACTATTTTCTCAAAATTACAAGGACCGACTTCTTTTTAATTATTCGTGTTTAGTAATGACTAAGAAAGTATTTCGGCTCGCACAATGGTAGAGTTTTCACCTTAGATCCAAGGGGGTCTCAGGTTCAATTCCAGGCTTTTCAGAAAAAAAAATCGAAATTATTTGCGGTTTTTCATTTAGTGCTTAAACGCCTGACAGATATGTGACCAACAGCAACAACAGTGTCATGCGGGTCACATAACATTCGCTTCAGTTACGCGTTATTGCCCTATGAGAAACCTTTAGACGGAACAAATCTACAATAGAATAATAAAACAAAAATGCAGTGCATCTGAAAAGTAAGAAGTTCTTGGTTTATATATCAGTTTGGCTGGCTACCGCCTCCAGATCTTTTCCCATTTTGAAATTGTCTAAAAAAATTCAAAACCGTGAACCATGGATTAAATAACGAAATCCTAAGCGTCCTTCTTGAGATGGAAAAATGGATAAAACTGATGATGATGAGGAGGAACCTTTATCTAGTTCGTTAAAGATGTTCCTAATTCTAATTGATAGAACGTCGTTTCATATTCTATCCCCAACGGAACTCATAAAATTTCGGTATTGAGTGGGCTCATTATCGTAAGGAAATTGCGTAGCTACTTAGAAATTATGCAAGTAAAAAGAAACGTATAGAAAAATAAAAAGAAAAGATGACTTGAGATGAAGAGGCATTACGTTAATCAAGGGTTTTCTGCCAAGATTTTGCTCTTCAAAGTTTGCTATTACTTGAAATTAGTTTTTGATTAACCAGATTACAAGGCTATTTGTGTTATTAAAGACTCATTTCTATCTCCTAATAGCAATAATAGCCTGATCTCCTTTAAAAATATACACTTTTTTTTAACAAAAAGAGATAAAAGAAACATAAATAATATAACTTAATGCTTCACGCATAAGTATGAAATGATACACCTATTTGTAAAGAATTCTATATAGCATTTAAAACGTATTTAATAATTACATCCTACAAAAATATATCTCCCAAGTGAACTGTAAAATATACTTATATTTCTTTGTTTATCTTCTATTAATCATACGGGAGATTTTTGATCCTTAACCTACAGAGAACACAAGATCAAGATGATCTAATACTTTCAAAGCTAGTAAATTTTTCTCTTGTGAAAAAAAATATTCAACAGTTTTTCATTTAAAAGTAAATCTTTATGTGTAGTATACTCGTAAAAGTTATTGTGTTACCATTAGGAAAAGCCCAACAATAATAGATCCAATGTGCTAATTAACAGTGTATAATAATTTTCTAAATATCTAGCACATAAGTAAATAATAATTTCTTCCAGTAAAATAAAAACGGTCAATTATTAATGGCAACAAATGACATACTATTTAGTGCCACAAAAGTTCGTTTTTCTTCTATTTTCAGTCAGAAATAAAACGTATGCGGCATAAACGTAGTTACATTTGTAAATCCTGTAGTTTTTGGACGTAATGTATTACTATATGTAACCATGCATCAAACGTATAGCTGAAAAACTATGTTTTCTATGTACTTTCCAAATAAACGTACTCTCGGTACGAAAAAAGGACCTGTATATAGGTGGTCAGGATCTCACATAAAGATGGACGTATATAACACATAGTTGACTTATGTAATATACATATACGTATGTGACATACGGAAGACTGTTAGATGCCAGACATCCTGCAGCGGCTTGATACAACATCTAAGCGAGCAAAGGGCAATACGTATATAGTATATGGATAACGTATGCTTCGTACAGATTGCCGTAGTAAACATAAGGATTCCGTATATCTGTACAATATACCGCTATCCGGATAATGGATTTTTCTGAGAGTTCTTGAAAACTATACACGAAAATTTACTCTCAAGTATTTTGTTTTTATCATCTTGATTTAATCTGTCGACTGATATATTTCTTATATTTGGCTAATACTTTAGTTGAACAGAAATTAAAATTTAAGACTGAGTGATAATTTTAGTTTATATTCGCTTAACTGTATTATATCTATTATCTACTTCTATCTTGCCGTGTCACAATGAAGTGTTTAATGTGTGCATATTTCAACAGTAGTATCACAGCAATAAATAATGTGATTGCCATACAGCATGATTTTTTAGGTTTAAGATTTAATTGATTTCTTTCTCTTTTTTTTCACATGAATTTTTACACTCACGTGTATCCTTTTGTTCAGCTCCATATGTTCTATTGATTAATATATTCTCATCTTTGGGCAACTTTTTGTCGTTAAATGCTAATATTATTTGCTGTATATAGAAGAACATCTTTGGATATTTAGTAACTTTAAAAAAAGCTAGGGATTTGAACACTAGCCGAAAAGAAAGTTAACTAGTCTGTTGATCGATCTTTGCTGTTATTAAATATCATATGTATTAAGTGATCTATAATTGTGGCATTTATATTTATGATAATTAGCAGTGAGTTTGACGTGAAAAGGTTATACAATGTCTAATTTTAAGTGGAGAGGTGTAACAGTCTTTGTTACCGGCTTTAATTTTAAAAGAAACACGAAGCTAAGAGGTAAATATGCAGTGCTTTTACCTATAAACTAAGATGTCGCTCATTGGTTATGTACAGTGCTAGTTGTTGTGGTTTATAGCATCTATATTATATTGTCATCGAGGTGGTTACCAACGTTTAACCAAGATGGAATCCTCGGCTGATGATGATACTTTCAAAACAGTTAACTTGAATCCTTTTGTACTAACAACAATATTGTAGAATTATAAGCAAACACAGCATTTGCAAAATATAATCTACTTTCTTATGGCTCAAATTAACGCTATAAATAGCTACAACATTTCTGACGAGATTCTGAACAAATTCAAACCTCATTTTTGATGGCCCATGACTTGGAAATTAGAGGCCGCTCTATAGTTTTCCATAATATTTCAAAAGAGTACTAAAATAGTTCTCTAGCAACATACTTAATAGACTCTACGCTTGCTAATAGTGGGGTGCAATAAGTTTGGCAACAGTAGTTTTTGACCCGATAATTTTGACACCAAGCAACGAAAGAAATTAAAATTTCGGCAAAAAAAGAAAGAAACAGATAGAAGTACAGGAAAAATACATACGTTATATATAATAGGTCTAGGAATCGAACCAGCAATGAATATACAAACAGCAGGAAAAGATAATATTGATTGATTAAAGGAAATCAGTTCAGTCACAACCTCGTTGCAATAATGGTGTACCAATAATTCTGATTTTTTGGTTTGCTTTTTCAGAGATATAAATACTTACTACAAGATCGAAGCCTAACAAATTTCAATTTTATGACAATGTAGCGAAACCTGATTTTACATTCATCATTTTTGAAATAGAAAATAGTCTCAGAGAATTATTCAGTTGTGAAACTTGGCTGATGAGCGATAACTTTTGCACGGTTCCTCAGTATTTTTACCCAAGTGTACGTAATACAAGTGCTGACAAGACAAAGGTCTATCACGACAGTCTATGCCCTGATGGAGCGAAAGACTCAAGATTTTTACAAGGAATTGTTTCGGGCTGTAATTCAATGACGCTACAAACTTTTTCTTCTCCCTGACCCTGGAAACGTTGTCATGGATTTTGAAATAGCAGCAATGAATGTAATCGAGACAACGTTCGGTGACTCCATTCGCGTGCAAGATTGTTTCTTTCACTTAACTCAGCCTACGTAAAGGAAATTCAAGAAATTGGGCCTTACAAATTTTTACAAACAAAATGGCGGATTTCGTAAAACTAATTGCGGAAAACTGAACGGCCATGCATTTTTTTCAATACAAAATGTAAGTCAAGAAATGCAACTCCTTAGAGAAGAAGTTGCATAAGAAATAATAGAGCTTGTGGCTTGCTTCGACCAGACTTACGTTTCCAGTACATACCAACGTGTTCAGGTCTTTGGAAGAAATGACGATAAAAATCCTTTTGAGAAATGTGCGCTCTCCTTTCCCTCCAGAAGTATGAAATGTCCACAACGCTATACTAAACAAGAAGCCGAGAACAAACAATATATGGGAGTCGTGGAATAACAAGTTCAAACATCTGGTTGGAGTGTATATCAACCATCTGGAAATCCAATGCATTCAGCAATATGAAGCCATGGTCTCGATAGTACTTTTGCAGATTGCCGCAGAGGAACGACCAACCAAGAAGATAAAGCAAATCTAAGAGTATGGAAGAATTTTTCCATGCTGTTTTGTTTAATGTTGTGCAGAAAACAAAATTTAAAGCTGTAAAGATAAAGTGTAATCTGTTTGAATTGGTATTATTGTGAATCATAAATTGTAATTCTTTATTAATTTATTAATTTTTCGTGCATAAATGTGTATTCATTTCTTTTTTGTAGTTCAGTAATTTCCATGATTCCAGTTAGTTGCTACTTTATGCTGTTGAAAGAAAAAAGTCCCATTAGGGGATAATCTTTACTTGCTTTGAATATCTAATGGAGCTTTCAATATTATATTTTATTGGTGTTTATACATTCGTCACTGGTTTGATTCTTCGTGCAGGAACAGTTCTACTTTATAACATGCAAACTTAAATATCTATTATATTCAGAGTATACGTATTATTATTTTTCTGTATTTTCGTTTGCTTCGTTTTTTGGAGCAAAAATTACCGATCAAAACTACTGGTGCCAAAATTTCCGCCTTTTGCTAATAGTGGGTATGATTCGAAATTCATATGTTGCAAAAATAATATTATCTATTGTACAGTCCGCAGCAAAAAAACCTGCAACATGAACATGTAAGTTTATTCTGAAACTACGCCTAACATCTCAGGGAATAAACAACGTCTAAGTGGCACGAATCACGCCAGGGAAACCTCGGCGTCCTCCCTTGCACACTGATTTTGGAGCAAAAGACCGTCGTTTCACAATAAGCTTACATGCTCATGTTACAGGTTTTTTCCTGCGGACTGTACCAGATTTGAATATTATATACTATAATTAAAAATAAACTAATCTCTGAGCATAGCAAACCAATTAATTAGTATAAAACTAAATCATGCAAAAATAGGTAGAAAAATTGTTGGCCCAACAATTTACCATAATTTACCCAACAGTTTGGACTTCGCACTTGAATAATTTAGTTAATTGGAAAATCCTTGGCAAAGTGTCCTATTGAAACGTAGGGTCGTTGTTGTCTAGTCTACCCTTTCCCATTGTTGAGCCTAGTGTAAGTGCTTCTACAGCTTAGCTGTACCACCATGCCAAGTAAGATCGAATGGGTTTCATCAATCACGTACCTACGATACTATACTTGTGGATGGAACTTGGAGTCGATCTCTTGTACTATTGCCCATGAGACGAGACAACACGACAAAAAAAAATCAAGTCTCGAAAAAAATGAAATCTTGCAGTTTTACGTCCCACGGTTGTGCCGGTTAGGCTAAAGGAGATGATGATGATGAGAAATGAATAAAATGATGGAATGAAGAAAGTGGGAGGAAACGGGAGAACCCCGGAAAAATCCACGACCACGGTGTTTTTCTACAACAAAGTCCAGTCTACAACAATCAACAAGGCTTGATTTGGGGGTCGCGAGCTGGGATCGAACCAAGAACCCCAAGCACCGGAAGTGAACGCTTTATCACTGAGCCACCGCGACCCCCAAATCAAGCCTCGACTCGTAAATTTTTATAGAAGTATCGTTTTATCTCGTTTTGTAAATTTGTTCTGATTTTTTTCATAATTTCATCTTAGAAGCCATCATCGTCAGAATCCATTCACATCACAGAGGTTCACGTTGGGTGTGATACAACAACATTTAAGCCATATTTAGTACGTGAATATAATGTATAATAACTTTCATATTCTTAAACTTTGATAAATGCGTTCGTAGTGTTTGTACAGTCACTTTATCAATTTATATCTTTTAAATATGAATCATGTAACATTGAAATAGCGTTTGAAATCTAAGACTTGGGTAAACTAGTGTTGTGCCACGAGATTCATGATATTCCTCATCTCGTCTCGAAAACGAAACGAGAATTGTCATGTTTCTAGTGTCGTCTCGAATTTAAAATGTTCTTATCGTCTTGACTATCATTTCACTTTCGAGATGACAATCGAGATGAGACAATAAATTGTACACTCTCGTGGGCAACGCTATTGTTGAAGTACCTGCGATTTCGATTTTGTTAATGTTGTTTTACTGTAAATGCACGTGTCATATATCTTAGTGTTAAAAAGATACGTTAAATGGCTAACAAACAATTTTACCCTGAGAAATACACTTTTGTAACTATTAAATAAAGTGAAGCAAAGATAAATTATATTAAAATAATTTTGCTCACACCATCTTGGAGATTCTCAATTTTCAACCTATTAGACTACGTAAGAAATTTTTCATTTACAAACAGGAATGGCGAAAGGTATTTGTATTTTATTTAACACAATAGTGACATGATCGAGATGAACACTTTCCAATGTAGAACAACACGTATTATTGTTGTATTTAATAAACCATATTCGCCAACCCTGTTTCTAAATTAATTTCGCTGACGTTTCGTTGAATTCTTTAAGGAGAAAATTCTGGAGTAATTGTGCATTAAATTAGTATTATTGTTGTAAGTTATTATTGACATGTATTTCAGGTATAAAGTTCATGATACATGTATGTAACCATATGTACAATTGCTTATATATATAATTTACTTCTCAATACAATATTGTCATTGGTTCGCTTAAGTTCTGAACTTTAATTAAGTAAGTTAACAAGTAAACGTGTGACATTGAGAAGGATGATTTCGAATTTGATATTCGTAGAAATAAAAGCACAACTAGTCTGGATTTCGCATTAAAATACGAGTATAAGTCAACATCTCAAATAACCCCCGTACTACAACAAGTCATAAACTCTAAGCCAGACATTATGATTCATTCTAAGTTAAAAAAATAAAAAAATAAAATAAGAAAAAGAAAAAAGAAAGGAAAAGGAATGTCTCTTCTTGTAACAGGAAGTTTCAGGCTAAAATTTCTGAAGCTTAACAGATTTTTTTTTTTTTTACTCTGCTTGACCGTCAGTGACATAATACAAACTTGAGAATAGTACTAGGAATTAAAAGTAAATTTTGGGTCGCGTTGGCTCAGTGGTAGAACGTTCACCTCTGGTGCATGGGGCCCTTGGTTCGATTCCAGCTCGCACCAAGTGAGCTTTGTGGTGGGCGAACTCCGCTTGCGTGGGTTTTCTCGGGGTTCTCACACTTTCTTTATTTCACCATTTCATTCATTTCTCATCATCACCGTCTCCTTTAGCCCAGCTGGCATCACCGTAGGACGTAAAACTTCAAGATTTCATTTCAGTTCATTTAGAAGTAAATTTTATTTTCCAAATTTTAATCACCTTATATTTCAAAAAGAAGAAAAGGCAGAAAAGAATGAACCTAAAGACTTTAGCTTACATCTAATACTTTTAAAGAAGGACACATTATACAGAAGATTGTATGTACTTTCGTAAACAAACAGTATGAATGATTTAGTAAATATAATCTTACCGATTTTCGGCTACATTTCCATAAAAAAGGACATGCCCTTCTATTGGTCGGTGTTAGCTTTAAATCTTCCGGTCCTCCGCGTGAATCCCGTTCTTCCGGGGTCGGTGTTTCGGAACGTTGCGGTTGATTAGTCACTATAATAATAGCCATGCTGTCATCGGCAACAAACAGCGCATCACTGAACAATCAGTAAATTCATGCACCAACGAACACACACACACATATATACACACTCAAGAGCACTCACTTAAATATATGTACCGGTATTTAATGACAAAAATTTATTTTGTGGTAACTAGAATGTTGTTTAACGAGCAATAAATTCTGCACCAACTTTATTTTGGTAGTACACTGCACACGAAAAGTTACGCCAAAGAAGACGTCATTGAAGATAATATACATGAAAGACAGGAGCGTGATTGTTTGGTACCAGGTGCTCTGAGGTCAGGTGTGGAATGAATTTTCCGACAGAACAGGGAGAGAGAGAAAACAGAATGCACCGAATTGATCTTCTATTGTAGACCGTGCGTGCTCACGGCTTGTTGGCACGGGGCATACACAAACTAGGTAGAAACACACACAAACACACAGGGCGCTTGCGCTATTATAAACCTGTGTGTTGAAAAGATACAGAAGGGAGAAGAAAATAACTTGCTGCGGGGAATGGGGGTGTCCAACAGTTACGTGTATTATGAATACTTTAGTTGTCCTGTGTATGTGTGTGTATGTGTGTGTGAGAGAGAGAACTCTCTTCTTATTTTGCAGGCTGAAGAAGGCAAGGTTGCGAATCTCAGAGAGCGTGTAAAGCGCTTGAGCGGAAGGGTGAAGAGGGGAGAGTCTGTTGAGGAAACTTTGTGGCTGAGATTTCGTGACAAAGGAACATAAGGCAGCTTAGTATGGTAAAGCAATTCTTCTTCTGTTCAACTTAGGTAACTGATAGCTGTCATATTTACCAATCTTGTACTCTCACTAGTGACTTGAAGTGGCAAATTGAACGTATGCTTTTGTAGAAACATATCGAAACAAGTGGCGAGTACACAGTACTAGTAAGGGGAGAAAAAAGGAACTCGGAAAAACGTAGTCCTCTCTATATCACAACTTTTCTTTTGATATCTTTTGTTTTGATATAACATCAATAACAATTCAGTATGCCTTATGGAAAGAAGATTCATATTCATTGCACTCTTTCTCTTCTTCCTCATTCGTGATTGGTTATTCATAGCTCAGCAAGAATTTTGTTGCGGAAGCCTTAAGAAATTTACTCTTTTAACAATTATATATATATTTGAATAGAAAAAACTCATTTTTAAAATTTGAATCATTAAATATGAATAAAATCTTTTAACAAAATAGACACTGACCAAAGCTTAAAACCCACTTTATTTTAAATTATAATTTGTAACTGTTTCGGATATCTAGCATATCCTTCTTCAGACACTATCGAAAAATTGGTCAGTGTCTCTTTTGTTAAAACAATCAATCCAAAGCCATGAATAGTCTTACTAATGAATAAAATCGTTAAATGCATTTTTAAAATATCGAATAAAACTCCTTCTTATTAGTGAATTTTCTTTTCCGATTTATATGCCATAATCATATTGTAGGATTGTTCATGAAATATATATATAATATGAAGAAGATTGCTTAAGCTGAGTTCTAGAAATCATCCGAATAAAACTCATCCCCATCAGTAAACCAATCATTCTGGGCTTTTTTCCCGAGAGAGAAAAGAATATCATAAGACTATTTCTGAAATATTTAGTTATAAAATGTCAACAATATAGTTAGCACTGTTTCTGGGGAAACACTAATATTTTAGGAAACTATTTTTAATTTTAGTTGAGAGAAAATGGGAATCGCATAAAATTTCTTCTCTCAACATTTTGAACGGTGTTAACTGTACTTGAGCAACCACTTAGAAGAGGATACATATGGAAGGACCCAGGAGATAAACACGTCAGTTAAACGAGAAAATTCAGAGAACCAAATTAGGGATGACATCGAATATGAAATTAATCTTTCGAGACAAGGATAACTTGACGTATCAATATTTAATGGAGAAGAGACTGATACATACATTTTCAATATAATACGAAGTGCACTCAGCTTCAAAAGACTCGACTTCGTCTCAAATATCGCTTTTTTATTTTTAAACAAAGATTGAAACTATATTTTGTTTGTTAAGTTATATGTAAGATAATGTGTGGTAGGATTGTTCGAGGATGGTAGGAATTAGTGCGTTTGCACACGGCAACGATAATATCGGTGGATCCACCGATAATGTCGGCGGTGAAATCGACTTCAATGTATTCAAATCGTAGCTTGCACACGCCACCGATATTATCGGCCGATCCTCCGACACGCAGAGGCTGTCGGCCAAGCCGCCGATACTGTCGGCGGTATCGCCGACACCGATTTTATCGGGGGCAATGTTTTTTTATGATTGGATGCACACGTCACCGATAATGTCGGCCGGCCAGCGGGTTAGATGAAGAGAGTGAGTGACAAGGCCCTGTGTATTTTTGTTTCGTTTCTTGTCTTTGGAATTTTGTTGTTTCCATTTTTTCTCTTACAATTGTATAATATTATTATTATTATCTTGTCCTATAAACAACTTCGGAACAGCTTATTATTTTTTTAACAGTCTCTGTTTTGGAGTAGCTAATTCCCTTTATTAAATAAATATAAAATGTGGGAAGTCTGAAGAGTACTGGTTTTCCTCTAAATAGCTATTACCAAATAGAATATAGGAAATTTAGATAACCAATTTCTTGATTATTTTCCACTCCTTTTTTTATTTTTGTTCTTTCTCTCTCTCTCTCTCACACACACGCACACACTCTTTGATGGTATATTTTTTAATCTATTAATGCTTTTAAATTTTAATACATTCTGGAAATTAATTTAAGCGTAATTTTCAAAGTTTGATACACTGTGAACATAAGCATATGGAAAACATCCTGATTATTATTACTTTCTTTTATTTTCATCAGAATTGTGTGCAGATCACTTTTCGCGGTTCCACTCAATAAGCAATGATTGAATAGAATATTTGTTGACAAGTCAAAGTAGAATTATTATTATTTTGAAACGAAACCAGCACAACAAACACTCTTTCCAAAACTCCAAGGACAAATTACTCATTTGGCATTTTCTTGATTGTGATCTCAACAATAGGGATGCGACTTCATGCTTCACTTGTTGCAGATTTTTTCTCTCATTTCCAAAACTATCCCAAATCCCTCATTTTTAAAAAAAGAATTTGTGGAATGGCAATTGAAAACAAAGACCAAAGCTATGTATCCAAGTTTTCCCTCTCCCCTTTGTACCGGGATCGACCCCTTGATAGAGTTCTGCAGTTTAGCTACAGTGACAGAATGAAAAGGTTGTGTATTATTGCATTCGTATCTTTCTAGTTTTGCTTAGATTTTTAGACATGGCAGGAATTTTTCCATTCGATATTTTAACCCTTATTGAACTTGTGGAATGTACACCTTGCATATGGGATAACAGACTCTTTTAAGGACAGAATTGAAAAGCAAAAAGCATGGCGAAAAGTTTATGCAAGCCTTGCCCAGGATTTTGAGTTCATGGACAAAAAGAAACGAGAAACGACAGGTATGTATGCAACAGCGCAAATCTGTCTTCTACATTGGGGGGGGGGGGTAAGATCGTTCCCATATTATATATATAGCGATGTTCAAAATATTTCTGTAGTCGAGAAACAATGCTGTGGATGATCAGGGGAGCAGAATTGTCTTCAACATTGGGAGGCGGGCAGATTTGAGGCTTATTCTGAGTAGACATTAATTTCATCTCACTTTCCTTTCTGGCGATCGGACACAATCAAGTTTCTCTCCCCAAAACACATTTCAAATCGGATTATTGGGGGGGGGGACAATCTCCCCAGTTCCAAGATTGGAGGGGACATGTCCTCTTCATCCCCCCGGGATTTGCGCCAGTGTATGTGTGGAGCAATGTAAAACAGAATTACTATTTCGAATCTTATAATTTAATCTACTATCACATTTATGTTAATTGCATGGAAAACAAAATAATATACATACAATATGTAACAGTGTTCCAACAAAAATTAAAACTAATATAGTTTGCAATGTACAGCAGCATCAATTCTCATCGAAACGAAAACAATATGTTTACGAAATTTATTTAAAACGGCACTGTTAAATCTAAACATGTTTAGGCATAGGACTATTTTTTCTAAGTTTTGTACCGTCCTCCACACCTCTTCAGAACAGTTTTTGTAGTCCTTGTTTTAAAAAATAATTTTCCCAATTATTTTTTTTATTTGTTTTATATATGGAAAAGATTTTTTTGTGTGTGTCGCTTACTTCGCTCATCACCGGCAACGATATTGTCGGGGCTTCCACCGATATTGTCGGCGACGTGTGCAAATTACGCCGACACCGACACCGATATTGTCGGGGCTTCCACCGATATTATCGTTGCCGTGTGCAAACGCACTTACAGATATGCGTGCGAGAGTAAGATGGTCAAATGCTGTCTGTAGAACTCGGTTTACAAGAAATCGTTTCAAACAGTATACAAATCTATTTTCAGACATTTGAATTATTTAAAGATGCATGCTGAGCAAGATTATGGTGGGAACATCAACTAAAACTTGTAGAATAAATGCATAAAGTTTCATCTTTCTAACATGATAGAATATTTCTCTACACAGTGCATAAAGTTGTTTTTTTTTTTTTTTATTTCAGTCTTAACATATTAAAACCAAAGAAAGATACCGTACTTGGGAAATTATTCCCTTGTTTACTGCAATCACTTCAGTAATGTATGACACCAATTTCCCCTTGAAACTTCGGGTAAAATATCCAGATTGGAATTAGATAGAATAAAAATTGCCGATTAGAAGGAGGCAAAAACACGGAAAAAGAGAGATGAAAGATTGAAGCAGAGGATTCGTTAAGACTTGAGATCTACATCACGATACTGGGGTTTGTATTAAACAAAACATATAACAAACTTCATAATAAAGCTCCTAAAAATCATTTTTGCCCTACAGTGGCAAAGAGTGTCCCCAATTCGCTAGAGGCAGGGATTCTTCAAAGCGATGTGGAGATAAAGGTCGATATTTCTTAAGTTCAACACGCACTGGAGGTGATGTAGTCAGTAGCGTTGTTAAAATTTGAATAAATCGTTATTCGAATAGTCGAAATATTTGTTCATCTACTATTCATTACTAGCACAATTATTCACTTAAGGAGTAATTTGCCGGTCAAAACACAAAGTAGCGTAAGCAACAAATTGCCAATTTTGAGTTATCACCACTAGAGCTTCTCGAAGGTGTTTCTTTCATATTACAAACAGATGTGAGTAAACTGCAAACCATATCCGAGAAATACATTATCTATCGTTCGGCGTAAGCGATATTAAAAGGTATTTTCACAACACAAACAGTCGTAAGCCGACATACTGAAGGTCTCTTTGTTGTTATTGTTTTAGTTATCTACTTTGTTTTTCTCTTATCACAAATAAGCGTTGTTAAATCATTCCTCAATCGTTTAGCTTCCTCTCAGACTCTTTGAACCCTACTACAGACAAAGAGAGGGTAATTTGGTCCACAGTGTGATTGAATATGCAGTAAATCATTCTGGGATCGTTTCGTACTCTAGCACTTAGTTCAGTAATGAAACTAGCAAGTAAAACTCCTTACGTGGTACATCATATGGAAACTAGTGTCTTCATCGGTTTCAAATTATTGTCCAAAAAGCTTAGATTCGGTGATAGTTTCAGAGACAGGTCCGATGAAGAGTCTCCCCCACGAGCTACGAAATTCCTCCAGGGCATATCTCAGATTGTATTCAACACTCGGTAGCAATATTTTCACATTATTGCGTTCATCCCCTGTGTATTGAACTTTCCCCCTGAACAAAATCTTCTGAAACCATTACTGCTTAGATTTTTCTAATAATGACATGATAGAGAAACTGGGAAGCATCTGAATTGGACTGAAGTTGCTGAAGAACTCTACACCTTAAAAAATAAATGTACATACCCCAACAGAAGATAAGAATGACGATATAAGTTGATTTTGAGTTTAACGACTCTTTCAACAGTGAGGCTATATTACAGGGGGACCTATAATAAAAGTGGAATCCGAACCACATGAGCTCCCGCCAGGAATCGAACCCGGGTTTTCCACGCAACAGGCGCGGACGCTAACTGCTTAGCCACGAATGAGCTCTAGGATATAAAGCTCTGAGATCTTACGGAAAAGTAGAGTATTTATTTGACAAACTCCTGCGATACCCTATACAAATTTTATTAGGGAATTTCAAGGCGAAGGTAAGACGGGAGCATATTTTCAAACTGATTATACGGAATGAAAGTCTGCATAACGAAAGTAATTACAACAGTGTTAGACTCGTGGATTTTGTAACATCCAAAAAACCGACCGTGAAGAGTATAAAATTTTCATATCGTTATATTCATAAATATACTTGAATCTAAGCAGATCGAAAAACACAATCAAACTGATTACATTTTAGTAGGTAGAAGAAGACAGTGTAGCATAATTTACACTCAGTCGTTTAGAGGAGCTCACTGTGACATTGATCACTACCTAATAGGACAGATTATAAGAGAGAATCATCGTTAAGAAGAGGAAATATTCAGCATCTGAAATTGAAGAGAGGTATAATTTAAAGAAATTAGAGGAGAATTAGATGAGAAGGAACTACCAGATTGAAGTGTTGAACTTATTCTCAGTTTTAGTACATTCGCAAGTGTTCAGGATACTTGGGTTAAAATTAGAAATAGTATTAAAATTTCAGCAAAAGAAAAATTGAGGCACGCCGAAATACATAGGAACAAACCACAGTTAGATGAGCAACGCACCAAACTAGCAGAAAAGGGAAAACAGCCAAAACTGCGTTGGCTATAAAAAATCCGAACAATATAACTGCCCAAAATGTCGTTGACATCAGGGAGGAAAAAACTAACTCTATGGCCTATGGAACCCGGAGGTTCAATGCCGCGTTCACAAAAGCTTTCCTCTGACTTCTATCTTTAGCCAATTGGATCCAGTTTCTACTTTGTATTCCTATTTCTGCGAGAATCATCTTAATATCGCCTTCCTATCTGCGTCTAGGTCTTCCTAATGGTCGTTTTCTGATTGGTCTTCCACTTAAGACTTTGATAGCATTCCTACTTTCTTCCATTTCGGCTACATGACCTGTCTACCTGAGCGTCCTCGATTTGATGACCCTAACAATGTTGGGCAAAGCGTATAAATTATATAGTTCCTCGTTATGAAGTTTCCGCCATTCCCCATTGCCGTTTCTCTTGTGTCCGAATATTCGTCTCAGTATCTTGTTCTCAAATACTTCTCTCAGAGTAAATGACCTTGTTTCGCAACCATACAGAACAACAGGCATGATTATCATTTTATATGTTTAAAGCTTCAAATTTCTCGATAGAATTCGCGACGACAAGAGATTTTGAACTGAATAATAACACGAATTCCCTGCTTTTAGTGGACATTTAATTTCTTCGTGAATATGGTTTTCGCCTGTTAATATTGATCCTAGATATTTGAAAGTATTCATTTTATCAAAAGTATTATTTGATATTTTAATGCATCCATAATTTCACATATTATAATCCCGACAAAGTTCCACGTATTTCGTTTTCTCTGCATTTACTTCTAAACCTGTCACAAAGTTCCACGTATTTCGTTTTCTCTGCATTTACTTCTAAACCTATGTCACAAAGTTCCACGTATTTCGTTTTCTCTGCATTTACTTCTAAACCTATGTCCTTGCAAGCGTTTAATAAGACCTTTGCATTTCTTTCTATTGTTTTCCTATCATCCCCTATTAAATTTACATCATTAGCGTACGCTATAACCTAGTGAATACGTTTCAACTCTAGGTCCTTGCTGCTATCTTTGATTGTTCTTATAGCGTATTCCAGGACAAAAGTTGAATAATAATGGCGACAACGCATCTCCTTGTTTCAGGCCATTCTCCACATGAAAGCTCATGGACAAAAATTTTCCTACCCTGACTTTACTTTGGAATTCATTTAAACATATCTTAATTAATCTAATTAGCTTTTTCGGTATTCCAAATTGTGTAAGAATGATGTACAATGTTTCTCTCCTAACCAAGTCGTAAGCCTTTCTAAAATCAATAAATAGTTAATGTGCCGGGGTATTGTACTCACACTTCTTTTCGAGTATTTGTCTAATGGTAAATATTTGGTAAATAGTTGATCGGTTTTATCTAAATCCGCACTGATAATCTCCAATAATTTCATCTGCGTATGGGGTCAATCTTGCTAATAGAATGTTTGAAAGGATTTTAAAGGATGTTCACAGAAGAGAAATGCCTCGATAATTATTACAGTCAGTTTTGTCGCCTTTCTTGTGAATTGGAACAATGATTGATTCTATCCACTCTTGTGGCAATTCTTCCTTTTTTCATATAAGGTGAATGGGTCTGTGTATCTTGTTCCACAATTTTTCGCCTCGCTAAAATTAACTCAGCCGGAATTTCGTCTACACGCGAAAATTTGTGTTTTTTTAATTTCTTTATAGTGATTTCTACTTCTATTTGGCTAGGTTTTGGGATGTACAGTTCTACAGTGTGTATTTCCCTTTTTTTACGCACATTAGTTTTTGACTGCGTGTTAAGCAAATCGAAAAAAGAAATCTTTCCGTCAGCTTTCTTTAGTATATAAGCACGAGGTTGATAGCCTTTCTTAAATTCGATGATCCCCTTATACATGTCCCGAATGTTTTTATTTTTACTATTATCTTCAAGTTCCTTACTTTTAGCTTTAAAAAAAATTGCGTTTCTTTCTTCTAAAAATTTTGGAAGTTTCTCGCCTGATGTCTACGAAATTTTGTGAAGTTATGTCATTCGGATTTTGTAGCCAACGTAATTTTGCCTGTTTTATCTTCTCTGCTAGTTTAGTGCATTCCTGGTCGAACCATGGTTTGTTTCTATGAATTTCCGCGTATAATACTTTTTCTTTTACTGAAATTTTAATGCTATCTCTGATTTTAACCCAAGTATTCTCAACGCTAGTGCACTCTGACTCTTCTAAAACCGAGAATCTATTCGAAACTTAATCTATTCTGGTATTCCTCTCTTACTTGTCTCTCTTCTAATTTCTTTAAATTGAATCTCTCCGTTTTCAGACATTGAACATTTCCTTTATTCAATGTCAATCTCTCTCTTATTATCGCTAGTACCAGGTAGTGATCAGTGTCACAATCAACCCCTACAAGATTGTCTTCTTGTCATGGGTAAAAGTTTGGGGGAACACGGGGGGACGTCGTCCCCACACTTTCATAAAATATCGATGGCGTCAACCCAGTTCCTAAAAAATTACAATGAGCAAAGATAGGCAAGGGGGACGGTGTGACGTCATGCGTCCCCTACTTTTCAGATCCACTTTTACCCCTACTTCTTGTATCTACTAAAACGTGATCAATTTGATTATGTGTTTTTCCGATAAGGTTTTTGAATGTTGTAAAGTTCACGAGTATAACACCATTGTCATTACTTTCCTTATGCAGACTTTCGTTCCCTATAATGATTTGAAAATATCCTATCGTCCTACCTTCGCATTGAAATCTCTTAATAAAATTTCACATGGTATTGCGGGAGTTAATATTGATCCTAGATATTTGAAAATATTGTAATGTTTTGGTAGAGTCAAATGACAGACCGGGTGTCTTTTCCCCTTCACTAAGTTTCATTACAAAATATAATAAATACAACTGTCTCTAATTCAATGTCTCTTCCTCAATGATCAAGTGAAGGAATACTAAATGTTTTGCCGGGTGCCCCTTCCACTCATGGCAGTTTCCAGAACACTTTGGCAGGTTGTAGGTTAGACTCGGATTATAAGATTAAGACGGAATCCCTAGTCCAGTGCGACATAGGGTAGGGAAGAGGTGCTCATAGTTCACAGCGACATAGGAAGGTAAAGGTTAGGCAATCAGTTGGTCGACTGATGCTGGGTTCCTCGGTGGTCCTCCTTTTATTTGTCCTCCTAGGGTCCTTCCGTGAGGTCTGCCTGCTTTCGGCGTTCCTCGGTTTCCTTCGTGTCGGCTTCTTGTCTGCTAGGTTGTTTATAATCAATAGCAAGTGTTGAGTTGACACGTGCTTCTGTCGTGATGTGAGGATCCTTGCAATATCCACTTTATTGAAAAGTTTTATTTGATATTTTAATGTATCCATAATTTGTAGTATTTGTCACGGCGAATTTCCATGTATTTAGCTTTTTCTGTATATACTTTTAAACGTATGTCCCTACAGGCGCTTAGTAAAATTTCTGCATTTCTTTTTTTATTATCCTCATATCTTCTACCAGATTTATATCATCAGGATATACATTCAGCTCTATACCCCAGTACTCACCTCATCTTTGAATTTCCTTATAGCATATTAAAGAGCAAAACTGAATAATAATCTTATCTTTCTTGTTTCTCGATGCCATTCTCGATGTGAAAGCTCGTGAACAAGTATTTTCCTACTTGGAATTTACTTTGCAATTCACTTAAACAGATCCTAATTGAATCGATTACTGTTAAAAGGGCGTATTTGTAATAAATACAATTTTCAGGAAATGACAAAACGCTGTTTTTTCATGAGTCGGTTCGGTTAATGAAAAAAGAAAAATATGTGTAAATTATTGTTTATAGTAATATACGTGGATCCTTAATAATGAAAGTTGTGTTAAATTAATTAAATTTAGGAATATGTACTGATTGTTTATTAGCTATATAGGATGTAACTGTTAATTATGGTTGAATCTACCAAAAATATTAAACTTTGGAAACATACACCCTTTTAACAGAAAACATGGTGACAGAAAATGTGAAACCAGGGTTTTTGTAAAATATATCTAAAATTTTAGACACTGTTACATTGGTAGTATATTAATGAAAGACAGATATACTAATAATAGTAATCAGTAATAATAATAATAATAATTTGAAAACAAACATTCCCTCCCCCAATTTACTTTTTTTTAAATAACCTGTTAGGATAACTTCTGAAGTAATACTTGTCGTCACTGTTTGCCTTACTCCGACTTGTAAAGTACTTTGACTTCCATATCGGGAAATACTGAGGTTAATGCTGGAATATACCTTGGGCACCTACATGCTAAATAAAAATCCTGCAAACCTTAATATTGTGCCAGAATAAAAGGTGAAATTTTCTCACGGTATCTTTTACGGGATCTAAAACTGGCACTGGCACTTGAATTTATTCTTGAGTGTGTAGTAGGAAAAAATTCTAGATTTGTTACAACTGACTTATCCATATGAATATCATGTTGACACTCATTTAAGATATTTCTTGCATTAAAAGATATGTGTTTATGTAAATCAGTTCGAATATCTTCGAGAGTCATCGACAAGAATTGCTATGATCTAGTCTATCATTTAATTTATTTATCGGTGCAACGTACACTTGCGCCTATATTAAAGGATATATACCTGTACGTAATGAAACGTTAAATATATTTGCCAACCTAGTTGAAAACTCAGTTGCATAAGCTTTTATTACGTAATATGGAATGTTAGCTGGGCCTGGACTGGAGTTTGGTGTATTTATTTTAATGGGTTTGATTACATCTAATTCAGTAACGATAGGAATTCCGATTAGGGAACTATTACTAACAATATTTTGAGGCAATACATTTTGATCTACCGTAAGTTAGAAGCTTCATGAAACACATTTTTAAATGCCTCAACAATTTTGATAATATCCTGAATTAGCATACCATTATAATTTATTTTCCTTTATACACATTTAAAAAAAAAGTTCTAAAAGTAAGAGCTGTCCTTATAGACACTATTTTCTAAGCTTGAGTAGTAAAACTTTCTTGCTTTATTATATTTCTTTTGAATTTTCTTCTTAGATTTGAGTATCTCTGACACCACACAACATCGTTTATTCTTTTGGCTTTGAAAAAATATTTGTTTTCTTTCTTTATTTCTTTCTTTTTCTTTTTATTTTTACTTTTTTATTTTGTTTTTCAGTGCTTTCAATTCTCCGTCATCCATGGATCCTTATATTTTGGTTTACAACTAGTTGACTTCTTAGGCAGGGGTGCCCATCCCCCCCAAAGCTGATGGCGCACTCCCCCCCAAAAAACTAATAATCTCTTCCCTCCTCAAAACTCAAGTCCTCTAAAAACAATTGCCCAGTGTAGCAGTAGTTTTTATAGTACTAGTAATTGTTATTTTTGTTGTTGTTTTTATTTCCTGTAGTAGTATTATAGAATGCTTGTAATAGTATTATAGAATGTATTATTACTACTGCCCCTAGTAGTACTAGGGGCAGTAGTAATAATAAAAATGGCAATACTTTTATTAGTAGTCTTGGTAGTGTACAATACTAAATATGTTCTATAAGGATATTGAAGGGTATAAAAACTTCTACACACTGTGTATGGCACAGGGTATTCTTTTTTTACAGTTAGTAGTATTATTTTTTTCTTTGCAAAATATTAAATAATTCCCTTGTAAATGAAAAGTAAGACGCAAGTTACAAGTTATTGAGTTTGATACCAAAAGAAAATGTTATCCTTGAAATTAGCCTACAAAAAGAAGTGATATGCAACAAAAAACATTCCTGTAAAAGAGCCAAGTACGAGTGGCCTTAAAAAGAATTGAAATCACAAAAATAGGCGCCAAGTTCTGGTGGACAAAAGTTACAAACACTCACTGGCTCACTTCAAATTTAGATTTGAAACTTGGCTGTTGTCTGTATGGTTACCACTAGCTTACAATTATGTCAAACTACTTTATAGTTTTCAACAGACAACATAGGCAAGTTTCAAATCTAAATTTGAAAGTGATTTCTTGAGTGTTTGTAACTGTTGTTCACCAGAACTTGGCGCCATCCTTTCATATAGCAACTTGCGCAGTACTTCATTCATAGAGTTTCTAAGCAGGGGGTACGGAGGTTCACCCCGGAAAATTTTTGAAAATTAGCTTCACAAAATTGTGTTTTAATGCTATTCCTACAGTAAAATTGCTAGTTCGAAATAGAGTAAAATCCCCCCCAAAATTTTTCTCAATGGCGCAGCTTGCGCCATACATCCCCCCTGTGGGCGGCCCTGTTCTTAGGTACATGTTCGGTTAATACAGAATAGTCTACATTTAATTGTACAAATAGTCAGTAGCTTCGTTCATACTGTTACAACAATCATTTATTACGTTAATACTATTGTAAACGCCTAGAAAATGTGCTTGTTTGAAATTATAAGTATCATACTGGAGACAGAACTATATTTGTTACTGTCTATAACTTTCCACTCAAACATGAATGGGAAATGAAAGCGATCAACTTTAGTCAATGGTGGGATGTCAAAATACATAAATCAGTTATTTATATTTGCCAGCAACAAATCTAATACCCTTCCCGGATTACTATGGTCAAACGATTTGATTTTTTGGTTTAAATGCTGGAATATTGCTTAATTCAAATATTCTGCACTTTACTTCGTATAATAATTACCAGTTGTTATGTTACTTGAAAACCTCCTTGATTCATCAGGGAAGTTAAGGATCTCGTACAAATATTAATAATACAATAATACAACAACAACAACAACAACAACAACAACAACAACAACAATAATAATAATAATAATAATAATAATAATAATAATAATAATAATATATTATCTTAATATTAACAACATGTCAATATAATAATAATAATAATAACATATTAACATGTAATAATAACCTATATCTCCTAAGTTAAAATCTTAAATAATTACATTAAAATCTTTCATCAACATAAAAGAACAAACCACTCACGGTATTCAATAAAATTCTGTAGTAACATATAGGAAGGAAAAAAATAAATATCACAAATTTGTATTTATTTCCATCAAAAGTTTTGCATACTATTGTTGTTCAGTATTATCTTACACCAGCATTGTTCCTAATAAAACCATAGTGCTTATTCAACAGTTATTTGTACCTTAATTTAATTTAACGCCTCCTTGTTAAAACATTCGTAATATTCGAAATTACGAATCTCAGTTTATTTCTGGCAGTAGCTTGCGCCTCCTTGCTCGTTCTTCACACGTCTTTATGGAGGCTCTCAAGGTTTGGAGCCACTGAGTTAGAGGAACTAAAAATGAACTTTCAGAAGATGAAGTAGCTTTTATGCAGTTTGCACTTCATAATGTAAAAATAGATGATACTCCTGATGGTCAAATATTTTTTCGTTGTGTATATAACACCACCTACAGCACTGAAACAATGTTCATCTGTGGCGATATAGAAACCAATCTCATTCTTGAAAAAACTATGAAGAATCTCTTGATAATTGACACAAAATCTATCGTAAGAGAGAATTTCAGTAGTTTGAGAATAAAATTTCGTTGTAGATGTCTATAAGACAAAAATTGTGGGCGAATTGCTTTAGTTCCTGATCTGCTATCATGGAACGGAATTTTGAGAAATGATGTAAAAATAAACGAATCCTTATAAAATAATAATAATAATAATAATAATAATAATAATAATAATAATAATAATAATAATAATAATAATAATAATAATAATAATTGCTCAATTGGTTGATTAATTACTGTATGTGAAGATTTTAGATATCTCACGCATCTCTCATAAGATTTCGACATGCTGTCGTTCATAGGTGTCATTTATTAGATAGACTAATGTAAAAGAATTTTATGCTGTGCTACAGTCAAATGAAAATATGTAACTGATCGCAGATGAACTGTATATCAGAAGCATTAGTTCGTTCTACAGTAGTTTGGTTAAATAGTACTATGAATGTTTCTTTCAGTTCCACAGTTGCACATGGACAACACCACCGTCTTGTAGCTATAGACTGAACACACCGACAACTATTCGACAGAGTTTCAAGTATCTACTCGATTTGACAAGTTACATTAAACTGCCATCTTTTAACAAAAACTAAACAGTTTAATTAAGTTAGTTAAGACTAAACAACCGCTATCATTATGCCAAGGCTGTTCGGGTTTTTAAGATATAGTATTCCTTTTTCAGTTTGCTAGGTCTCTAAATACTACCAACGAGATTGCAGTAATATGCTTACCCTCTTAATACACAGATATCAAATAAATGTGATTTTACTAGTTCTCTCGAGAAGATATAAATAACGCCTTCACTTTTTACTTGCTGAAGTAAATAGTCTTGTAGGCCCTATCGTTCGGGAAATTCGAATTCTTTGTTAGTTCAAAATTATGCAGCATACTTCACAGCAAATAGCAATGTTGAAATACTTTACAAAAAAAATTAGATATCCTATTGAGCCAGAGGATACCTAGGTATGACTGTCTTCCACGGATACATTTCCTGTTAATTAAAAAGTCTCTTATTGTTTACACTTAAAGCTTTATTCTTAAGAAAATTTCTGTTAAATTTCTGTTTCTTTCTTTAGTGACGAATAATTTGAAACCTAACATAGATCTCACAATGAAATTTAAACTCTAGCTCCTTTCGGAGATATAATTTCTAATCTAGCAGGCAATAATAATAATAATAAAATAGCCGCTAATTGTTCTAAAATTTACTCTAATATTCAAGTCTATGAGCTCATCTTCCATGCATTTCAATACGCTCTTAATTTCTAATGGCTCCTTCAGCATCTATCCAGAACCTAGTCTAATACCTACTTGTAACACAAACTAACAGAAACTGGGCTACCAAACAAGGATGCTATCTAAATAAATTTAGAAGTATATGTTTGGTATTGGTTAGAAAATTCATTCATATAGCAAAATATGTCCCTCAATACGGAACAAATAAATTCAAAGGCATAATACAAATACATATATAGGCCATCAATATCTATTATTTGAGAGTAAGACCTATCACAATTTATCCAGCAAGGCCGTATATGTAACCTACCTTATGGGGGACTCGAAACCAAAACATATGATTCGACAAGCAACTTCCCTACATCTGGCATCGCTTTAAATAAGATTCTAATAGAGAGCTTAAATACCCTCAAGAACAAATAATTTAATACTGTGTATGCATAAAAGGAGTAGGATTTAATATAAAATATTAAAATTTCCTGATTAATTCTCTAAGTCAAAAAAAAATATTCATGGTTATCCCTATCAAATTCCTATTTAAAAAGAAACACAGACTACCATTAGAGCACTGAGACTCCTAACTCAGGATCACTTATCTGACAAGTGAGTTCCACCAAAAACTGGGAAGTCTTATGGAATGCCTATATCCTTCCGTCTATCGATAGGTATCAGAGGTTCAGCGTCTTAAGAATATATGTTAACTCAGCTTCTATTCCTCTTATCTATTAGAAGGGGTTGAAAACTACGATTTCCAGATTCGACACTGATCGCCATTGAGTAATAATAATAATTTAAAAATACGGTAATAGATAGTTAGAAACGATGGTTAATATGGATTCAATGTTGCAAGAATAAGTCTATTTCTACCTTTATCTAGATAACCGTAGGCTGTAGAAATCTATTTTAATTTCCGGTTTCAGTTCTGGTCCCCTTAGAATAAAAACAGATAGCGAGAAATAGCTTTTCCTTATAGATTCGGCGTCTCGTGAACAGTTTACATCTTCTACCTTATCCTTCTGTGACAACCAGAAGTCATATCATTTTAGATCTATCATTTTCAGTTTCAATATTGAACCCCTTTGTTTGTAAGTGTACCGTAGATTCATATCATGAAACGCACCTCACTTGTTAGTATTTTTTTTCGACAGTACAAATCCTAGAATTGTATGCTAACACTTAACGCGTTGTTTCAAGTTAATTACAAATACATATATTCGAAAACGACCGATATGAGTGTCCATTCCGTAGCTTTTAGAATTGCTGAGATGAATAGTGACATTCTAAATGTCACTTAAGTCAAAATTCATCCGCAATCGGGAAAAGGATGAGGGTTCAAGTGGGAAAAAGGTGACGTGTAAAAATAATCAGAAACGACCGATATGTGTCCAATGTATAGTTTTCGCAGTCACTGAGATGGGTAGTGGCACCCCATTTTTCGTATATTTTGACGAGTGGCATATTTTTTCGTCATACTTATATTGAAATACGTTTCCTAATGGGAAAATTGGTTCAAATACTTTCCAAATCTCCACTCTCGAAGAAGGATCATATTAGCTAATATTTACATAAGAAAGTCTTATTTTGTTTATATATGTGATGTCACTATAATATTATGCCATGTAAAAATCAAATTTTGTAAAAAAAAAAATATATAAGTAATTAAGGCTCTGCTACATTTAAAAAGACACCACCTCAAGGCTCTGCTTCAGTATTAATTTGAAACTGTCCTGAGATTTATCTGTAAGAATAATTACTAACGCGAATTAGCCGATAAGCAGGTTTCCGTGAAGTTGTTCTACGTAGTGGCTCTTAATGATAGCATGTTTAAAAGTTGGTTATTACCTTATTCCTACCCACGCATTCCATGTAAAATCAGTGATATTACTACTTCCCTAGAGGAAAAATAATATGAATAGATTATAAACAGTAGATAATTCTGTGCTATTTTTCTCATACATGTGTGATAATTTGCATATATTCACCTGACGCACAACACTGTAGTAAACTTAGTTTATTATCTGATCCACATTTCCTTGAGTTCTAATCATTATTACCGTATAGACTGATTTTACGTAATAAATATTTCAGTATATCTAGTATATCTAAAATATATTAGATTATTTTGTTTCAAGAACATTAGAAACGAGTTCAAACTACATCACAAATATAATCTTACAATCATGACTATAAACAATATTCTGTGTATTAGTAGTATTTTTATTAATAATATCTTCATGCAATCATCAAACGTATATTGCATTAATTTAGAAACATGAATTTTATTGCTACGCAACTTAGCGAGTTGCCGTGCAGAGCTACTTCCGTTTGTTTTATTTAACACATCTATTCAGCTCTAAGGCTGTATGAAATGTGATCAACTCCCACCAGGAATCGAAAACTCAGACCTAGGAAAGGTGGAAAACGTTAATCAGACTCGAGGAGACTACAGTTACTTCTACTGCGAGACATCTGATAAAAGTATGACCTTGAGATTAAGCTCATCTGGAATATAGAATGGGTTGCGGTAACAATGAGTTTGCATTTAAAACTTAAAATTACGAATAATAATATGTGTCTATGATAATGAATTATATGAAGTTTGTATTTTAGTTATATTTTCTTTAAATAATAATATTTTTCTGACTAGAGTATGTACTTCTTTAATAAATTACTTATAATATGTACTTCTAAATTAAAATAGAAATAAATTTTAATAAAGAATAAAAAGTATTTTAATTTTTAATAAAGAAGTACATCCTCTGGTCAGAAAACATATTAATTATTATTTAAATGATAATTCCAGAGTCAACATGGAGGAAGTTGTATTTTCTGATTCAGGCAAGTTAATTAGGTGTATCGCTTGTGAATTAGGTGGAAATCCAGTGAGAAAGTGCTCGGAACGATAGGGCAAAAAAAAAAAAAAAAAAAAAAAAAAAAAAAAAAAAAAAATTGTGCGAAATTAAATAAAGAGAAACTGATTGGGTCTGTCTGAGAAGGTAGTGTATCCTGAGGAATGTGATATAACGTCGCTGATACTGTATATGTCGCATGTCAAAAAATACTTATTTCCAGTTTTCCAAACTTCATAATCAAAATTCTCAACAGCAGCTTCCTAGAAGAAGTTGTATGTATCGGACCAATAGCAACACAGCAATCCACTCAATGTTCAGGAACTTCGGATCTTGTAATGTTAAACTGCAAATCACTGTTTTTTGACATATGACATAATGCAGTATCAACAACGATGAAGTAAGGTGGAAGCAAAAGCAGTGGGTCACAAGATGGTTCAAGTAATATACGGTATTAAAACATATAATTGCTACATCAAGACTAAGAACTTAGAGGACTATAGTACATGGAAACTTTTCAGTTTGCCACAAGCGACCTGCCAATGATGATGGAATGTCTATATATTTTAATGATCAAGATGCGTGACTCTGATGCTGAAAACAATATTCTCTCACGATCTATTCCTAACATTTGATTAAATCGTATGCATCATTTAATAGGCCTATTCTGGTATCAGACAGCAGGCGCATCATTTGGGACTCCAGGGAGATACCTCCTTTGAGCTCGAAATTTATATATATTTTAATTAGGGATGCGCACGAGACGAGTCGAGACAGGATATTCCTGACAAAATTTGAGTCAAGACACGGCTCTTTCAATAGAGAAATATACATTTTTCGAGTCGAGACATCACTTTTACAGCACATTTTCGAGACGAGACAGCCACAAATCTTGTCTCGTGCGCATCCCTAATTTTAATAGATAGAATAATAATATACTACTCAAAAGCATGAACATTTATTTGCCCCTAAGATCTAGAGGGTAAAGACTGGAGGCAGCAGTTAGAAGCCAGACTATGATAGGTATATTATAACTTTACTACTAACTTTCAGAAATATATAATAGCTTCAACTATTTTTGACACTTAAAAAACTGGGGGCCTAGGCCCTTCGGCCCCGGGTTAGATCCACGCCTGTCCCAAAGCAAAATCTGAAATGACGTTGCTGCCCGAAAGATGTCCCAGATTTTCAATAAAACACAAGAAAACTAAAGTACATTTGTAGAGGGTGTGGCTTTTGATCAAAACTATGTGAATGTAAAATTACCATATTTACCCAATTATATCCCCAATGGTAATTTAATTTAGATCTTCTTGATCAGGTAATGAATCTCTAAAATCCGTCATTTCAATTGAGTATGGAAGAGACAAGGGTCAACATGTTTCTTTCTATATTACGTAAGTTATATAAGAATAGTTTATAGGGTCTTTTTTTATGGAGAGAGACGTATTTGACTTATTTACCGCTCTTGACCACTATAAATTTCCGCCACCTTAATATCAATATACACTATGTGAGACACTTAAGACAGAAAAGTGAATAATCAATATTTAATCAGAAATAAAAAGCAAATAACTAAAATATTTACAATAAATAAAATAAAGCTTGTAAATTTAAATGCACAAATAAGATAAAAGAACTGTAAATATTTCTTAGATAGAGAAGAATGAAGATATGTTTTGATTAGTCGTAGTGACGGAAATGAACTCTCTAGTTAACTGTTGGATACAGAAGTGCACAGAATCACGCATAAGCTTATATCTACATACAGACATATAGGTTCTTGTTGCTTGATAGATTACAAACGTATAAATAATGTGTGATATTCACTTTTTTGTACTTTTTTGTATTTTTTAGCCTTTATACTGTATTGTTCAGTGTTACTTCTTTGTTTTTGAAAAGGATAATGTTATTTTCATTCTGTATTCTTCATACCAGGAAAACACGTAAAACATACATACAGTACCACATTTCTGCAAGATTAATTGTATTTACATTAATCTCAATAGGTAATTTCGATTTACGAACAGTGTTATGGAACGGATTAAATTCGTAACCCGACGGTTCACTGTATTTAGAAGTATGAGCTCCTGCTAGTTATACAACTCAAACCTCACAGAAGTTTGGTTGGTTGCAAACGACTAGGCGTTTCTGCTTTCTTTATATTAACAAGTTTGAGCAATGGTTTCACATCAACTTCAGATTTATATAAATAAATTTGTTACTTTTTTCGTAATAAGAGGAAAGAGACCATTGCCTTCATAATGCAATTTAAAATATTGAACAAAGACTAAAAAAACACAAAAGTACTTCCAAAAACAATGCTTTTTACAAAATAAGCTAAGAAGGGGGAATTTCTTTTGTGTAGTAATATGAAGAAAAGAGTCTTAGACTCAAAGCATTGGGCACGAGTGAACCATCTTCCTAATTTCCATAAAAACTTAGCCCTTAACCGTAGAAACAGTGCCCAATGCTTTTATTCTTAGACTACCTAACCCGTAAAAGACTGCTTTTTAGTGTGACCAAAAAAGCATTGTTTTGTTTATTATTATTGTTGTTTTATTGTTATTTAAAGATTCTTTAATATTTAGGTAATTCAGCGACTTGAAACCTTTCCGTTTTTTGGGGGTGGAGTGGGGGAGCAAATTTACTCCTGATTTCTTCGATGAATGAATTTAAATATGTTGCTCTAATTTTAATGTTATTACATTAGTTCCACCAAATTAATACAAATAGCTATATCAAAATTATAGCTGAATAATAGACCTTTCTTAACAAAACTACGTACGACAGCTTGAAACTGTTATAGTATCTTATGATATACGCAATACATACGTACAAGAATGACAGTAGCCTTATTGGCTTATCCGCTGTATCATTCCGCCAATCGCAGCAAGGAAAACAGATAAAGACAGCGTAGAGGAAATCAGTTTCAAATTAATGCCAACTGATGCATTGTTTTGCTTGTTTGTATCTGTCCGTTCTTCTCTTGCCCTTCCGCTTACATATGCTACCATATCGCCCTGTGTCCTTCTGTTGTCCCAGTTTCAAAATATTGCATATCGTATAATACATCCTCAGAAATCGACTTTGTTCTTAAACCACACTTTGTTCTTTGTTTTCGTTGTGAATTTTAGAAGCTAGTACAACTTACATCACATAACACACACCTGTGGAACTTTTTCTTACAGGAGAATTACGAATGCTGTAGCATTTTTTTTTCTTAGGTGGAGATGTTTTATTTTGTTCTTTCTGTTTTCAGTTTGTTTCCGTGACCTATTTTTTTCTTTAACACATTGCTAGCTTACATTAGTAGACAAGAGGAGGAATTTAACTCTTTTCAGGCGTCAGAGGTTATGAAAAATTCATACGATGAAAAATCAGCAATTTTCGTGCATAGGAAGAAAGAATAAAACTCAAGGTTGCAATCTTCGAAATGTTTAAGAGAAAGATGTGATTTCATATTTTATAAAAACTTGTTCTGGGAGATGTGAGTATACAATTTATACAAGATATTGTTTTGTTTAATTGGAACTGAATATTCTCTTCAAAATTTTTGACTGGTTGGTTGTAATTTAATGTCCCTTTAAGGCATCGAGGACCTATTGTTTAACGTGGAAGTTCAAGAGCCTTGCACCGGGAATTGTACCCGGGACCATCGGTGTAACTAGACGGGAATAGGATATCTAAACCGACTAAAATACTGTTGAATCACATGCTGAAACTATGGTCGTCGAAGAGTTTTATTCAATTATCACATCTAAAAGACCATTACCGCTCTAGCAAAATACCCTTCACGCCAAAACCCGGAATTCCGCGCACCAAAGGCTGACGCGCTAGCCGCTCGATCAGCGGGAAGGGCTTCTCTTTAGAATTGATACTATAAGGGCCAAAGATTGGACATTTTGCAATAAAGGCTCAGTCGACTTAGATGCGCGGACTCAGGCTGACTATTCTTAGTAATGCTCATACTGACTAATTTCAATGGTCTCACCCAATCTCAAGAATATAGGTATTGCAATATCACCTTATATTTATAACAACAGCATGTGCTTCACGAAAATCATCAAGCAGCCGACGAAAGCCACTTACGAAAAGATACAAGAAAGGTCATGAAAAACCACAGGGGACTCCTACAACCCCTTTACAGGCTCTTTTCCCAAAGGATGACTATAAAAGAGCTCGTTCAGACAAAAAAACATCAGTTTCAGCTAATCACTCCTACCTTTTTTCGCACTGTTCTAGACAAGAAAAACTCTCTTATTTCACCTCTGCGCTGCTCGGACAAGAGGTTCCTATCTTATCTCCGCGCTGCACTGGGCAAGAAATTTACCTTATCTCTGCGCTGCACTTCTATCGTCTTCACGCTGCTTCTGGCAGGAGGTTCCTTTCGTCTCCACACTGAGCTGAGCAGGAAACACTAACCCATTTCCGCCCTGCTTCAAACAGGGTGTTCTTTTTATCTCCTCGCTACACTGAACAGAAGATACTAACCCATCTTCGCGCTGCTTCGGACAGGAGGTCCAACTTTTTAGAAAAACTATGGCATAAAATACCTATTTATTAGCATATTACTTGTATAAAACTTTTTAATAAAAAGGTGGGGGAAACAAACAAACGTGTGTACCGTCTCTACCATTATATTACATTTGATCGCATCAGTGGGGAAGTGATCTCAATTAGACCCGCACACGCTCGATCTCGCGTGCATTATCTTCACTGAGCTCACGCTTATTACGAGTTTGGAGTGTGGCTCTCTGTCATGAATGAGTCTCGCACTCACTTGCGTTGCCGTTCACTAATCTCATTATGGTTCGTGCTCCCTGGGACTTGGTTTCTTGCTCGGTATTTACTTATATAGCTCGTGTTCACTGAGCACACGCGTAATAACATATGTCGAGTTCGATTGGGCTGGAGAGCAAAACTCGCGATTCAGGTACAATAAATATCTAGGCGAAACTATTTAGATATTCTTAATTCTTATAAACAGTCACGCTAATTCCTAGTTGTTCACAGTCAGACTAACAGATGTCGCTAGTTGCACTACATCCTACCTGACACCAGAAGATGTCACTAGCATGCAAGCAATATGGAGACAACCCAAAGGTTTGGTAGGAACAACTAATTTCTATTCATGCAATACATTTCTCTATTTTCCTTGCCTTTGATCTACTCGTATTTAACCTTTAAGTTTCCTGTTTCGAAAATTTGGAGAAAAGTAAAATTATCTCTTTTATTTTAATGTTTATAGGCCAATGCAAAATTTGAATATTGTATGTACCATGTCGGAAGTACTGGAGGAAATGTATCAAAACCTAAAGATAGCATGGTAGAAAACAAAAAGAGATTAGAATAAGAGATAGACAATAATCTATGATAGGATTAAAAATGTAGCTTATAAGAACTAAGAGATGTAGATAATAATCTGTGAAAGGATTGAAAGGTAGTAAAACATAGCTTATTAGAACTAAGAGATAGATAATATTCTATAAAAAGATTTAAAATGTAGCTTATAAGAGCTAAGAGATATAGATAATAATAGTTTGTGAAAGGATTGAAAGGTAACAAAATATAGCTTATAAGAACTAAGATGTAGATAATAATCTGCGAAAGATTATATGAGTACCTCTCCCCCCAAAACGGAAACATAATGTTGAGCGGATTACCGACGCAGTTAGTCTCGTGCCGCTAGGTGTCATTGGTAAGGGATATCTTGTATGAATCTCCAAGTAGGCATTATTCAAGCTGAGCGGTTCGTTCGTAATGTTGCATTATTTGTGGTGCTGCAGCAAGAGTTTGGCGATTTTTGATAGACTGTTGAAATGGCGAACCACACAAAGCAAATGATCTGTCTTAAAGTTTGTTTCTTGATGGGAAAAACTGCAACCAAGACTTGTTACGCTTCGTCAAGCTTAGAATGATGTTGCTTTGGGAAAGACACAAGACTACAAGTAGTTTTCCCACTTCAAAGATGGCGACATATCTACTGAAGGCTTGTCACTGCCTGGCTGTCGTAGGACAAGAAGGAATAAAAAAGAATATTGGAAAAGTTCTTGATGCCATTAATGATGATGAGCCTCGAAAGACCATCGAGCAAGTTTCTGAAGAAGTGAGCGTGTCCTTGAGTACCTGCCTGAGCATTTTAACTGACGATATGTGGGTGAGATGGGCTTCTGCGAAATTGGGTGCCTCGCTTGTTGTCAGAGGAGCAGAATGACATTAAGTAAATGTTTGTATTGACTCGAAGACTGAACTACAGAATGTCCCAAATTTTGTCAAACGAATTGTGTCTGGGGATGATTCCTGATGCTATGGATACGATGTTGAATCAAAACAGGCATCCGGCCAGTAGAAAACTCCAAATTCAGCACGTCCCAAGAAAGCACGTCAAGTTTGATCCAATTGATTTTTTTTTTATGTGAATGGGTTTGTCCACAAAGAATTTGTTTCCCAAGGACAAACAGTAAACCTGTAATTTTACGTGGATATCTTGAGAAGATTGCGTGAAAATATGCGACGGAAACGTCCAGAACTGTGAAGAAATGGAATGTGGTTACTGCTCCGACAACGCCCCAACCCACACGACCATCCCGTTGCGAGAGTTCTTGGCAAAGAAAAATTTATGCCTGTGCTGCACCCCGTACTCATATGATTTAGCGCCTTGTGACTTTTTTTTTTTTGCTCCCGCGGCTGAAGAAAAATCTGAATAGAAACTATTCAACAACATCAATAAAGTCAAGACATTATGAAAAAAAAAAAAAAACTTGAAGAGTATTGCGCTAGAAGAGCTTTGAAATTGTTTTCAACAGCCGGGAATACTTCAGCACATGGACAATATTTTGAAAGTGACTAGAGTAATGCATATGCAAATATGTGTACTTAAATGTAATCAAACAATGTACATATGGACAAAATTGAAGTAAGTGAAAAAATTCCAATTTTTGGGGCGATACCCTCCTTGTACCTAGATACTAACCCAACTTTTACTATTAAAGTAGAAACAAATCAAGGAGTTGGCAACAATAAATTTAGCAGTGGGTTTCAGTACAAAGACAAAGACAAAAGTATCGTGAAAGTAATCCAATATGGTCCCAATTCTAGAGAATATATCAAGAGATCTTGATCTCTCTCTTTTTCTACTTCAGTGCTGAAAAGGGACTTTAAACTCCAATCAACTAACCAATCTCCCTCCCCCTCTCTCTCTTTCTCTCTAGCGTGTGTAGAAATAAAACAATTACATTCTGTGGAAGAGTAGTTTTGTACAGAATACAGCGAGAAAGCTGAGAATTTTAAAACAGTTTCAAGATTGGTGTTAGAGGGTTACAAGTTGGAAGAAACCTACACGAAGGAATTACATTTTTATATGCAACAGAGTGACAAGTCATTGTATTATAAATAATATTTTGTTTAAATTTTTTAAATGTGAATTGGGATTTCTTTAGTTTAGAATAAATTGATAGAATTTTAAAAATCCGTAGAATGGACTATTCAGCGTGGAACCGAATCATGGAATTTTTAATTGAGGTGAGCAAGTATGCGTTATGACAACGCAACACTGTTAATAATAACTAGTTATTGTTAAAAAAATAACCACTGTTTAAATAACATATTCCACTGAGCTTCCAATGCATGCCTACATCTCACATGATTCCTATTAAATCTAAAAGCTAAGTGGCTATTTCTTACTATTGTACGGTAGGCTTGTACAGAAAAATGCACAAATATGTTGTCTGTTCTATTTACTCTTTGATCTATGCCTTACTATAATCATTACCTGTTAAATCAATGACATTCTACAAAATAACTATCACAATCTTTCACAGCAGTCTCAAATCTTTGTGTATTCATAACATTTGAAATATATACTTTACAATCTTGTCAGTCCAGTCTAAAGACTGACTGTCCAATCTAAAGTTATTTGCACAAACTAACCTCTCTCAAACTACCGTCAAGTTTAAAAGCACTTTTTATCACTTTCATACGTGTAACAATTCCATGTTTTAGCTATTTTATTCATTTTCTTGTGGACATTTCTTCTTGTTTATTTCTATTTACCTATTTTATCCAGAGTTCCATTCTCGGATTTGCTTATTAACATCTTCGGATCTTTTCTTAGTGTATGTCCTATTCATGCCCACTTTTCCCTAGCAATTGTCTTCTCTCTCTCTTTTTTTTAACGTTTCTAGGCTTTGTACCCTTCTACAGTATTTTATTTGTCATACGCTCTAATCACATTTGTATATTCACACACTGAGAAAAATCTGTTATCCGGACAGCGGTATATTGTACAGATATACGGAGTCCATATGTTTACTACGGAAATCGTTATGGAGAATTTGTTATCCATATGCTACATATGTACTGCCTCTTTCGCGCGTAGATGTTACATCACACTTGTAGGACAGGGCGGTAGCTAGCCCAAAAATGTAGGGGGGCCCGGCTGAAGTTAGGGGGGCGATCCAACCATATTATAGTTCATCAACAAATTATAGTTCATTTGCAAGCCTACCGTGGAAATTTTAGAGGGGTCCGCAAAAATTTATGGGGGCCCGGACCCCCTAGACCCTCCTGGATACGGGTCTGCTGTAGCTTGTCTGACATCTAACAGTCTTCCGTATATTACATGTTCTGTACGCAGTCTTCCGTATGTTTGTACGTCAGCTATATGTTACATACGTCCATCTGTATGTGAGATCCTTACCGCCTATATAAAGTTCTTTCTTTCATTTGGAGAGCATGTATAGATGGAACACTTATACGGAAAGTATTACAAAACACGCTTTTATTTATACGTTTGCTGTATGATGTTATATATAGTTGTACGTTAAGTCCAAACACTACAAGATTTACTCATGTAACCTAGTTTTTACGTACTCCTCAGACGTTTTTATCTCTGCGCAGGTCATCATTATCATCATCAGAGACATCATCAGAGAGATATTATACCATTATCGGCAGGTCAGTTGCTGAAACTGAGAAGCTTCCAAACTCCACTATCTTCTTCTAACCTCTTCGTCTTTACGTATGATTTTTCTGTTTTGATATCGTCCATTAATTGTAGTCTCTTTCGTCCCTCCCTCTCTTTTCTGCCACCATATCCTCTAGAACGTTCCTCATGATACAATTCATTCTTAACCAACATCCCAACCAGTTTTCTTCCTCTTCTTAATAATATTTAAAATTGTTCTTTTTCCTCAATCATTTCTAACATATCATTCGTTTTCCGCTCTACCCAGCTAATTCTTTCAATTCTTCTCAACATCCACATCTCAAAAGCTTCCAGTCGTTTTTAATCATTTTTGCGTAATGTCCAGATTTTTGACCTATACAGTTCAATGCTCCATACGAAGCATTTTATGAGTCTTTTTCTCAACTCTATTCAAGATCCCACAAAATAATATTTTCTTCCTCCTAAAGGCTTCTTTCGCCATTCCTATCCTTCCTTTAATTTCACGTACACATTTCATATCACTACTAATAATACTACCCAAGTATCGAAATCTATTCACCTATTTTCTCCCCTTCTATTTCTGTATTTGGCACCGACTGCTTCGTTCCACTCTATGGATATATTTATTAATAAATGTTGCTTTGTTGAAATTTAGCGCCCATTTTTTAGCACTGTGGCTACATCAGATGTGGACTATAACTTAAGATGGAATCTGAACCATTGTAATATGTTGAAATTTCAAGACATTTCTACCGCGGGAATCGAACCCGTAACAACGTGCACCAATGATACAAACGCTAGCCCCTAGACAGGCCCGCCCTACCCCGCCTGATCCCCATAAATTTTCGTGATCTATCCAGACCTTAATTCAAAATGCTATTATTAATACAAAAAACACAATTGAGATATTTGCAAGAGAATTTTTAATCACTTCGCCCCCTAACATATTCATTTCCCCTAAACCTCTATGGCTGGCATCGGGCCTGCCACTTGACCAGCATAGGGGACAGCAGACCATGAAATGACAGGTTTTTACAAAGATAGAAAACTCCATGACATGTACGCGTCATCGAGGGTGAATAATTAAAAGTAATTCTATCAAGGCTTCTAAGATACCCTTCCTGGTTGTTGGTTGGGGAGCCGGTAGGAAAACTTCCATTGAACAGACTGAAGACTGATTGATATATTGATACATATTTCTACGCATTACCGGTATCAGTGGCCTTATGCCTATGAGAGATAACGTCCCTCGGTGACAAGCAGGCAGAAGCTAGAGAAGAAATTAGTGTTGTAAACTGTTATTGCTTGCACACAGAATAGTCTTTTCAGATAATTCTGTGTCTTTTAGAGAAGAGACAAATTAATAAAAAGAACTTACACAACACATATCACACACCGCTTCTTGAGGAAATAAACATTGCTTTCCGTCGGCTGGACCCCCTATTGTGGGTCAAGATTCGCTCTGGCAATATACAAAGTAGGTTGTACAGCCTTTGGCGACAGTCGGCTGACGGGAACACAATATTATCTCTTTGGGATAACATTAGTGCAGCATCATACACAAAATTAAAGAGTCCTAATTCCAGTACTGAATGTCTGGCCCTTTTCAGGACCATGCCGCGACCACCCAAAAAGATACCAGCTAGACGCCTGGTGGATAACGAGGAAGAACGAATCACAACTGAAGTTGTCACTGATTGTTCGCAAGAAGCCTCAACAAGAAGAGACGGTGAAAAAAGTCACACCACACAGCCAGACATGACGTTAGAACGTATGGAAGATATTCCAACAGATGTTGCTCAGTTTTTAAGTGTTCCACCAGTAACAATCCTAAAGGCGAACGACGAACTCACAAACGAAAAGTTAAAGGAAATTATCAACAGGACCGAAGCGAGTACTGCGTAGTAGCAGATGACTACAGCAAGAGAATATTCTTCAAGAAGAAAGGTAGGAGAAACATATTCCTGAAGAAATTGCAACACAAAGATTTTGGTTCCCTAGCATTGATCCTGGGAAAGCGACAAGACGACCTACGAAGATAGACAGACTAAGAGGCATAGACCCTTATGAGGACCACCCAAACAACAGACACAAGCAGGTGAAAAATCAATCAGAGAAACCACACATTTATGTTACCTTTGGCCCTTATGAGGATCAAGAAGCAGTTTCACAAACACAGGTGTCTAATGTAAAACCAAAAAGTGAGAAATCTAACACAGAAAAAACAACCAGCGTTCAAAAGAAAAAAATCAGCACAAATTTGAGAAAAACAAACCAAGAACTTGACGTAGAGCCAACAGCAGAGAGACTAGAGGACGACTTCCAAATTGTTCAGAGGAGAAAAAAGAAGAATAAAGGAGAGCAGAAAATCGCAATATCAGCCAGCAACTCAAGAGAAGAAGCGCAGCAAAACACATACACATGTGTTATAAAAGGAGTGGCGACCACAGCGAATATAGAAGAAATCAAAACAGCACTAATCCAGCATAACATCTAGTTCACAAACCTAATACGCATCCAGACGGAAAATGGTCTTGCACCACTTCTCTGGCTACTCTCCAACAATGCAGAAGACATAAACAGATTATCGACAAATGGTCTTAAAGCTTAAGGCAGATATTATAGTTTTGAGAACTCCAAACAACCGGCAAGACCGATGCCTTGCTGGAATTGTTACCTGTACGGACATCGACGCAACCAGTGTGCAGCACAACGAGTATGCTTCTGCTGTGGAAATCCACACACGACAGAATGCAATATTCCCATCAGCAAAAGTTTCTCTGCAACTTGTAAGGTCAACACGAACAGAACAGCCAGCAATCTTTGTCCAAAACTACCAAAGACTGGTCCTTAACAGAGAGTCGCCGGAATTACAATAGAAAACGTTATCACACCTGGAAGAACTGGCCCTTTCAAGAACCATGGAGGCACGCAGGAAGAACCAATAGCAGAACGAAGCAACAACAGTATAGCCAATCAAACGAAAGTATTATACAAGAAGCAATTGAAACAGCTACCAATCAAATCATAGCCTGGGTCACCATAGTACTCACTATCTCCACACCACAGAAAGACCGGAATCGCTTACTGGAAGCAATTCAGTCAGTAACCAAAAAGGTTTTCTCCAAAACAGTAATCGTATTGACTACAATAACAGGAAGAATACTTGTAACCAAGCCAACATACGCAGAGAAAGTGCAGGAGTTCAAAATCACCAACACAACAAAGCAATAGCCACCGACCAAAGGAAGAAAGTCCAACCTCAAGAACAAAGCAGCAGAAGTGAAAGTGGCAGACAGGGGAGAAAGTAACTTCGGACTGCCTACAGGTGACGACTCAAGCATAGACAATGGTATATGAGGAAGCCAAATTGTATGAACAAAAAATAACACATGCCCCACTAACAATACACCTCCCACTACAGACAACACAGATTTGTATAAACTAATATGTTCAGATAGGCTTTGTAACTATTCTAAATTAACACAGATAATTTAATAATTTATTATTACAGACAAGTTTACATGGATTTTTGCCACCATTCATTTGTGGTTTTGCCATGTAAATACTTATGCATGCAGCATGACCGACACAGGGTTTCTCCCCCTGGTTTCCAGTTTTTTATCCCTCTATCAAAACATAATAAATCATCTCTCGTGCTTTCCCATCTTCTTGTTTACCCTTTCTTCTTTCTATCCTACACAATTACAGATTCACGTGTAAATGTCTTACCGAATAAGATAGAAACTGTGGAACACACTTCCACCTGACAGATGCTATAGTATACTAACTACATGTGAGGAGAGTCATGTAGACAGATGGTTCATCCCTACTCTCTATCAGGACGCGGGCTTTCCTGAGGGGCGTCATTCTTTCTAAATTTCTGTTTCTGTTTAATCACTAGACATCGGATTTTATGCACTTAAAATTCATGAAATATGCTTTCAACTATGCTGTTGGGTACGTTAAAATATGCAATTTATATGCACTAACAATACAATAAAAAGAGCGTTTTCAAACATGCAGCAAAGTTGTGACAAAGTTTTGCACGTGAAATATAACATAAAGTTTCCTTTTTTAAACATTTAGTCCTTCCCGTATATAGCCTCACACTATCACAAAATACTTATCTTCATATTTTGATGTCAGTTTATGATATTTGTACCCAGAAAATGACCTGTTAACACCAAGAGGTGTTATTGGTCAGTATTTATAGAGAGGAGCAAGCTTACTATTTATATTTTCTGGCAAATTGAAATTTAACCCTTGAAGGTCTCCCCATGGCTTCAATTGTTTTGTATCGAAATTTCTGACAATAACATCCGTCAATTTCTTTTCCACAGAGTGCCCGAATTTACCAGGAACTATATGGAGCTCGTACTGAACTTCAACTAGAACTACTCATTCACTGAGCAGCGTTCCTCGCTTCTCTTGTTTCTGAATTGATGTCGACACAAGATGACAATGTTTTTATCATTATCAGATTTCTATTAAAGTCTTGGCAATTGTAAGCGTCTTTTCTGCTCTGCTGATCGGTTGCTAACGTTATTGGTCCTCCGTAAACTAGGCATTCCTCCATCCTCCGATGTTAAAAAAAAAAAAAAAAAAAAACAGCTCTGTTTCATAGACATGTAAATGCATTGAAAATACAATCTAAAACTGAATTTATTTCATGCTATAAGCATGCAGCTGAAGTTAAAACTTATAGGATACGCTTATGTGCTCTTAAACACTAATATATGCTCCAACCTTTAAACTAAGCATTTATATACACAATAAAGCTTCGAATTCGAGCTTTACGACGTACCTGGAAAACTAAAAATAGTCACCATCAGCATTGACAACTTTCTGCCAACCTTCTGGAAGGCCATGGATTCCATCGTCGTAGAACTTGGTGGGCCGTGAAGCGAAGAAGGTATAAAATTCATTTTGCACCTCTACTAGGGATTTGAACTGGCCTCTTCTAAGGTTATGTTCAAGGAATGAAACAGGTGGTAATCAGACAGTTCAATGACCGGAGAATATGGCGGATGCAATAGTGTTTCCCATCCAAGGTGTCCCGGGTCAACCTAGACGCCTGGGGCTTAGCGTTGTCCTGTAACAGGAGGAGGACCCCTTTGCGATTCAGAAGTACTGGCTCCAGAGTTTTGAGTTTTGCTGAACACGACTCAACTGCTGACAGTACATCGTTGCATTGATGTTCTGACCATCTGGTAGCACTTCCCGATGCACGATGCCCCGAGCAATTCACCAACACACAGGAGGACATTCTTCTGGTGAAGTGCTGGTTTCGTCTGTTTTGGAACCGATTCATGGGATGCTAACCAATGATGACGTCGCCGTGGAGCTTCATACAGGACCCACTTCTCATTACATGTCAACACCTTCTCAAGAAATGACTTCTTCCTCAGTGGAGACAGCAAAGAAACACAGATGTCTGCTCACGTTGCCTTCTGGCCCGGAGTAAAATCATGTGGGATCCATCGACCCAACTTGTAATGCTTCCCAAGTTGATGGAGATGCTGCCGAATGGTTTCTACACTTACACTAAATTGTAGTCCCAGTTCCTCACATGTCTGGCGACTGTTCGCCTCAATTGCTACCTGCAAATCGTCATTTTGTACATGTGTTTTTTTCCCGCACGTGGTGCGTCTTCGAGTGTTTCGTTACTGTCCTTAAACTTATTGAACCACCGCGGCGCTGTCCGAGTAGTCATGACACTTTCAATAAAGACCTGGAATATCTTCCGTTACGCTGCAGCGGCGTTTGACCCCAGTTTGAACTCATACAGCATACACGGCCTTATGACCCTCTGTGGATGACCCATGTTCACTCTGTCCTTATGCAAGTTCATGGTGTAACTGAACTGCCACTACCAGGTAGTATGTTAGGTATACCCGCACGAACAACTTACCTTCGCTTCATCTCCATTCGTATTTAACTCACAGTAGGAGAGTCAATTGAACATAGACCATCACAAAAAGCGACAGGACCTTTATTGAAGCTCCTACGAAGTTTAACAGGAGTGCTTATAATCAATCAAAATATGCATTTGCAAAAAAAAAAAAAAAAAAAAAAAAAAAAAAAAATCCGAAGTCCAGTAACCACACTATCCTTGGATATAGGGAAGAAGGAAGCGACCTGGAACATGTAAGATAGGTACCATCCCGGCATTTGCCTTGTGTGCATAAGGAAAATCCAGGAAAAGCCTCATTCATAGGATAGCTGGCCTGAAAAAGCTCTTACACTTTTTCGGCCAAGCCCCCCATTGAGAATCAAGTCCAGTACTGCTCGCACGAGCAGGCTGAAGAGATAAAATGGTAATACGAAGGGCTATATATGAGAGACGATGATACTAGCAACCACGACTGGATTAGATTAAAAAAGAAGATTCAGTCTCTTTTCTAGCAGAACGATCTTACTAAGTCTGCAATTGATGGCAGTTTGTTATTCACTGTGTACTTTAACACTAAAGAGGACACAAATAAGCAAAGTTAATAAACAACACAAAATCATGTACTTTAGTTAAAGTAATAAATGAGAAAATAAACTTAAAAAATTCTAGCAGCCTACTTTTTTGAACTTTGTTATTAACTTATCCAGGATATCTCATGATAAAGCACTTCAGATTTCGTTCACTTTCGTTTTTATTTGGGTTACATGGAATTATGCCTTTGTATAATATCAGCATTTGCGATCTAGAACAATATTTTATTTCTTGTATAAGCTAAATTTAGACTCAAAACAGAGGTTGCTGTTCTGTTTCATATCTCACGTAACGTAACACGTAAATCAATTGTGATTCGTTTCGCCTTTTTCAGCTAATAATTTTTTCTTTCTGATTTTTTCTTGCTTCATAATTGTTTATTTGTACACTTTCAATATTAAAAAGAAAAGATAATGGTAAGAAAGTAAATCGTTATACTAGGTCCGCTATTTTTAATAAGACTAGAATTTCGTTCTGAATTATTGTTGTATAGTTATAATTGCATTTGTTATTCACGGTTCACTCTAACACTATTGTAACTTACCTGGCATAGTTAAAGAAAATCCTGGTTTGATCCTTGGCCATGAGAATTTCAGGTTGGTTGGTTTGAAGTTCCACATTCTATTTTAACACTGAGGCTATATGAGGCGTGGATTTACAGCTTAACTCAATACCTAATCACGTAGGCTCCAATTGGAAATTTAACCGGATCTCCTACATAGATAGACTTGTGACGAACAACGCCGTGTTCATGGGGTTTCCTTGCGTTCTATCGTTTCTTCCCACACTCTTCATTCCACAAATTCTCACATAATTGTTTACTTGGATTTGTCACCGCGTCAGGTGTAACCTGCAGGGCATAACTAATTATCTTAGTGGTCATTAAAGTAATATTTCATTTCATTTAACATTTCAAAGAGATTGTTTCAATCTCTTGCCAATTAATATATAGGTAAATAGTTATATCAAATCGAATGAGTTTGGTTTCACCTTATCAGACGGACGGACATATACGTTCTATAGAATTTATAAGGTTTTCCATATTTATGCATAGCATAGTTTGGAAGTGTAACTTAAGAATGATACGGATTCAAGTAATATCTCAATCGACCAAAGAAGATTCAAATTTGTTTGAGTTCCACCTAACGATAAGGATACTATATCTTATATATACATATCTTGTTTCCGTCTCTTAGGAAAGAAGCTACAAAAAATTTACTTAACTGCATTGAGAAATTATAATAACAATTCTTTATTCAAATAGGGTGAAGTTGGGGAGATTACACGGGATCCATTGTGGGAAGGGGGAGGAAAGGAAGTAGTGAGTTGTAACAGAGAGGAATCGGCAACTTTACAAATAGGGTCGTCAGTAAAATTCACGTGTCGGTAGAAACTGTTTTATGAGAAATACGTTCCACGTTTTGAGTGAATAGTCCAAAGTAAGTACATACACTTTCCCAAACATACAAATTCATAGGAAGGCTGCTGTGTCAAATAATCAAAAAGTGATGCGAATTTGAGTTAGACTATTGTCGAAACTAGAGTTGTACGTAGTTTGTCGCAATTCGGGAAATTGAACCAAAGCAATGCTTCTTCATATGCCCTATCGAAATAGATGAGCAACCATGAAAATAGGAGTGATCGCGAGGACATTCATTAAACGTAATAATAGGAAAGATCGTGCATGCGGGATAAGTAGTATATTGTTCGTGAACGCTAGAGACAGTAATGAGAAAATATGCAATAGCTACAATTGTTTGCTGTAGATACATCAGGCTCATAGCTAGGGGTGGCCAGGGAGACTGAGAACCCCTTTGAACACCTTCAGCTCCCTGAAAATTTCAGTTGTTTGTTGGATGTAGCGCCTATACATAAGGATGAACTCAAGTCAGCTCCCTAAAGGATCTTGGCTCCCCAGTGCTCTGGCTATGACCCTGAGGTAAATACTTGTTTCAATGCGGTTTTATCCATTAAGTAAACTTCCAACTCAAGATTGGTTATTTTGGTAGCACATAATTATGTTTTTACAGTAGTGATATTAAGTAATGTATCGTACAATAGCATACAAATGTTTCTTTCAGTTTGGTCATGTTTCCAAAACATGTTTTATATTTTCTTTGTTATACTAGGTTGTAGTATCACCTTTGTGCGGAATCTTTCCTAACCCTTTAGAAGAGATAGTAAAAAAATAGGGGTTTTGAAGAACGGTCACCTCTAAGATCCAATCACTTTCAACAATGATTGCGAGTCTGATTTTGTATACAATGTACCAAACTACACACTCTGCCATTTTTAAACGTATTGCTTCGCTATTGGTTCTTTCATGCACGCTTTTTGAATTATGTGCGAACTACCCTTACTTTACTCTTTTTGAGTTATATTTTTTAATTGACTCTATTGAATAGGCCTACATATAAAAGTAAAGCATGCTATGCACGGAGTATTCATGCCAAACATCAATAGAATAGAGTTTAATTATTCACTTTGATACAACGAACGCAGCATGTGTTGCTGTTCTATAAAAGACTGTTAGATTTAGACAGGAAGACTTTGTCAAACAGATTCAGAAATGATGTCCTTCAGATAATAGATTTGAATCCTAACACTATTACACGGACTTTTTTTTTACTCCACGCTCTTTTTAAAAGGTGTTTTCTCCTCCTGAATTGTGTGAAAGAGGCTTTACAATTTCTTTTTCCACTGCAAATCTTTCTTCACAGTTCCGTCCGTAATTACCTTCTCTTTCTCTCTCTCTCTTCCATCGTGTCATTCATTGTTATCCGTAGTTTGTATGTAAATGAAGTAGGGAAATAATTTCGTATTCCACAACATAAGGTCAGCAGTTGAAGGAAGTTATATAAAAAGACAGAATAGGGGGAAAAGATCGATTTTGCGTGCTACCACTTCTATTTACGAGGTCGCGAAATCGACCACCAACCAGCCAAAGTTACTCACTCACTCATTCTTTTGTTGTGAACTTTCTGTTGCTGTTTTTGTCATCTTTGATCAACTTCAAAAGAACGCAAACAGAGAGAGAGAAAAATAGATATATAACGGAACGTAAAATCAAAACCTCTTTGAATACCTATTTCTTATTTTAAGCTTTATTCCCTTGTTCTATACTCCAATATTTATGGAGAGAATGACGTATAAAGAAAAACCTGAAAAAGAGTCTTCAACTCTCACAGTCATAAATGACTCGTGAATTTTGTGTACAAAACTGAACACACACAAAAAAAAATGTTTTTTTTTCTGTTGTACAATTAGACACTACAATCATGAACGGATCAAGGGCGGACCTTGGTGAATTGTGGGCCATCTGAAACTAGAATGGCCACCTACCGGCCGACCCTGACAACGTTAAAATCTGATAGTGTTATAGATGTATAAAATAACCACTAGATGGATAATCGGCGCCACTATCTATGTGATTAGGGCCGCGGTGGCTCAATGGTAGACGGTGGCGTTAACCTCTGGTTCATGGGGTCCTTGATTCGATCCCAGCTCGCGCCAAGTAAGCTTTGTGGTGGACAAACATCGTGTGCGTGGGTTTTTTCAGGATTCTCCCGTTTCCTCCTACCTTTTCCATTCCACAATTTCATTAATTTCTTATCATCACCGTTTCCTTTAGCCTAGCCACATGGCTTGGGATGTAAAACTTAAAGATTTCGTCTATCTATGTGATTCCATCTTTGCGAGCCAGAAATGCAGTCTACAGAGCTTTGAGTGTTTCTTTAACACGGCTCAACTGCTGACAGTACACTGCTGATGCTCTGACTAGCTGGTAGCTGTTCCCGATGCATGCTGCCCCGGCAGTCCATCAAACACACAGGAGGACATTCTTCTGGCGAAGTGCTGGTTTCGGCTGTTTTAGAACCGGTTCATAGGATTCTAACAAATTATGACGGCGCCGTGGAGTTTTGTACAGGACCTACTTCTAATCATATGTCAACATCCTGTCCAGAAATAACTCCTTCCTCAGACGAGACAGCAAAGAAACACAGGTGTCTTGCTCGCGTTGCCTTTTGGCCCGGAGTCAAATCATGTGGGGCCCATCGACCCAACTCGTAGTGCTTCCGAAGTTGATGGAGATGTTGACGAATGTTTTTCTACTCAGAATGAATTGTAGTTCCAGTTCCTCACATGTCTGGCCACTGTTCATCTCAATTGCTGCCTGAAGATCTTCATTTTGTACATGTGTTGGTCTTCCGGCACGTGGTGCGTCTTCAAGTGTTTCGTCACCGGCCTTAAACTTGTTAAACCACGGTAGTACTGTCCGCGTAGTCACAACACCCTCACCAAAGGCCTGGCGTATCTTCCGCCCCGCTGCAGCGGTGTTTGACCTTAGTTAGAACTCGTACAGCACATACGTCCTTATAACGCTCTGTGAAGGTTCCATGTTCACTCTGTCCTTACGCAAGTTCACGGTGTAACTGAACTGCCACAGCCAGGTAGCATGTTAGATATACCCGCACGAACAACTGACCTTCGCCTTATCTGCACTCGCATTCAACTCACTGTGTGAGGGCCACTGGAACACAGACTTCCACAAAAAGCGACAGAACTTTCTTGGTTACCTTTATACTCATGGATTAAATGAGTATCATATTTTCGGAGCGTGAAATAATGCAGTAGTGGATTAAGAAAAGTTATGAACATAAACACAGAGTACAAATGATCTAATGATATAATAAATACAGAATTGTTACACAAATTCTAAGACTAACCTAGAAATATTAGAACTAGACAGATAATACCTTTAGTCCATATTTATTGAACCTTCCTATGATGTCATACCAAATTTGGTAATATCGAGTTTTAGTCTGTTGTTACAGGTCCGGAAAGACAGAAGAGTGAGCAAAATGTGACCAAATGGAGAAATTGAAAGTGAGAGCTGTTATTGAATATCTCCACAAGAAAGGTGGGAATGAACAAGGTTTCTGCCAGATGGGTGCCAAAACTTTTGACATCTGATCAAAATCTGACCAGACGCAACATTTCAAGGGTCAATCTTAATCTCTTCCGGGCAAGTCCAGATGCCTTTCGCACTCTATTCATAACAGTAGATGGAACCTGGGTCCACCATTACGAATCACAGACCAAACAAAGTTGTAAGCCATGGAAACACCACTCATCCATCCTTTCGATGAAGGCCAAGTCAGTGCCCTCAGCTGAAAAAGTGATGCCTACAGTTTTCTGAGATTCGGAAAGGATAGTGATGGTGGATTACCTTCCAAAGGGGCGAACAATGATTGGGGAATATTATGCAGGTCTTCTACGAACAGCTGTGCTTCTCCATCAAGAATATGCTCCTAGCCAGAGGTCAGTCATCGCAATGGCAGCAATTCACGATTGCGGCTACGGATTGGTCTCCCACCTACTTTATTCGCCTGATTTGGCATCTTCTGACTTTCATCTGTTTCGAAAGCTTGAAAAGAAGTCGAGAGGTTTTCATTTTGACACCGATGATTACGCCATGCATGCCGTAGATGAAATTTTACACGCCTTCGCTAAATCATTTTTTACCAGCCGCATTAACGCACACTATGTTAAAAAGTAACCCACCCATAAACCATCTGCTGCTCCGTACATAGTAGAGACCTGCCCGGGTCGAATTTTTCGGCCCGAGCACAATCCAGCCCGAATGTACCAAGGCCCGGCCGAGCCCGGGCCCGAAAAGTTTTGCAAATTTTCGGTCCAAGCCCGGCCCGGCCTGATAAGTTTTTTTTTAATTCTTGGCCCAAGCCCGGCCCGGGCCTGACCCAGCCCGAAAAGTTTTTTTAAAATTCTTGACCCAAGCCCGGCCCGGGCCCGATAAATTTTAAAAGTTTCATTTTGTAACATTTTTCACGGGCACACTTCTTCAACATTTGCCTTTATTCTAATTATCGTTTAACGAAAATCAATAATTATTAAAGAATTGCAATTAATCGGCCCCAGCCCGGCCCGACCTAAAGAGAAATCAGTGCCGGCCCGCCGAAGCCCGGCCCGGCCCGGCCCTAAGAAATAACAGAGTCGTCCCGCCCAAGCCCGGCCCGTGCAGGTTTCTAGTACATAGGTAGACTTAAAACTTTTGTATCAACCCCTGTATTTCAAGCGTAAGTGCACCTCATACGATAAACGCTGCTACCTGTATATTAAACTAACCTATTCAGATTTAATTTGAGTTACGCGGTTAATCTTAATAAAACGAAGAAACAGTCTACTTAATTGTGTCTAAACGAAATATGTTTATATGCTGTGTCTAAGCGAAATATGTTAATCTATAAATTAATTAAATAAAATACGTGCTTATACTAACTTAAAGAAATATATTCATTAAAAGAGCATGATTTAACGTATTTTTAAGTGTCACGAATATTCTAATAGTAAGATTAATGTGTAAACTATTTGGAGGATGAAGGGTAATTAACAATGATTTGTATTACACAGTATAGTAGTTCCCAAAAGAGTTCTACAAATTAACAATGTTTCAGCTCCTAAATAGTAATTACTTTTTGTTTACAAAAGAATTACCTTTGAAATAAGCGCAAGTAACACAAAATATTTAACGTAATTTACTCGTAATTTAATTATTACGAACACGGAGAAAAAATACCTTGATGTATGTTACCCAAACAAATTCAATTTTTTTTTTAGCATTTAAGCTGTTGTCAGAAAATAAAATTGAGAAATGAGTTCATGAAGGAAGAACTCTTTCGGTTTGATAGATTAGAGGGATTAATGACAAGTTTGATGAGGAAACGTGAATGGTACTTAACTATAAGTTCGATTAATGAATATACACATGGTTTTCGTGAATATACTTGGTTTGGATCATTTACAATACAAAAATGGGACTGCTGATGTTTCTTAAAACAGTAATTAGAATTTGTGTGTTCAAATTCTTGATCGAAGGAGAATTATGAAATAATTTGGTTGTTTTTTCTCTCTTCCTTCAGCACATAGTATCAGTGATCATTACAGAAGGTTTCGACAGGAGGGAAACTCGAAATAAACAGTGGATGAAACTATAAAGGTAATCAAGAAAGTTCTGTCGCTTTTTGTGGAGATCTGTGTTCCGTTGCCCCTTACACTGTGAGTTGAATGCGAATGAAAATAACGTGAAGGCCAGTTGTTGGTGTGGGTATATCTAACATACTACTTGGTTGTGGCAGTTCAGCTACATCGTGAACTTGCGTAAGGACAGAGTGAACATGGGATCTCTACAGAGCTCAATGAATGTGTGTATGTTGTACAAGTTCGAACTGGGATCAAACGCTGCTGCAGCGGGGCAGAAAATATGCCGGGCCTTTGGTGAGGATGTCGTGACTACGCGGACAGTGCTACGGTGGTTTAACAAGTTTAAGGATGGTGACGAAACACTCGAAGGTGCACCACGTGCAGGAAGATCAACACATGTACAAAATGAAAATCTTCAGGTAGTAATTGAGGCGAACAGTGGCCGGACATGTGAAGAAATGGGACTACAATGCAGTGTGAGTGGAAAAACCATTCGACAGCACCTTCGTCAACTTGGGAAGTACAACAAATTGGGTCGATGGGTCCCACATGATTTGATTCCGGGCCAGAAGATAACGTGAGCAGACGCCTGTGTTTCTTTGCTGTCTCGGCTGAGGAAAGATCCATTCCTGAACAGGCTGTTGACATGTGATGAGAAATGGGCCCTGTACGAAGCTCTACGGCGCCGTTATCATTGGTTAGCATCCCATGAACCGGTTCTAAAAGAGACGAAACCAGCACTTCGCCAGAAGAAGGTCCTGTGTGTTTGGTGGACTGCTCGCGGCAACATGCATCAGGAACTGCTATCAGCTGGTCAGAGCATCAGTGCAACTGTGTACTGTCAGCAGTTGAGCCATGTTCAAGAAAAACTCAAAACTCTAGAGCCAGCACTTCTGAATCGTAAAGGGATTCTCCTCCTGTTGCAGGACAACGCTAAGCCCCACGAGGCTAGGATGACCCGGGACACCATTCTACGCCTTGGATGGGAAAGACTATTGCATCCGCCATACTTCCCGGACATTGTACCGTCCGATTATTACCTGTTCCATTCCTTGGACAATCGTCTTAGAGGACACCAGTTCAAATCCCTAGTAGAGGTGCAAAATGAACTTTATACATTCTTCGCTTCACGGCCCACCAAGTTCTACCGCGATGGAATTCATGACCTTCCAGAACGTTGACACAAGGTCGTCGATGCTGATGGGGATTATTTTTGATCTTCTAGGTACGTCTTAGGTGACATATCAATGTTTGAAAGTGGTGGGTGAAAGAGCGACAGAACTTTCTTGGTTACCTTTATAATACTGCGAAAATACTGGTGATCCTGGTTGAGCTCGAACTGAGAAATATCTTAGGGAATTTCTTTGCTCCAGGTGCAAAATTTTCTCCCAGGGATACTCTATGAAATTATCACTGTTTAGAATTATTCTTTTACACGATATAGTGTAAATAAATGATTGATTCGTAATTGTACATTATGTTCCAAGGTTACATTTTTACTTGAAAGAAATTAATGTCGAAATTGTTATCGTTAACAGATATCAATCTAATCTATAAGTACACTTTTGACTGCAGTGACAGATTATTTTAGTAAAATAAAGAATTTAATGTTTGACAAGATACAATAATGCATTAAAGCACTCATAGCATATGGGTATCTTCAACTTTGGAGTCAAGTGGCTAAGGTATTTGGTTACGATTGAATTTGAGTTTAGCGTCCGTGTCAGTAGCAAGACTGTATGGGACATGAACCTACAGCTTAACGTTGGATCCGAACAACATGAGCTCTTACCAGAAACTTGGGTCTCCCGCCATAGACACATATGCCAACCATATAACCATAAGGGAGCTCTGCGTTTGGTTACGATTTTGATCCATGGTGGACTGCTTACTTCCAGTACAAACCCGATTCCAGTGTAGCAAGTGGTTCCGTCTCTTATAGCTTCAGAGCTGAAAAAAAATAGAGTCCAGTTATTCAATCAATTGCAACATATCTACAAGAGGTCTCTAGTAGCCGAGGAGATCGATTGGAGTTCGATAGTGGCCGAGGACGATGACGAAGGAGTAGTCTCTTTGTACATGGAAAACAAAATTTGTTGCTTTATAGGTAGACCTGGAAGAATGTTGAGAAGGTAAATTAAATAATCGAGCATAGTGTTGTATTTAAGAGAATATAGTCTGTTACTATCTTTCTGGGACAAATGAGGTTAATATTGTGATCTGCTTTTGATCCTTTATATAGTTCGCCTTGCGTAACTTGAGAAGCTACGTTTATGATATGTTTATATGAAACATAAGTTGTATTGTGAAGAAGTATTAGGATATTTTTTAAAAAATGTAATAAAATACTCTGTACATATGTTTGGTGACAATTGCTCAACATATTCTTTAAGATATTAATGTAATATTAATGAGTACTGACGCAAGTGCTTTATATGGACTTACAAGTATTTAGAACTTCTACTTGAAAGGGATTCAAATTGTATGTTACAGGCCAATGGGTTTCAACCAGCAGTAACTGAACCTGTGCGGTGCATGAGACTATTTTGCCAGTCCGCTTTTGAAGATCTATAGATTTTAATTTACACTAGCCACGACAAATAAACGAACATTGCAAAAATGACCCTGTAGTGGTCATTGTTATTTAACAGTGTAGAGCAGGATTTTTTTTTTTTTTTTTTGATGATGCTGGAATTAGTTCACACTTGATGGAATTATTGGCAGCAAGTAAAGTTTCAATCTTACGTGTAATAGTATTTGCCACACAATGCCTCAAGTAGCTGTAGTTTATTTCTGGGTCTCTGTGGCCATTCGTGAAAATTTTGTTGTAACAGATACCAAACATTTTCTGTAGGATTCATGTCGGAATTATGGTGCAGTTTGAATCCTAGTTTGTCTCTTCCCGCAGGTGTTTAGCTTTGCTCAATATCATCAGTTACGACTTGTGTGGCGTTTCGTTACAGTTAGCCAGCTTCAAACAATAGTGGCAATCTCTCTTGTAATATCTCGATGCATTGCGCAATTTTAATACAGCCATGCCATCGAGTAGAAATGAGATTACTAAGACTACCTTTAGACCAAATAGCACCCCAAATCATGATGACATATTTCACGTTAGCATGGTGAATTATGATACGTCGTTCACTTCCACATCTTCTATTGACCGCTATCCGAGAATTCGCATTTCTGGTTTTTATGCAGTTTTATTGCTGCGAATGTGGAAGCCCTGAGAATCACATCATGTACTGACGACATAGCTGTCAACCAGTTCGCACGTGTCCCTACGAGGAAGTGCTTTATCTGCAGTGAAAATATGTATAAATTTATAAGCGTAACTAACGTCTGCATAACTTCCCAACTACAAAGGTATGTGTAAAATATGTATCAATTAAACTGAGTATAACTTGGTTTAGCAGATCTGGTAGTATACGAAAAACATGAATACAAAATATATGTGCTCATGTATGTTGTAGAAAAGATTAAAATTGTATTGATAACTTTGATCACATCATAGAAACAATATTGATCAAGCAGTAATAGCATGTGTCACACATACTCACGATCACAACTGCAACATGATATCAGGATTCAAGATAAATTTGGTCAATGGATTCCGAACGTGTGGGATATATCCCATTGATCGTGAACAAGTGTTTAATAGATTGACCAGAGAACATGCTGCAGAAGGTCCCACCCATTGTGTCGAAGATACTTTAACCACTCTGCTCAAAGAGCAGCGATTCGGTACCGGAACGTCAAGCATACTACTCAGAAAGAAGAAAAGACTGGATGTAGCATATCAACGGCTGTAACTACACCACAAGGAGACACTAAGAGCGACGACTCCACTGATTAGCCTGGGATAGAAGAGCATCCCTTGTCCGGAATGCCGCATACACAACACTTGTCTCCCAGCAGCCAACATCACAGGTTTACGAAGTTGGTCAGTATATTGTAGCAAAGTTTGCTTCCTAGCAAGAGGAAAAAACTGATCAATATTTGTGTGAAATATCACACACTGAATTGGAAATAATCGTCGTAGGCCTCAAAAGCATTCGCACAGATAAAGGAGAGTTCAAGCTTGCTGCTGATGATGTCTGCGTCATCCACCAGACGATATAGTTGAGATCCTTTTGAACCCTTCTACTGATGTAGACTGCGATGGGAACATATATAATGTCTTTCCTACGGATGTCCAAGTGATTGAAGTTTAAAGTTGGTTTTGTTTACTTTTCTTACGTTTTCTTCTTTTGTTTGCCATGTTTTGTGTTATGTATTTTGAGTGAGGAGCCTAATTAGTAGATGGAACTACAAACTATGTAACATCTCACCACGTTTTTCCCACATGTTTCACTGTTTATATTGTTATGTGTTTCTAGCTCTCGAATCATTCAATGTGCCACATTGCAGCTACATTCTGACTATAAACAGTTTCTACATATTTGCAATGTCATTTCCTTTGGTTATTTACTACCTCCATCTCCTTACATATTAACCTACGATATACTAACGGACATTTTCTTCCCTTTTTCTAGTTTTTACGATCAGTTTTATTTCATACTGTATGACAAAATCAAGAATGCTCAAAGCATCTCCACATCAAATATAATTTTGTTCACACACATTTCCTTTCTTTTCTCGCCAAGTACAAAACAATTTGAGTTTACAATAACAGAATATGTAGATACAGCCAGACTCATCTGTCATGTTTTTTTTATTATTATTTTCTTTCTAATGTAGAAAGATACAGAGATTTTGACTTTTAAAGATGAAATTTGATCAAAATATCCCCAAGTAACGATATTTATTTCCTTTTGATCACGCCAGTACAATCTCGCAGTATACATGTACCACTGAAATGTTCGTAGTGAGCTTCAACCTTGGCTGTGGTGTTATTGGTAGATTTGGACATTTGGGATCTTGCACTCTGAAATCACGTGACTTTGATTCCGGGCCACCCAGTTTTGCCTCTAGGTAATCTTTCCATCCTGTCTGAATTGCACCATAATCTTGTTGTTAACAGTTGCTAACCATACACATAACACAGCACTGATAATGCGCTAATTTGTAATTTTAAATTTATTATTTCAATAATAAATAATGTAAATAACAGGTAATAGAATTAAACATCTAAATGGCGTAAGGTATATTTTACTTTGCCGGTCCCCAACTGTATCTCTGCCTTTTGCCGGTCAAAACTGATTCTTCAATTACCAGTTTGTAATATATCTAATATGTACAGTAATCTTACTTCTGTATGTTTTAGGGTTACATTGTAGTGATATTGGGATCTGCCCTCATTTGATCCTCAGACGATCGTCAACAGGGGCCTTCCCGTTAAACTAGCAGAGGACAGTAGCCGTCTATTTACAGATGAAAACACAAATTCATGTTTTCTTGTGTACAAACAGACTGCAATAAACAGATAAATACTTCCCTTTCCTTCTACTACTGCTTTGCTAGCTTTTCTTAAACAACAACTTTTCTGTCAACCTATATTCTCTTACCTCAGCACTTGACATTGACAGCTACAACCAGAAACCAGAAAGAACCATGTATACGAAGCATTAGTCACCATATAAAAACTTAGGACAACTAAATCAATTATGCTACTTTGGGGCCAGAGATAGTTGTGTTTTCTCATTCATATCATAGTGACGGAACAAAAGCAGATGCTTGCGTTGAGACCAGAAGCTTGGAACTCATGAAACATCAATTTCAGGAGACTACTAAGACTTACAAATTTCCATGTTAGGTGTCAGGATATTCCTTAACCCACTTACCCTGTAATCTCATTCTTTATCTACTTTTATACTTAATCTTTGTTTCTGTAACATTTCTATTGAAGCGTTTCCTTTTATTTAATTAATTTACTATGCAACATACTCACTTTAAATTAAATCTTAAGTTATTTTAGTTAAAAACTACTTATCAATCGCTCATCTCCGACTAGATGCTCTTAATATAAGATGTATCTTTGATCCAGTACTAAAATATGGTATCAAATACTGATTTGTAGTGTTGGGAAAACAAATCATAGTGTATGCCTTCTGTTAATCGTTGTATGTATAGTAAAGATTAATTGCTCTAAGGCAGCACCTATTAATATTTTAACAGTAACAGAAAGGTTGAAAACCACTGCTATAGACAACCGAGGTCAATAAATTTAAACTAGAAACGAGCGTAGTTCTTGAAATGCCAGGTCGCCTTTCACATCAAAGTAACTAAAGAAAAATATATGGTTTGAAATTCTAATAATTCTAACAGCATATTGTGGTTTCGGCTTTATGGACTTGGCAAAAAATACGCAAAGTGTTAACAAAAGGTTGGAACAAGAGTAATTTTAGTCAAACAGAATGTAATGAGAAATTAGTGTGTTGTTTAACAGTGCCATAGAAAACGGTTGCGTGACAATGAATATATACACGCTAATCACCATGCAATTGCTGTTAAAAGGTCTCTTCTATACTTCACCATTAACGTTACGTGAAACGATCTATTAGAGTAGCAATGTTCTGTAACCGTTATGTGTTAACACAATAGATTGCCTGTCCCTCTGTGGGTCTGGATAATAACGATTCGTCTCAAAATAGCAGCATCAATAGAATATATGACAGTCAGTCAGTCAGTAGGGCAAAGGGAGAGGAGTAACAGGGCGTGACCGAGTGTTTAATTTGGGCTCATTTCCATCCAGGAAATTGGGCGTGGCCAATCTTTTTTTTCTTTAACCTTTGGTCTTTTAAAGCAATACAATGATTACCTATCTCTCTGCCGCAGCAAAATCGAAATCACAGCATGATTCCCTTTATCCGATCGATCATTTTACATCTCACGAAGGGAAATAATAGCTAACAATCATAACTGAGGTCGAAAACAAATTTTCACAAGCATTAATTACTTCTTGTGAACAATAACACGGTGAAGATGAGAAGGATATTTTGGGAGCTTGTTATACGTTTTAGCTACCTTCCTGGCATCGGTAGCGCTGAAGATAGCATAGGTGGAAATAACCAATCATCGGTTTCTAAATCGGCTGGAACCTTGACCTTTATGCCCACACCCGTATAGTATTGAGTATTAAATACTAACTTAACCCAAACTCACTATCCTTGTTTGATTAGCAATCGACTTTCGACGGTCATGGGAGAGGTGGAAAAGAAAGAAAAATTTAGAACGATCATAGTCTAACAACCGGTCGTGTCACACAGCTCTCATAGGGTATGCTGCGAAATTTTAAAATTTTTTAATAAAAAATATTGTTAGCCAGAAGAGCTGTAAATCTATACTTTATCGACACAGTTGGATCATCATTAATCATGGCTAGAATGTAGAGAATAAAAAATTAGGAATAAAGTTCGTTGATGGACGTGATCTATCCAGTTCGTCTCAAGATATCAATAAATCAACAATCGATTCCCCGTGTATTTCTATAAAGAATAACTATGAGTATCATCCTTGTTTAACAGACTACCTGCAATACTGTAAAGACTAATGGATTAGTATAATGCATAGGATGCAAAATAGTTTACACAGGATGCAAAATACTAATCTGTTCGTGGAATACATCGATAAAATCAAAATAAATTACTTTCTGCCCGCCAAATCTAAAAAATTATTATTTATAATTTTCAAATAATCATTCATTTGCTTCATTTAATTTGAGGTAAAATGCTATAATTAAGTCATGGTTGGTAAGATTTAACAATTTAAAGGAATTTTGTTTACCCTACTCCTTCACGGGGTGGACACTATAATACTGCTACTTGTTATTTGCAACGAACGACACACTTTCTAGCAGTGAAGAAATTTCTTGATTTCCTCAAAAACTACGCATGAGAATTTACCCCAAAGGAATTTTATTTTATTCAGTTCGATGTGATCTATGTATTGAGATATACCTCACTCTGAACACCATTATACGCTTTAAACAAAAATTGAAATTTAAGATTTAACCATGATTTAGGACTACATCACATTAACCTTTTCAGGATTTTTGGTAACCTTTGTTACCATGCCGTAGTATCTTTAGGTTCTATAACGTATTAAAAGCCGGTTTGTTTTATTGGTCAAGTCAAGGATGGACTAAAGAATATCTCAGATGCGTTTTGGAACTGGATGATCAACTTGGCGGCGCCAAGGCGGGAGAAAGGACCTGACTTTTTATTTCTTTTCTTAAGACAAATTTCAACACTTTTTCACGCTTTTAGTTTTCAAGATATCAGATTGAAACTTTGCATACGGATTGTGTGTACCTCTGGATATTTTTTATTTATTTTCAACGAACTTAAAAAGTTTGTTAATGAATTCTCTATGTCTCTGTGTGTGTGTGTTTGTCTGTCTGTCTGTTATTTGCGATTTTTTCAATTTTGAACCGTGCATTTGATAGAGCTTCAAAAACTATCAGAGAAAGTGATTAAATTTTTCGCGTCACTCTTACCGTTCCCGAGATATGGGCCGACTTCCAGAGATTTAAGGAGCCATATCTCGGGAATCGTAAGCCATAGAGAGATCATATTGGTGTTGTTCATTACCTAAGGGGATAGTGAACATTTTGGTACCAAATAGTAACCGATGGCAACTGGTTTGGCCAATGGCCAGTTGTATAGTAGCTACCAATTAATATCGGTACCTAAATGCGTACCATCCTCTTAGATATTGCCTAACACCAATATCATCTCTCTATGACTTACCGTTCCCGTGATATTGGCAAAAATGGCCGATTTCTAGATATTTAACGAGCCATAGCTTGGGAACCATAAGTTGTAGAGAGACCATATTGGTGTTGATCAGTATCTAAGAGGATGGTGAACATTTTAATACCAAATAGTAACCAGTTCCCACTGATTAACTGTCTACTGGCCAATTGGTCACCGTTCCCCAGATATCAGATATTGGCCAAAAAGTTCAAATTTCTAGATATTTAAGCAGCCATATCTCGAGAACTGTAAGTCATAGAAAGATAATATTTTACTAATTTTTGCGAGAGAGAGAAGAAGGTGCGGATAAAAAGATTTACTTTTACATCTAGGAACAATGACAGTTTTCCTTCCTGCTCCATCTCTCCATTCTTTTTAAGTTTGTTCTGGCAATGCTCATGGAGCATTCTCAACTTTTTTTTTTTTTTTTTTGAGATTCCTACGCGAAACCGGGGCTGGAGTCGAGGGGCGCAAGTATTCCGAGAAGGTGATTTATTTTCAGAAAAAAATCCGGGTTTTCCCGATTTTTCAGATCCAGGTGTACGATACGGACATGTGCGTAATACCCTTGGAAAGGGCTCCTTATACTGAAGGAAATGACCTTTTAAGCATTACTCTAGGTTAAATAGTAATGACGCAGTACATTTCTGAAGTAATTTTATGTGTATACACATATATATGAAAAAAATGGGCTACCTTCAGACTTTCAAAACATTCTTCCGACGTTACCTTTCAAGATACAGGATTGAAATTTTGCACACATGTTATGTATATAACAACATATTATTTTTAAAAAATTCAGATCTCTACGTGAGCCCAAGCCCTGGCCAGAGGGGCGCAAAAATATCATTTTTTTGAAGAATCTCCCGGTTTTACACGATTTTCTCGTTTCTGATGTATATTACGGACAAACGAGTGGCACCAGTGGAAAGTATGCTCTATCCTGAAGGAAACGAGGTGTGAACCATGATCCTACGATAAATGGTAAGAACGCAGTAGCTGTTTAAGTGAAAGTCTAAAATTTACCTCAAAAAGTACAAATCCTAAAAGGGTTAACTATATTGTGTAATGTCATATTGCAAATGTGATAATGAAAAGTTTGATTCACCATCAAATTAAGTATTAGATAACGTGATTATTGTGCAGGATCAATTTTTAGATTTGCAGAAAAAAGTTTTTCTGTACTTTCTCGAAAACAACGCACCTGGATTTACACTCACCTATATGAACTTATTCAGTCTAATGAGATCTATGTAATTTTATTTATCTTACCTTTGAACTTTTTTTTAACGTCTTATGCTAATAATATCGTAGAAAATTTAGTTTCAAATATAGCTAATACCATTTCTGCATTGTAACTTCCACTAACACAAAGGTACATGTAAATTTTATTTACAAAATGTAAAGGGAAACTATACGTATTCTACACATAATTCCAGTACTTGTGTAGCGATTTAGGTATACTCATTGTTTAACAAATAATAATAATAATAATAATAATAATAATAATAATAATAATAATAATAATAATAATAATAATAATAATAATAATAATAATAATAATAATAATAATAATAATAATGAGCCATTATGCTTGCTACTTTAGAAATATATCTTCTTAGCAGATGAATATGCCAAAAACACTAACAGTGAAGACAATTAATATTGTTACATAATTCGAAGTGCATTTGTTGTTTCCTTATGGATTTACTATTATATTCTTACTAATATATGAAAGTACGCGTGTGTATATGTGTTTCTGTGCGTCTGTCATCAGATTTTCACATAGAAAGATGAAGCCACCAAATTTTGTTCACAGATACATACGTGTTCTGGAGGTTTAAAAAGTAAAAAAAAAAAAAAACACCTCAGAAGCTCCTTAAATTAGGCAACCCAAACCACTTCACTGTTTTTGCAGGCTACATACTGTTCAATTAGTGTGAGAAACAGGCACTGCTGGTATTAAATAGAGAAACATGGTAACTTTTTAATGGAAACAATTTTCTTCTTCTTCTTCAGTTTTTCGCAGAGGGTACTACTTTTTTTTAAGTAGAATTTTGATGCTGTAAATTTTGTCTGGTAAAATTTCATTACCATTTTAGGTGAAATTTCATTACTTTAGAACAGCGTAACACTTGATAAATGCTATTTTCAGCCGGTTGTATTTTTTAAAACTTATTTCTAATAACTGAATGTATACTAAGTTATACTAAACATAGAAAATTACTTTTAAAAATATTCTTTATTATTTCATCTGGATTAATCTTAAAACAATATGATAAATCATTAAATACTTTCTATGTTACATCTAGTGGTTATAGACATATAGCCTCGCCACTGAAAGAAATGTAAGCTTCAAACCAACTAAACAACCTGTTTATCCTATAAACACGTGATATTAATTATAACAAAATGATAATTCCGAATAGACTGATTTTGTCAAATATTGGAAGTTATACAACGATTTAAACCATATTATTATATTATGAAAAGAAATTATATTTATCATAGTAAATCATTGTCAGTCAACTACTAGATGGATGTCTCTCGAACACTTCTCCAGAATCATGTACTTTTGGCAATTCTTTTCTACGTTTCTACAGTGGTTGTTGATTTAATCACATCACTTTGGTAAGGATGCTTCTTATTGTTATTTTTCTTCTTATCCCTGATATCTAATCAAGGATTACTTTTGCACACCTATCATCATTTCTCCTTGTAATATGATCGAGCTACTACCTCAGCAATGCCTTTGCATTTTCATGATAATGTCCACTACTCTCTTCATTTTTTTTATCCATATGATTATTTTCCTATATTTGGGAGTGGTTCCCAATCGAATCTCTCCATGCTTCCTTGTGAGTCTGTCTTAAGATACTGTTCTTACACTTAATAATTGAAGTCGCTTGCGCAACCTCAGCTTTTACACATCTCTTGCTGAATTGAGTATAAGGAAGAAAAGAAAAACTTTTTCGCGCCAGATCTTTCATTTGAAATTACTAGAAATTTTACGGTGAAAACGTGGCATCTCCGATTGTCAGATATTTCACCGGAGAAATTTAGGTATTTTTCTAAGGACTGAGATGTTGAAAAATGCATCTTATAACAAGCAATGAAGTGTTGAAGTGCTGAAAAGATTTCTTGACTTCACGGTAACAGTTCAAAGAAGAAATCCATGAGGACAGTGAATTTGCAGAGCATATGCGGCTTTCAGCTTTGGCATATAGGTGCATAGCGTGTGCACTTTGTTGGTCAGGTTTAAATCCTTCAAAAGTTGAAGAAGGTTTTTAATAGTTTGGCCGATTGTTCAGAGAATGAATTATCATCAAGGGACGTCTTCGGTGTTGGATCTGTGGTGCTGCGCGATATTGTAGGCTCAGATCTTGAAGTGGATGTAACAGTGGTGTCTTGAATAGGTGCTGAATGTGAGATTGTGCTTGCTGGTGTTCCTTTCTTTTTTGCTTGTAAAATTTGTTGTATTCCCGCACATCCAGAATAATTAGCAGAATGAGCTCCTTTACAGTTGATAACATTTCGCTGGCGTGCCTCTGGTATACTTTACGCATTGGTACGTTCAATGAGAGCCGGCGCACTTTAACACACCGAGAAGAGCTTGGCAAGTTGCTTGTGAATGCCCAAATCTTTGGCATTTGAAGCATTGCAAGTAATGTTTCTTTTGCAGTGGCTCTATGCGAACTTTCATATGTGGCAACAAGTCTTCTTTGAAGACTCTGGTAGCTTAAAGAGTCTTCTTCAATGTAATCAAGAAAAGCGGGATGGGGACTTTCCTTTTCCCACCTTTACGATTCTGGGTTCGCATTTGTGAAACGGAGAATATTGGGTAATCCTTCTAGTTGAGTGCTGTTGTGGTGTCTTTAATACTGGTCTCAATTGGAAGTGATGAAGGTGACGAATAACTGCTTTGATAGTCTCAGTTTTCTTCTTGATTTTGGTGACATATTGTAGTTTGTTGTATAAACAGTTTTGACTCTTTCTGAAGCTCGCACTTAATTTTTGTGTATCTTTTCATGAATAGAAAAGTGACTTCTTTGCTGAAATGTTTAGTTATTAATTGTTGTAATGGAACTTTTTTGAAAAGTGCAATTTCATTCCCATCCGAAGATCCGAAGATCCGTAGAAGGTAACGCCTTCTCTGGGGCCATGAGCATTCATTTATTGCTGGTATCATTGGCAGATGGGTATCAGGATTTATTTATTTATTGATATATTTATCTGGTTAGATATACAGCAGAAGGTGACCTGTGGTAATTGAACTAGAAACACTTTATATATACAGGGTGATTTTTTTTTAAACTCACGGATTTCATTTGGGTCTCAAGAATTTCTAACTGAAGCCCAATTTTCATGCGGTTCGTGGCATACGATCAAGGAAGGATGGGAGATTTATGGAACTGGGTTTACTTGTTTAAATTCGTCCGGGGTAATGTTGGTCGAATGGCTCGAGAAAAATACCAAATATTCGCTAGTGTATCTTATGATTAGAGTGCAGTGTGGGGATTTGAGTTTTCTTCGCTAGATGGCAACCTCGCCAAGATCAATAAGAAGCAGGAAACTGGGCCGTTGTTTTTGGAATTCTGCTGTACTGTGTAAGTATGATCAGATCACAGTGAGAATAATGTACTCTTCGGAGCAACATGAGTTTATCGTTAATTTTTTTTTGGGGGGGGAGAACGGTATCTATTGTTGCTACGCAAAGGGCATTTGGAAACAAATTTGATTCACGTTATGCCCCAGACAGGAACACAATATGGTCGCTAGTGAATAAATTGGAAGAAACAGGGTCGCTTCTGAGTGAGACACGGAAGCATCGGAGCAGTCAGGCGGGTGTTGTGGAAAATGTCAGTTATCGACTCCTTTGGTCGCCCAAGAAATGTCTCCATCGTTTGTTGCAAGAAACCGGCTATAGCTATTCAACATGTGATTTGCGGGTGTTACCACCAACACTTAATTTGTATTCTGTAATTTCGCTTCAAAAATCCAAAACCTCGTTCCAATTGTGAGGTACACTGGCGAATATTTGCTCTTTTTGTTGAGGCGACATTGATACTGCCCCGGATGAATTTAAACCAGTAAGCATAGTTCCATAAAGCTCCCATCCTTCTTTGATCACATGCCACAAACCACATGAAAATCGGACTTCAGTTAGAAATTCTAGACCTAAATGAAATCCGTGAGTTTTAAAAAACACCCTATATATATATATATATATATATATATATATATATATATATATATATATATATATATATATATATATATATATATATATATATATATATATATAGGGTGTTTCAAAACAACATCAACAACGTTTTTGAGAGGTGATTCCTAACACTAAGATAAGGCGAAAAATATAGATCAACTTGGGTGTACAAGTGCTTTCTTACGGAGTTATAGACTGCCGAAAAGATGAAAAAAAAAAATGAAATCTAAAGGTCCATAGTTTCAATACTATGGGACCTACCGTAGTCGAGCCAAGACTTCACCTATTAACTAATATGTGCGCTATCCAAACATCCATGTTTCAGAATCCTGCGGTACTTCCGCAACAATTTTTATAGAAGTATTTGGTGAGTACTTCAAATTGTATGCCCATAGCCAAAGTGCCTACCGCATGGTTCTGAAAAATGAATATTTGGATAGGGCACATACTATTAAATAGTTTCCAAATAAAGTCTTGACCCGGCTACGGTAGGTCCCATAATTTTGGAGCTATGGACCTTTAAAGTTCAGTTTTTCATGTTTTCGGCAGCCTATAATTCCCAAAGGAAGCACTTGTGCATCCAGGTTGATCTGTACTTTTAGCCTTATCTTGGTGTCAGGAATCACCTCCCAAACGTTACCAGCATTGTTTTGAAACATCTTTTATATATATATATATATATATATATATATATATATATATATATATATATATATATATATATATATATATATACCCTGCCTTCCCTTCCCTTGCTCCCCTACCTTGCAAAAATTTATTGATTTATGTCGAAGACAAAACTGAGTTAAGATACAGATTCTAGTTAGTACATTTTTCCCTGTGACACTATTACAAATAAAGTTTTATGTGTCGTCGAATTTTATTTTATTGCACAAAGAATGTAAATATATATGTATAAAATAAGTTTAATGAGAACTGATGCCATCTACAACTAACATGCAAATATTGTAGGGAGCAAGCACGAAATGTCAAAAACATTAAGAAAGAGGAAAATGTTATTGTTAGTCGTCAGATACAGACCAAAGGACTGTATTTTTTTCTCAAATCTTTTGTTTTCATGTTTACAGAAAAAAATAAAAAGTTATAAAGAAACAAGATAAATATCTTTCGTGACATTCCACTTTCTTCTGTAAGTTTAATATCAACCAATCAACGTCGAGAAACTGATTCCGATCATTCTAACCAATATTTCAAAGGTTGATTACCGGCAAGGTTAGCGAACGAATGATAACATGCGTCTGCATGTGAACAAAACATTAATATCGACTTAATGTTTACATTCTGCAAAAGATTTTAAATTTAAATTTAAAAAATATGCGTTCTACATAAATTAACATTTACTAAAAAACTGAGCAACTTCCGATACAAGTTGACTAGTCAATTAATACTATGATGGGTAACTACCAACTCTAACATCAAAATGAGAAAGGAGATTAAGGTTACCTAGGGCTTATATTTAAAGGCAGAATTTTGACATTTTCCTGATACGATTAAGGAAAAAAAACTAGAAAAATCCTTGTCAAAATGACCGCTCGCGCATACCAACTCGAGATCTACCATTTGCAATGCAAAATGGCAATCACTAACCCAAATCTGTTCGGTGTAGACCCGGAAAAAGTACGATAATAGATGTTGTCATATATGTGCATTTTATCGTATAAAATAATAAAAACAAATTGAAGTTTTCACCAACGATCTTAAAAGTTATATCGTTAAATACTGTACTATTTCAGCGTGAAGCGTAATTCCACAAGTAGGGTAGGCCCGACAAGCTAATAACACATAAATAACATTTAATGTATCATAAAATTTTTAAAATTATAGTCAGAATTCTATTTTCACTACCAAATCTATTTATTTTAAAGAATTTTCTTAGCTGTATTTCTAACACTGTATAAGTTTAGAATTGAATTTATGTGCAAGTGTACATACAATAGTGTTTTTTTGTTGTTGTCGCTGAAGCAAAAGTACACGGAAAGTAGTCTATTATTATTATTATTATTATTATTATTATTATTATTATTATTATTATTATTATTATTATTATTATTATTATTATTAAAGTAATATTTACATAAGGGAAACACGCAATATGTATTAATGGAATATTCCCATTTAGCTTTACTACAAATATTTTGAAGTGCAGCTCATACTTTCTTCTCTCTGGGATTTTCATGGGAGATAAGGGGAACTTCCTCCTCAGTTGCTGTTTTCATTTCCTGCATATTTAAAAATGTTAGAAGAAGAAAGTAAGTACAGGTAGCTATCAAATTTCTTGGATAAGCGTTTGCTACTTGCATATTTCACGTTAAAGTAAGTACAATACCATATTTAATTAGTACATAACGTGATAATGACTTCACTACAAATGTTAATGTTCAGAAGGAACTTCATTTGAATCAACGCAAGATATTTAATATTGTATTTCATGGAGTGGCATTTTTAAGGGGGTGGCTTCCGGGCTTAAACACTCACCGAAATTTTATCGCAACTTTTTATTGTTACATATATATATTACAGAATTTTCACATTTCCTGAATAAAGTTAGCAAAGCCCCTTCCGAAACAAACAAAACTCCCCGAAACAAAATCATAAATATCCCTCTGATTCTATGAAATAGAAAACTCAACTAACATTACACACAAATGTAATTATTTTATCGTGTACGGTAGCGTTTGGTAAATTTATACATATCTTTAATGTATCAGACTTATGTTCTACATGCTATTATGGACCAGATTTCATGTAGGAAATAAAACAGCTACTCTGAATAACTTCTGAGAGTACATACTTAAATTAAACAAATTACCGCTAATAGAAATAATTCTACATAGAAACTTCTTACACTGTGTTAAGAAAATCATTTTATAACATATTAGCATCAAATATATCATCAATGCTAAAACTAAATTCCCAGAGGTGTGCCTTCGCATCTACCCAAGAATTCGTGCTATTCCCAGCGATAATAGCTTCTCTCTCTGAGCAGCATAGCCCGTAGACTTGTCTAGTGAACTGGTGAGGCTCAAACGGAAGAGATTCCGAGTGTTTCCAACCTACTATTTTGTTACCGACTTTATTTTATTGGAAACCAAAGATAAATGCTATATCTAGATATAGCCGATCTCGAGTCATCAAGATATAGCATATATAGCATATATAGATATAGCCGATCTCTTTACAACTTTGGGGAAGCCCGTTCAGGTATGTAGGTTTTACGAGGTCAATATACCTGCAAAGATCCAAGTAAATATATCCAGATTCTGGAGGATCCGAGAAAGCTTTTGGAAGTTCCCAC